>NC_133429.1:35600625-36200625 GCF_011762505.2 Arvicanthis niloticus | reverse complement strand
TTTAACAATCCAGGAAACAGAAATGTTTACCAATATGTCCACCTGCTGGGAAATATAGTGACTATAAAAACAGGCTCTCATTGGAGTTTGTCTGTTCTCTGTTATGTAGTTTCACTTTCAGTGGTAAAACTAAGACCAAATATAACTTGAGTGTCTTGTTCCCTGCTAAATAGATAATGTATTTGTGATTATTTTGAAAGATACCTTGATGAGATTTAGAATCACCATGGAAGCAAGCAAATGTCATATATTGTCTGTGATGGAGATTAAGTAAATTGATGTAAGAAAAGTTACTCTAAATGTAGGCAGTACTGTTCCATGTTCTGGGTTCCAATTAAAGCAGGAGGAGGAGGAGTAGAAAGATAGAAGGGAGGAGGAGGAAGAGGATGAGAAAGAGGAGAAGGAGGAAAAGGAGGAGGAAGAAGAGGAGGAAGAGGATGATGATGATGATGATGATGAGGGTATGGAACAGAGACGAGGTATGGAAGCTGAGCAGGAGGAAAAGGATAAAAAGAAATGGAAAATAAATTAGGTTGAACATAAACATTCATGGCTCTCTTCTTCCAGATGCAATAGAAGCATCTGCCTGCTGGTGTTGAACCTTCCCTGAAACTGTGAGATAAAAATAAACTCTTTCTTACTAGGTTGCTCTTGTCAGGCCTTTCCTCACAACAACTAGAGAAGTAAACAATGAACAAATTTAATTCCAGGAACTGAGGTGGTTGAGACAAACCTGACCCTGAGGTTCTTTAGCCTTTGGAAACGCCTTGTTTTCCAAAGGGATGTGGATACTTATAGAACTTTAAGCAATATGAACCCTTGAATAATATAAAGAAAACTTAAAGTGCCATTCTCTTGTGGGCTTAGAAGGCAAGACTACTGAGAGAACCATAAGACAGAAAAGGCTCAGGACATGAGGTTTCAGAGGAGAACAAAAGTCTATCGGTAGCTGGAGTAGTGGTCCCTTCGTATGTTATTCTGCAAAACACACAGCAGTTGCATTTTTGCCATGTCCTGAAACTTGAGGTTGATTTTAAAGAAACTTTAATCTGCTTAGTGGAAGAAATTTCAAGACAGGAGAACATTTAAAGTGTATTGTAGTCACTGTTCACAGGTCTCATGCAAGTCTACTATGAGACAGAACAAAAATTGGGGCAGAAAGATCAAGTATGAAGCTTTAAAAAAAGCATCGGAGCATGTCTAAGGTTTCAGAGAAGGGAAGACAGCATCTGTAGCTGATAAAGTGTCTAGAACCATCAAAGAGAAACCAGGTGTACTGTGCTAGGAGAACAAGGTGTCTTAAGGACAAGATACATTGAAGGAGCCATGTGGTGAATTTACAAATTCTCCTATAAAGCATCTAAGCTAAGAATATCCTTCAAGTGATTCCTTGTATCTCAAATAACTGTTTCTGGAACTGTTTCTCAGGGGTGGAGGGCTTGCACACACAAGCTGATTTGACTGTGGAACAAAAGATCTGACTTCATTCTGAGCAGACAGCATCTTCCATATAGTCCTGGTTTGGTAGACTTAGAAGATAAAAGATTGAGGAAGTTATAAATTGTTCATTATGTTTTCAGAGAGCCACTGAGGCAATGTGTAGGGGGGATGGAGCTTCTGAAAGGAGGCCTCAGGAAACCAGTGTATAAATCTGTGAAGACAAAGCCTAACTTATAAGGGAGACTACAGATGTTGGCAATGTCTTAACCATGGGAGAGCATCTAGGGGGGGACAAATGAATGTAAGGGGTATAATGGAGAGAAATGATGTGTATTCCAAATGTGGCAGAGTTGGAGCAATGGGGCTCCCTAAGCCTTTTGGATTTCAGATCATTTCAACATGACCAACAGATGTCAATCACAGAATTACAGGAGTTGGGTTACTAGGATTCAGCCTGACTTCTTTCAATAAATTCTTGTTTTTCCATTGTTTCCCCTTTATAGCATGGGAGTATTGATTCTGTGTAATTATATTTCAGAAGTATGTAACTTAGAGCTGACAGATTACTTTGGTTTCAGAAAATGTTTGAACTTCAAAAAACAAACAAGCCAACAAACAAAACAAAACCCCCCAAACCCACAACACTGAAACTATTAAAGGTTATAAGGACCTTTAAAGTGTACTGAATTCTTATCATATAATAGTATGCCCATGAGCCAATGGAAACTAGAGATAGGAGATGTTTTTGTTTCTGTTTTTTTTAAAGACATATTTAGTTGTCAAAAGAAACACTTCACTTTGTGTTATGTTTCCTCAGAGATGAAATATTTTATTGTGGCATCTTGGTAAAACTTAGGAAGTTCAGAATTGAAATATTTCATCCTGGAAAAAGTCTCTTTAGAATGTAGGAGGCCCTTTAAAATGTAGAGAGTAATGAACAAGTCTCAGAATATTCTTGAAACTTACCAGATTTGAAAAGGCTTTCTCTCCCCATGATTGTATAAGTGCTAAGCACTGTTGCAAAGAGGAAATCTCTGACCTGTTGAGCTGTCTGTATGTTGAGAGAGAACTTCAAGGATGTAGGTTTCATTAGTCATCACCCACACTGGGGTGGTCTTCTTAGTGATGTAGGTGCCTTTGACTCGTTTATACTCTTGTCTGGTAGGACACAAATGAGTAGGCATTTTTCACCTCTCCCCAGAAAATTTCATACAACAAAGGGAAAAAATAAAAGAATATACAGACACATGTGGATTGGAAAACCAAACCAAACTAACCAACCAACAAAAAAACCAACAAACAGAACCAAACAAAACAAAAACATGTGAATCATCAATTGGTCATTGAAGAAATTAGGTAGTAAATTAAAAATTAAAAATGTTTATCCAAATGAAAATAAAGGCACAACTTACCAGAAGCTTTGGAAAACAACAAAGGAATATTTAAGATTTTATAGCTATCCACAATCATTTAGGCAATTTACACATTTCTCTAAACACTAGTTAACATTGCACTTCAAGATTTTAGCCAAAAAATGAGGAGCAAATCAAAAAATGCAGTAGACAGAAACAAATGGTCAAGGAAGATATTGCTGAAATGAGATGGAAAGAGCAATACAGAGAGTAAGTAAAGAATCAATTAATGAAGTAATGTAAGAAAGTAATGAATAATGAACTACGTCTTTAAAAAGATGATTGATGTGGACAAACACTTTAAATGAAAGATCTAAGTAATATTTCAAATGAAAGATCCAAATAAATAAAATTAGAAATGAAAAAGACATTCAGGAGATACCAATGAGTCCAACCTAGTCATCAGAAACATTTGTTACACCTTATACCATAAAAACCTGGAGATTGCAGAACTAGTTATGTCCCTAGACACTTAGGAACTATTACTAACACATATGCACACAAACACACACACACACTATCTGTCATGATAAGTAAAGTTAAAACAATAATGTACATCTAACAAGCAAACTCCACCAGACTTACTTATTGATTTTAGAAGACTTTCAAGGAAGAATTAACATAATTTTTGTTTAAACTATTCCATAATATATAAAGGGAAAAATACCATTGTACTTATTCCATGCAGCCAATGTTATTCCAATATACCAGGTAATGACACAATAAAGAAAACTCTTTTAACAATTTCCCTGATAAATGTGGAATATCCTCAGTAAAATACTGGCAAACTCAGTTAAGTGACACATTTAAGATACCATACATCATACTCTAGAGGGTTTCATTTACAGGAACATAAGGAGACTTTAATATTTAAAAATATATTTAAAAAATCTGTGAATGCTATAGAGTACATGAATAGATTACTAAATAGAAACCTGAAATCATCTCAATCCATTCAGAAAAGAACCAAGATCAAGCTTAACATCCCATAGTATTAAAAATCCCAAATTGTAGTTTGAATGGTAAACACAACAAAGGTTACATGTGACAAACTTACATTCAGTATTACAGTAAGTATGGAAATACTGGACCATTTCCATAAAGATTATGAATGGTACATGAGTGTTCATTCTCTCCCACCCATATTAATTACAGTTATTGAATTGTTGACTAGAAGAACAAGCAAAGTAGAGAAAAAGCTTGCTAAGAGGAAAAGAAGCCAAGTCACTACTATTTGCTATGGATATGACATGCTTATGACAGTTAGCAGCTCCACCACAAAATTCAAAGATGTGACAAAAACTTTCAGCAAATAGCCAGGGGTTTAAAATCATTATAAAAGTAAGTTTTTTATATGCTAGTGATCAAGCATACAATGAAAGAAATTGAGAACACTCACATTTCCATTGTCTTCATAAATGACCAGTGGATTCAATCAGTGAAAGAACTTGCAGACAAGCAGGACAGCCTGCTTTCTATGACTGAAGCTCACATGGTAAAAACAGAGTACTGACTGAGCAAGTTGTACTTTGACCTACACACCCACTTCTTGATACATAAATAAATGAATGAATAAATAAGTTTGTAAATGTTAAAGAACAAATTGAACAAAAATAGGAATAAATTTAATGAAGGAAGTCTAAGACCTCTATAGTGAAAATTTTAATTCACCCCAAAAGTGTAGACAACAAATTGTAGGAAATGGAAAGCTCTCCTATAAATTTACAAAATTAATATTGTATAAATGACTATATTATTGAAGGTTATCTACATACTTAATGCAGTTTCCATTAAAATACTAATGATACTCTTCAATAAATAAGAAAAATGACTAAAATTTATATTTAAGTGGAACACATCCCAGAAACACAAAATCATCCTGAATAGAAAGTACAGTCCTTGAAACAACACAGCACATGATTCCATATTGTACTTCAGTTTCATAAAAGGAAAAATATTACAAGCACACACACACACACAAGCAAACACTTAGAGCAATATGATGGAACTAATGATCAAGAAAGTCACTTATACATGGATAGTCACCTGATACTGAACAGACACTAAAATGTATTGGAGAAACAAGCCCCTTCATCACTGATGCAGGAAGAGCTGGATGTTTACCTATAGAAGAATGAAATTACATCCCCGTTTCTCGTAAAATCAATTGCAAATGGATCAAAGGCTTTCATGTATGACTTTAAGCTATAAAACTATAAAAGGAAAGCATGCCAATGTTTATACATAAGCCAGGACTTGATGACTCTAACACTAGTTGCCCAGATAATAAAAGTATGCACTGGTTAATGTGATTTGGATAAAACTTAAATGGTTCTGAACAGGAAAGCAAGCAGATAGCCACAGGATGGGAGAAATTTTTGACAGCCATGTATCTTGGGAATTTATGTATAGAATAACCAAATATCTGAAAAAAAGCTAAACACTAAAAAATAATCTAATCAATAAATAGGAAACAAATAGTACAGCCATTTCAAAAGAAATACATACAGCAAATAAATATTTGAAAGATTATCCAACATTCATGGTTTTTGCAGAAGTGAAACGCTAAACTGCTTTGATATCCCACTTCAATCTAGTCAAATGACTAGTACAACAAAAAACAAAACAACAAACAAAAATAAAACCAAAACATATTCTGAAACTCAGTACTGTGAAAATGGAACTACAATACAATCTAACTATGCCACTTTGGGGTATAGACCTAAGAATATTGAGGTCAGAGAATGCTGGCTGCACACCTATGTTCATTGTGACACCACTCGAAGGTCCTATACGGAAACAGTTTGATGCCTGTCAACATACCATGTGTAATTAAACATGGCACCTATCACAGTCTTTAGTCATTACATGAATACATTGCCGTTTGCAGGAAATGGATGGAATTTTACAACATTGCATTAAGCCAAATAAGCTGGATTAGAAAGACAAATGCCACATGTTTACTATCATATGCAGTATGTTTTATTACATATGTATACATATTGATCATGATAGTAGAATGGAAATTGATTCAGGGATGAAAATGTTGTATCTTGAGAGAAGGAACAAGAAAGTCATTTGGGAGTGAATATAAGCATAGTGATTGACAAGCACATATGACAAAAACATAATGAAATGTTACTTTATACATGGATCAAATCACTTTAAAAACCATTAGGATAAAAAGATAAAAATGCAGACATTAATAAATTTTTCTCTCTGATGTGTTTTAAATTCTTTTTCTCTTTTCAAAACCCACATACTCTTTTGAAATACATATTTTATATGATTTTATTTGTGTGTGTGTGTGCATGTATGTAAATGTGTGTAGCTATGTCTTTGTGTAGCAGTATGTCAGTATGTGCATTTGTGCGCAGGTTCTTAGGGAGGTAATAAAGGAACACTGGATCCTATGGATCTGTAGTTGCAGGAAGTTGTGAGCTTCTCAAACATGCTACTGAATCCACTCTTCTACCATGTTCAGTGGAGGCCATCATTCTATTTTATAGAATGAAGGTGACTCCAATTCATAACTCTAAAAGGCCAGATGGATTTTTAATCAAAATTGTAATAACTATGGCTTTTGATAATCCATGACCTTAGAGTAGCTGTATGCTTCATTTTTATAAGAGGGCTTGAATAAAGATATCAGAGAGCAATAAGATTTAATGGATGCTTTGAGTTGAAGACTAAAATCCTATTCTCATGGATTGTTTAATATGTGAGTTTTCAGAAGTTTATATCTACTCATCGTACCCCTGTCTGGTCACCACCATCATGGCTATTACTTATATATACTTATATACCTTAGTATTGCTAGCAGTTTATGAGCAGGTCCTGATGGAGAGGAGAAACATTGAAGGAGGAATACTAAATTTTCTTCCTTTATAAAAATCTGGTTTACAGTTAATTTGTTCCAAGAACACTGACTCTTTACTCCTGACTCTTAGACTAAACTTAATCTACTTTCTCTGAATTACTAGAACTACAAGTGCATTAAACATGCCCCAGAATTGCTTCTTCATCTTTTGTTAATGTTTTTATTCATGTTAACCTCTTGTCCAGATGGTAAAAAGCAAAAAGAAAATAAAATGTGTTAAATTTTCCCTCCAGTATGAACATGCCAGACATACTTTGTGAATTAGACAAGGCCAGTGTGGCTAGAATCAAGAATGAGTAAGAGGCACATACGTTTAAATAGCCTCAGATTACTAAGCAGAGATCCAACTTTGTCATCTTATGAGAATTTATAATATCTTTGGTTTTGTGAAGCTATGATGGGAATCCAGGAGACTTGGAGAAGAATATTGAAGTTTTGTGAGCAGTTGACTTCTGTGTTAATAAGTATGTCTACAGTTGCTGTAGAAGAAAACAGATAGATCTATGGATGCAAACCAAATCATATCTGGATGGTGTATTGGCCAAAACAAGTTAAACGGCCACAGTGAAGATCATGTGGTAAACAATGAGAAAGATTTCATTTTGTTCCCTGAAAAGAACCAGATATTTGTTAACAAAATTAATTCCTTTTATAGAGCATAGTTACATATTTTTGGAAAAAGGTCATGGTGGAAGCAGTCAGATTTGGCAGGAAATAGTCCAAATTAGAATGTACTGGGGGATATTTTTGTAAGAGAAGTAAAGGACATGCTGATAAATTAGAGGTGGGATTTTTGATACTGGAGAACTAGAATAGCTTAACTGTAACTGTATAATACCATAGGTGATACAACATCTTTCATAAGGCCTTCACAGACATGGTAGACTACTATCTCTCTGAAACTGTGAGCCAAAATAAATCTCTTTATCTTTCTATTTCTTTTTTAGACATTTTGTTATTACAATGTGGTAAATAACTAGTATATAAAATTACATATTTCTGCTGGATGATAGACATGAAGCTTCTGGATTTAATGTTTGCCCTTTCCGGGTTTTGATCTTTATTTTATCAATTGTTTCTTGTTACCCTTTAATCCCTTCTTTTGGGATACTTCTACTAGGCCATTGTACATTGGAAGTATGTAACTTGGCTTTTTATTTTAAAGGCCTCACAGTAAAGAGGTCCCCCTGAGTCCCAGAAAAGACTAAGTCCTTCAGACTTTTGAACAGTGTTTGAAATAGGGTCACAGTTCTCTTGAACTCAGACTGCAAGGATTTTGCCTTATAAAATGGTCACGAGTCTTTGCGGTTCAGAGATACAACACTCTAGTTTCAGTTTGAAATTTCCCCAAAGGTTCACTCTTTGAATACATTTTCTTATCAAGTGACATCATTTGGGGAAACTGTGGAATTTGCAACCTGAAGTCAGGCTGGCAGAACTGAATCACTGATTTTGGGTGTATTACCTGCTTCTAGTGTTGGCCTTTGTTTTCTATATACTGACTGTTTTCACTGTTATTGTCTACTTGCCATTAATTAGTACTGCAATGAGTTATACCACTGATTCTACCATGCCTTCCCTGAAACCATGACCCCAAAGTGCATACTTTTTTCCAGTAAGTCATTCTGTTAGACATTTTATTATAGCAACAAGAAAGTAAGCCATACAGCCATACTGCCATTGTCTCAATCAGTTGGTATTGTTTGTGTATTGATAAGAATTTTAATTGAATAAATTTGATTTGATTACTCCTTGGAAGATCAACTTCCATAATCTTCTGAATTTTTTTCTCTGCACTAGTCCTTCACTAGTCATCTTCTTTTCAAAATCTTTGTTAGTTTTATCTACCTTATCAACTATCAAATCATGAAATGCTTTTTGAAGTCACTTCTGAGACATTTTAGTTATCTACATGTATCCTAAGATGTCATTGTGTTTCCTGATTACAGCTAGTCCATATGCATGTATGGAGTTTGTTTTTTTCTATTACTGTACTTCAGTCTCCTCTCATGTTTAAGGGTTCTTCAGATATTTTAATTAAAATTTCCCAAAGTTAGTGGCTCCAACAAAACAATTTTGTCTAGCCACTTTCATTCACTCCTTTCCCTCCTCACTCTTTCTCTCTTACTGCCTTTTCAACAAGCTATTTCATAAACTACAGATTAATTGTTACAAGTGCTCTAAACAAAATCATCAGGTGGCTTCAAGCTTCTACAGGAGTTCTCACCATGTCTCTGGACCCTGTGTGGGATGCCACCTCCTCACCTACTGTCTTCTGTCTCCTGAACATTATGTCCTTTCTCCCCCTTTTACTGGCTTCTTCTTGATGTCTTTCTAATTTGTATGCACCATGTCTCTTCTTGGCATAGGATATCTACTTGTTATTTTCCATTTTTAATGGTTTTCCTCCAGAGATTTATATGACTTCCTATTTTAATTCCAATATTCTTGTGATATCTTAGTATCTTTTTAATGATATTAATTTATAATGATTTACTTACTAAACTTAAAAATAATTTAAGTATTTAATAACCAATTCCTTGCTTCCTGACCTTGTATTAGTCTATGTCACTTTGTTCATATAACCCATTGACAAAGTCTACCTTTTTTTATTTCCATCCCCCATGTGAATTCTATGAAGATGGCTAAAACTCTATAATCTTGATACACATACAAATCCATAGTATCCATAAAACAGAGGCTCATATTATGTTTCCATACTGACTCTGCTCAGAGATTCTTAATCCCTTGCTTAGTATGTAATAGATCAATTTAAACTATGGTAATGTTAAATCCCAAGTCCAAGTTTCATTCAGTGTTTTGAATTTTTGAAGACACTATTAATCTTCTACCTAGTTTTCTAAAAATTGTCCGCTGCAGTTTAGAAGTTTGTATTTCCCTTCGTATTTCTGAGGATGGTCACTTTAGTTTAATTTATTTATACAGACACATTCATAGCACCAAGGAAAATAGTGATTTGCTGTCTTGTCTTCAGAACAACTTCAGCCACCTCCAAACTGAATTTCTTTGCCCATGTGAAAGGTTGGTTCCTATGTCAACAAGGAAAAGGTAAAAAAATTCCAATCCACCACTGAGCTGATTAATTCCATGCTTTAATATAAGAAGTAATAATTTTACTGGAAAGGAGCATAATTGTAATGGCATCAAGGGCTTCAGTGAAAATAAATATAATAAAGTGAATACAAACTATAAAAACTGATAAAAATCCCTCTTGACACTTGAGCTCCAATTTACACAAGAAGAAAATGGTTCACAAAAGAACTGAAAACAGATTCAATTATCTCTTTAACTATAATTTTACATAGCTAGACTTATTTTTATACAAAAGCTATCCCTAAAGGCCTACATTCCACAAACTAGTTAACACATTTTATGTATCTTTTCTTAGAGAATTTAAATAGTTGTATAGGAAAATGCCACTATAATGTACTTTAATAAATACTAAATAGTAACTTTCACATATATGTATATATAAACAAATAAATAGCCAAACTCATAATCAAGTCACTATATATTTCCAAATCAATATTATTCAAGAAAAAGACAGTCACTTAAATGCCATGTCCATGTTCATGAAACTGTAATACTGAAATTGAACAGCGTTTGAATCAAACAAAAAATGTTTCTTCTGTGATAATATGATAATTTACAGTTTAATTGTGTTTAATTTACATATGTTGTAGCTTGATAATATGATGAATATAATTAATCACGGTTTTCAAGAGCAACAAAACTAGTGTGTGTATGTCTGTTTAAAGAATATGCTAAATTAGTGTTCATTGAAATAGTAGCAAGAGTTGTCTCACATTTGAATGGATGAAATGTAGATGCTTGCTCAGTCTTGAGGCTAACTCTGCAGCAGGTAGAGTGGCCCCACGGTAGATTTTTCACACTGGAGATGCCTTAGAACCCAGTTTGGTTCATGAGATTAAATGTCTCTGGAGTCCCAATATGTATACCAAACCCAAAGAAGTCCTAGAGAGTAGACAGCCCGTAGTCAACAATGGAAGCCTGGAAACACTGGGTGTCAAACCAGTGAAGAAATCAGAGGTAGTAGCAACAGTCAAACAAACTCCATTTCAGGAATTAGTGCTGGAGAGTCTGAGAGAACAAAAGCCAAGGAATTGTTCTCTGCTACACTCCTTCATTATAGACTCTTATCCAAAGATAACACACATGCCCAGTGAAGACCTTTCTATATTGATTAAAGACATTAGAATAACATTCATTTAACTCTTTATTTCAGTGATTCTATATTGTGGCATGTTGACATTCAAAGCAGCCATGACACAAAGTACATTAATGAGGACCAGAGAAAATTTTAGCTATGCTACCATGTATTGTTTCTTTGCTTGAACACATTTTTAATAACAATTTTTACTGTTTAAACATCATTATTAGTTTTTATAGGTTATTTTATTTATTTACATTTGGAATGTTATCCCCTATCCCAGTTTTCCTTCCACAAACCCTTTATCCTATCCTCCCTACCACTGCTTCTATGAAGGTGCACCCGCACCCAAACTCAAGAAGTTAGACTCCAGACAACCAAATAACCTTATTCAAAATGGGATACAGAGCTAAACACAGAATCCTCAACTGAGGAATCTCAAATGGCTGAGAAGCACTTAAAGAAATGTTCAACATCCATAGTCATCAGGTAAATACAAATCAAAATGACCCTGAGATTCCATCTCATGCTAGTCAGAATATCTTGAACACATATTTTCAAGATTATATCCTTTAAAAAGACCTAATTAATAATGTCTGACTAATATATACTTGACTTGGAATATCTTTGACAATTTGTTTGATAACCTTAATAGATGCAAAATAAAACAAAGCCAAACAAATCATTGCAAAACTTTCCCTGTTGTGAGCTATTTATCATCTTCTTTGACAAATAAACAAATTCAGAAATATGACAAATTCATTCCAAAAGTAAGTCCAGTTCATAGAATTTAGGTAGAGGGCTTTAAATAGACGTATAAGAGAACTTTTCAAAATTTTTATTGACCTTAGTTATGAAACAGTTATCTTTCAAAAGTATTTTATGGTGAGTAGTAAATGTACTTTAAACTTATCTGAAAATTATATCACTGGAAATACTAATGATTTACAAAATAATTTTATAGGATGGGACTGTCCTAGCCTTCTCTGTTCATCCATGTGTGCTCAAACACAATGATGCAAAACTATACTAGAAAAGTTCAGCTTCAAAGTGTCTATTTACACGTGGAGGGTACAGTAGTGTCTCAAGAAATATCGTCAGTGGGATCAGAACAATTACTCATTTGGGGCAATACATAAACACTTGGATAAAAGACATCTAAATACATCGACTTCAAAAAACATTTCTATCTTATAGTGTTCCATTCTGTATCTATTAAAAAGATCAGCCACAAGCTGTTAAAGGGGCATAAATTGCCATTCCATTCCATATGCACTATTCAATAACAACTGAATAAACAAACAGTCACAGGAGACAAAGAAGGGCAATTTTGCAGAGCACATTAGAGGTAGATACACTACTGAAAGATTCAAGCCATCTGTGAAATGTGACTCTTGACTTCCTCTGTGTTATTCTTTTTACATCAGCATAAGTGCTAGCCAAACCCAGACTCTATATAACAAAAACATTGCTTGATAATTTTAAAATCATGATCATAGAAACACCATTTAAAAGACACTAGGTATCTCTTGGATGAGAAATACAAGTATTACTTCTTGTTGATTAGGGAAGTTACAAACAATATTATACAATAAGATTAACTTCATTTCATTTGGCTTTCTGTTAACTATTCCTAAGGCTGTTTTAATGAACCTCAGGTTGGAATTACATGTCTGGTAGCATTAAATCTCTTCTTGAATTAAGCATTATATATCTTTGCCCTCTGTAAAAGTTCTCTAGCACCTAAAAAAGAAATTAAAAGAATTGTTTAGATATACTATAAATGGTTCATAATGTAGTATTCATTTGACTCATGTTTCACTATCTAAGGGGCTTCCAATAAGAATACAAACTAAAAACTATTCTAAACTGGTGAATCCTGGGCAGAAATCAGCTGTGTCTGTATGATAACCTTGACATGTGTTGCCAAAACAGAAGGGTGAGAAAAAAATTCATAGACAAGCCTATGTTACTCAAGGGTATCATACTAGGAAGACTTTGCTAGGGTAACAGGGACTTGGGAGTATTATCACATGTAGGAGTCTGTGAGTGTGCACATTAAACCATCAGAGTTTAAAGAATAAGAGCATGCAGAAGTACAAGGAATACATGAATCTATTCTCAGTTCAAGTTCACTTGACATGTAGACTTGGAGTCTGCATTTCATGAATTGAATAACCTATAGACCTGTGTTTCTTCTCTGAAAAGTAGGTTGATCATTATACTCGAGTCTCAGGTTCATCTGACTAATTGCTTTTAGTAGCCTGTATTAAGCAGTCTGCATAGAAACCACTAAATGAACACTTGCATTGGCTGTTATTATCATATTCTAATTACAAATATCATAAATATCATCATGCAATAAAAACACGGGGCAAGAAATAAGTTTATGAGAGACGAAATTTTATAGGAACAAAATCGAAAAATAGGTGAAGAATCTACACTGGCAAATAAGAATACAATAAGAAAACAAATGCAAAGACATTGTAAGCTGGTGAACCCTGGGCATGAAGCAGCTGTTTCTGTGTGCTGACCTTAGCATGTGTTGGAAGAACAGAGAGTGTCTTGTAGGTGCCGCTCTAGGCTAACAATGAATCAAGAAAAACACATACAGCCCCAAGCTGTCATCATGTCACCAAGCTAAAGCTGTTTCTCAAATGCAAACCCCTTTAAGTCATGTGCTATCCCACGTTAGAAAAGTTTGAGTGATTTAGATCTGAATCAAAACTACAACATCATCTAAGCACTGTACTATTAGAATGTGTTTATACATAGTAAACAAAAACAGTATTTTTTTTAGATTTATGTAGTCATGCAGTCTCTTTCATCTTTTATAGCTGATGAAACTAGGTACCACAGGTTTTCCAGCTTCTCTAATAAATACAAACATAAGGATTAACTACAAAGATATTTCATTAACACATGTAGAAATACAGTAAGAACTAAAGTCATAAGAATTACCTTAACATTCCTTAACTGTGTTGAGTTATGGATGAACTAGGTAGCATAGTGACAACTAGAAGTTGTTCACTTGAAGACCATATCAAACACAGATCCTGACATTGCTCAAGGATGGTTAGTTGCTAAAGGTTAAATGTTGCATAGACCAGTGTGATAATTCTATCATAAATAAAATCATGCAATCACCTGTCTACTTAAAATCCCTCAAAGCATTCCTTTATCATTAAAAGAGTGTTACTCTTTACAAGGTCTTCTGTGCTCTCAAATGAACTGATTTAGCTTCCCTTTCTGATGGTGTCTATCACAGATGTTTTTGTGGTTGGTTCTATTTAAGTCTTTATATCTCAGCTGAAATTTCACTATGTTCAGATCTTCTACCCTTGCTAATAATTTCCTGTCAGCTTGCTTATTCAGGAATCATGCCATAGTAATTTTGAGCATGTCCAGCCACACCTACTAGACTGTACACTTTATTTCATATGCTAATATAATATGTATAAAACATGCCAAAAATAACTCACATTATAGGGTTAATGAAGAGAATAATATACATAAAATAATGTGGCATAAGGCATTGTCTTCACACTTGGCAACACAGCAGATGTGTACTTATCCTGCTTACTGTTATGGTGTTGTCATCATTTTCATCATCAGTTTCCTCCTCCTCATCACCATCATCATGATCATCACTGTCACCATCATCAGCACCACCATAGATTCTGAGTCAGATGTCCATACATGTTACAGCTTCACAAAGATAAAAACTAAAGGGCTGAGGGAGATAACATTCTGTTCTGGTGATCATTTCTAGCCTCAGAATTCAGTTTCTTGTAGTTAGGATGTCTGATGTTCATGTTAACTTGATAGCTTTCATAGAGGTGCAAACCTCGGGCATCAGCTGTCTTTCATGGTTCTGTAAGGCTTGAGTCTCACACATTCACTTAGAGTTGCCAAACTCTTTTAGTATGATAGGGGTATGTAATCTCAGAGAAATTTAGCATCTCTTTTAAATGGCTCAGTCAACTCTGCCTACCGTAGCTAATGGCAATACTCCTTTACTGAAGACATCAAATGCTTTAATAGCAAGACATGGGCCAATCTTAAAATGACCAGCAACATTCCTCCCTGCTGGCTTGTGTCAGAAGATGTTAGGCTGTGGAGGAGAAAAGAAATCAATGGTCTTATTTAGAATTGGATCTTGGCTGTTAAACTTCCTGTCAGGTAAGATATGTCTATTGGTACAAAAGTGTTATCAGTATTATAGGAATAACCAATTACTTTCTTATTAGATTTGAGGGTTGCACACATGAGATAATTTCATTTCTGATCATGCAATCCCATGTAAAATCTCATAGGCCTAAGCAGGAAACCTTCAGGGAAAACCCTGACAATTAAGGTAGAAGTCATCTATTATCCAAATATCTGTCTAGCCTTGGGGCAAATTGGAGGATTCCCTTCACTAGCAGGCTTCCCCTTCTCTTACTTTAACCTATACACACCTCTATTTCTGCAAAATGTAAAATTACAGGTTCAACTTCCTTTTTTTTTCCAATAAGAACCCATTCATCTTAAGGCACCTGAAATTCCTGGCATGCCTTCCATGTGAATGAGGCATATTGGTGCCTTATGCCTTGAGCCAATGAACGAACTTTGCACATCTTGGATATTCTACCTCCACCATCTCACCTGTCACCAAAACTATATAACACTTGAGCCACCCCAAGTAAATTTGATCTGTCTCCCTAAAGCTACTCCTAGTGTGTCATCATTACTATCTGTACTCACTATGTTCATAGCAGCCGTATATATAATAGTCGGAAGCTGGAAAGAATCGGATATCTTTCAACAGAGGAATGAATACAAAAACTGTGGTACATTTACACAATGGAGTACTACTCAGCTATTAAAAACAATGAATTCATGAAATTCTTAGGCAAATGGATGGAACTAGAAAATATCCTCAGTGAGGTAACCCAATCACAAAAGAACACACATGGTATGCACTCACCGATAAGTGGCTATTAGACCAAATGATTGGAATACCCAAGATACAATTCATAGTCCATATGAAGCTCAAGAAGGAAGACCAAAGTGTGGGTGCTTCCATCCTTTTTAGAAAGGGGTTCAAAATACACACGGGATCGAATATGTAGACAAAGTATGAAGCAGAGACTGAAAGAAAGGACATCCAAAGACCGCCCAACCTGGGGATCCAAACGATATATAGTCACCAAATCCAGAAACTAGTGTGGATGCCACTAAGTGCATGCTGACAGGAGCCTGATGCAGCTGTTTCCTGAGAGTTTGTGCCAGAGCCTGACAAATACAGAGGCAGATGCTTGCATCAAACTATTGGACTGAGCATGGGTTCCCCCAATGGGGTCCTGAATGAAGGAGTTAGAGAAAGGACTGAAGGAGATGAAGGGGTTTTCAACCTCATAGGAAGAAAAATAATATCAACCAACCAGACCCCCAAGAGGTCCCAAGGCCTAAACCACTAACCAAGGAGTACACATGGAGGGATCCATGGCTCCTGCTGCATATCTATCAGATGGCCTTGTCAGGCATCAGTGGGAGAAAATGGCAGGGAGGTGGGTTTGGTTGATTGGTGGGGGACACCCTCATAGAAGCAGGAGGGGATGGGATAGTGGGTTGTAAATAAAGAAAATATCCAATTCAAAAAATCTGAAAAAAAAAAAAAGAAATTCTCATGGAACAAAAATATTGTACTAAAGAAACAACAACAAAATGAGTAAAAGGCAAAAATAAATGGCTCATCTGATCTTATTTTTATTGACTCAATATAAAATAAAATGGTAACATAATTACATCTCTATGATTCATTCATGACCGATTATTAGTATAAAACATAAACTAATCTCAGGGTTGCGGCCAGCCATGTTCGTAACCTGGAAACAGTCTCAAAGAGAATGTGTAATGCTAGCCATGCACCAGCAGACAGTACCATCCTTTTCATGTTTGCAGGTTACAACAACAACCTTACCAGAAAGAACTAAGCAAGCACTCTCCTCACTTGGTAACTTTCCTCTTTCTTTTAAGTTGTCAGGTGTAAATTGCAGACACAGCTAAATTTTTCTCTTTGAGCCACAAGATTCGGCAGCTCCATAGACAATGGGAATGGATTTGAGGTCAGAAAAAGTAAAGTAAGAGAATGAAAGAGACATTCGTATGATGTGTTTAGAGGTTTAATAGCCACTCTGTGAAAATTTTACAGTGATTCAATTTGCCTTCTTATATTATTTATTTAATTTTGGAATGTGAAAGACAGCTAAAAAATGCACATAAACAGACAAATATTTTAAAAATACTTCATGCACCATCGGCCTGAACATAATCTCCAAAGTACACATCGTGTCTTTGAGAGAAATTCATAAAAATATTTGTGTGCCATTCTAGTTCATGGTAAGTCAGTTCAAGCAATTGACCAGCTGTGTATTTAGGCACTGATGTAGAAAACTTATGTTTTTCAATGAAAACAAGAGGACACTTTACATAATCACATAAGGATATTGGGAATTCTAATGAGCTCTTTTTTGGCAGAGCACTTTGTGTCTGCGATAAAACTGCCATTTTTTAAGTGTGTAATATTTTAAGACAGACACTTCTGTCTCCCCAGCAAAGAATATAGTATCTGACCAATCACTGTAAGAACACAAAAAAGAAAAACACAGTGGTGTAAACAAATCTGAAGCAATGACTTAAGATAGTCAATAGTTAACTTGAAGAAGAAGGTGATCCTGAAAAAAAAAAAAAAAAACAACACAGTGGGTCCTACTATAGCTCTGGCTTTCTGCCTGGAGCCTATTTTCATACAAGAATATACAGATGGAGAGGAGACTTAGATTGAGTTTTGTTTTGTTGAAAGATCAGTAATTCAAGAAGACAAATGTAGAAAAATTTATACATAGTGACACACTATAGATAAGAGTATTATGGATGAAGAACTGTAGACTGCACTGAGATCCCCCTGTCATTAGCTAGGGTTTAACCTGTGCATCTATGAATATTAGTTAACTAAAGTCCTATGCCAGTGGCCTAACTATTTAAGTACCAACATATCAGGTTTGCCATTTGCAAAGAAAACAAAAGTGATTGTAAAAATAATAGGCAGAAAAGAGATTCAATTAGAATAGTCATTTTCACAAGATGAAAAAGTAAGTATTTTAGCTGAGAGAGAAGATACTGACATGCACTTTAAAATTAAATAGAGAAATGTTTGGGAAAGTAAGGAAAGAGATATGAATGTTGGAGATGTTCAGGTGTACTTTTAGGGCTCAAGAAAAGTTATCATATAATCTGGGAGACATTGTAGCTATTACTATATGCCTTCAGCTTTAAAAGGACATACATTCTTTCCTTCCAATGATTAACATGCATTCATGCAGAGTAAATCAGTTATCTGACCAAAACAAAAGAGATAGATAGACAGCCAAGGCAAAGAAGTTAGCCTTTTATTCTTTCCCTCACACTACAGACTGAGATAATCCATGGCTCTGTGGAAAAAGCAGGTTCTATTATATGTGAAGATTGGCCACAACTAAAAAAAATAAAACCAGAATGTTATAAGTTTTATAATATCTATCATGCATAAAATCTCAAGAGAAGATAAATTTACAACTAGTTAGATTGATATAATTCCTTTGTACAAAACAAAGCCATATAATGAAAACCATTGAAGAAATTACTTTGTCCTAATTAGAGGTTAGTGAACCTTTATCAGCCATACAGTTTATTAAAACTTCTAAGCAAACTCAGAAAAAGTTCACATAAGCAATAGCCTGATGACCTGTTACTTTGATGTCTAAAGTTAAAAAAAAAAATATTATACTAGACTGCTTAAATGAGCAAGAAGAATTTGTTTAGATCTGCAAGACGAGATGGAGACCAAACTCCACTAAACTCAAAAGCATTTACTTTTTTATGTTCATATATTACATGCTTAGCATGCATGTATAAAAGGAATATAATTTGGCTAATTTTTAATATTAGCAGAAACAATCTGAGTTACTAAGTGATAGAACTGACCATTTTTATTGTGAAAAAAGGTAAAAAAAAACACATAACATATCTGTCTGAAGGAACTATTTTTCTACCTTTCATAGGATGGAATAAGTCAAGCTCTTTAATAAAATGCAAAGCTTTGTCAAAGTATTAGAATTAGGCATTTGGAGAAGTTAGGAAAAAAGTGCTGGAAGATATTAATGGAGATGTCGGTTGTCATGACTATGCCACTTACGTATGCTATTTTTCATTAATGAAAGTGAGACACCCACTTTCCCAGAGATAAGAGAAAGAATGGTTGCATTCTTTTAAAATATGTACTACTCTCATGATTGTGTATGTGTGGAAGGATATATACCACAGAATATCTGTGAAGACCAAAAGACAACATTGTAATGCTTTTCCTCCCTTCCACCCTTCTACGGGTTCTGGGGATCAAATTCAAGGCCCCTGGATTGAGAAATGTACACCCTTTCCAATTGTGTCATCTCGTTGGCTTTGGATGCCATATTCTTCATGATCACATTTCAGTGAAAAGACTTTTAGGTTCCTGAGCAAGACATTACTAGGACTGTAAAGTATTTGTACCTCAAAGGGATAGAGAACGAATGAAGCTACCTAAATAAGTGCTTTAATAAAAAAGGATGACAGTGGCCAGTAGTGAAGGAGAAATCTGTCTGAAGTATAGCCCAAGGGAAATGTGAAGGTACTCTTGGCCAGTGGCCAAAGTATATTACCACACTGTGTAAAGAAATCCTGCTATGCTTTGTGAATTTCTGTCCTAAGTCACCAGCTTGCATGATCATGTAAGTCAGTTTCTTGAAGTAAATCTTTTTCATGCTTTCTCTCCCCTAACCCCCATCCCACTGTCCTCATTTTCCTGCTGACACTTTACAGAAACTGGCTATTCTGTTTCCTGTCTGCTCATGATGGGCCACCTCATGCTTTCAACACCATTTTTACAGTTTATTGAGTGGTAAATTAAAGAGAGTTGCAACTTACTTTTGCCACTGTTTCCATCAAGAGCTGCTTTATTTTTGTTCTTGAATCCGAGTTGTTAACTATGACATTTTTAACTGACAGAAGGTGCTTGGAGTGAGGTTTCCACAGTTCTAGGATAGAATGTCCGCTAATGAGCCAGGTCCTCTGCAAGAAGAGCAAGTGCTTTTAACTGCTGATCCCAGAGTCCAGCCACCTGGTTCAGTTCCTAGAACCCACATGGTGGCTTTTTCTAACAGCAGATCCACTCCTGGCCACCCTGTACCCAAGACACATATGTGGTAGACATAACGACTCATACAAATAAAATAAATCTAAAAGTTTAAAAGATTAAGAGGACTGGCTACCACTTGTAGGGGTAAAAATTGAGAGCCCACTGAAGGGTATGAAAACTCATTAAACACCACCAATCCTTGAGTCTGAAACCCTACCATTCTTTGATTCCCAAAACCTATCAGTCTCTGAGCTCAAAATCCCAATTCCTGGCCTTGCCTTGAAATAGCATCAATTCCTACCCTGGAAACCTCTGCCCCTGGGAAATCCTATATACAGCCTGCCTCTTGCTCACTTCCTTGATGCTTCTCTCCTCCGTGGAGGCAGTCACCCTCTTGTGTCTCTCCCAATAAGCCTCCTGTGTAAAGTTTGTTGTGTTATATGACTTTGTAATATCACATGGCGCCCAACTGCCAAAATGCTTTTCACCTAAGAGCTGCAACACATCCATTGGGGAAGTCCCCTCAGAACTGTAACACTTACACCATTGGTATGAGTGTATTCTATATGATTCCCAGTTACCATGTTAGGAGCAATGTATAACCCAGAGAGAGGTCAAGTGGAAGTGACCTGGTCAAAATCCATAAGGAGCAACTAATTGAGAAATACAGTCAAGAAATTACGTTACTGCAGAAGAGAAACTGAAATGCATTCTCTAGCTTCCTTTGTTGTTAGTTTCCTTGAAAGCAATTGATTTTGGAGTCAGACATCTGTGCAAAGTGTTTTTTTTTTTTCCCAGTGGGTAACATCTATACTGGGCAGGATATGATAGCAGTTGCCAAGGTTGGTTTCGAGAGATGTCAAGGATGATTTTGCTGAAAACCCTGTCTTTATTTGGTCCTGTATATATCTGCCCGAGTCACATTGATATGAAAAAGTGAAAACACTTTTGACTTTGTGTAGTATCTATATTCTTTGCAGCTTTAACTTTGTTTGTTTGTTTGTTGAGTCAAACATTTCGAGAATGTACTATGCCTTGAAGTGTCAAGCTATAAAGTGAAAGTAGGCATGAAGTGAGTTCCTAGAGAAATGTTTAAATATTTTTCTCTTTACTTGTCTGTTTTTTCTTTCATTATTTCTGTCTTATCTCCATAGCTGCCCAACTCCCTGGAGTTGAGACCTGACATGCTAATAGATGTTCTTACTTCCCCAGTTTTTAGACACTGAATAAAGGTTTTTTTTTTTTTTTTTAATAATTCTATACATCAAGTTAATGTCTCTATCACATTGAGACAAAATTAAACTATTGTCTGAAGTTCTATGATCCACAGCTTCACTCAACTGACCTCGTGTCTCCTGGCTCTGCTTACATCACACTGAAAAGATGCTTTTGTGAGAAGATCTACAAACTAAAGAAGAAAATGTTTGCTGTCAGCTGTTAAGTTTTTAGGAGTGGTTTATTATTCATCAATAAATAACAAAACAAGTCCCCATGCTGTGGTATAGGATATCTGGCTGACTTCAGGAGTAAATTCATCCATCATGGCAATTCAATATTTCTACACCATAGGAATCTTCTTTTAAATCCAACTCTTTAATTATGCTTTTAACAGTTGGAATGTAATGTAAATTCATTTCACTTCTGGAAAGAAAATGGCAGTATTAGGTATTAGCTGAAAGCCAGGGGAAATATTAGATGATATGTGGAGTTTTCTGACTATCCTCTGTCTATATTTATTCTCTCTCTCTCTCACTCTCTCTCTCTCTCTCTCTCTCTCTTTCTTTCTTTCTCTCTCTCTCTCCTTCCCTCTCCCTCTCTCTTTCATCTACCTATCATCTGTCTTTCTATCAACCACAGATCTATCATCTATCTTTCAATCTATCAATCTATCAATCTATCATCTATCTATCTATCTATCTATCTATCTATCTATCTATCTATCTATCATCTATCTATTGTTTCATTATCTATCTATCTGTCTAACACACATCACTCATCTAGTTTCTACCTATTAGGCATCTATACTTTATTAATTTACTATGTTGCTATCTTTTCTGTCTACAGCCACTAAACCTTTTCCTTTGGAAACTTCTACATCAGTAGGTTTGTTAGAAAGCTAGGCATGTGGTCCAGGTTATACATTCAGATCACCTCATTTCTAAAAACAGGAGGGATTCAAGGTCAGACTCACTAATGTTCTTTTGGATGTTTTCTGGAATGTCTGGGTAATTTTGATAATGGGTAGGAAGCACTTTCCTCAAAAAGGAGTGGATACTTAGAAGAAAAACTTCCATATCTAAGGGACAAGGATCTTTGAAGCCTAAGCTAGTTAGCATCCTGTTCTTAACACTTTCAACTCAAATAGCCTGATCATTAAGTTTCACTCAAGTGTTTCTCTGCCACTATGCAACTACATTAAGATTCTCACGTTTTGATATTGCTTTACTCTTCTTTGAAATGATCAGTCAGTCCTATTTTTATTCTCTTTATCTACTCTTAGGTGAGGTAAAGTTAAATGCCTATAGAAACGCATCATAAATATCCATCAATAAAGCTCAATGAGAGCCTCCTTTAACACTAGCTACCATCAGGGTCAGTAAATACCTCATCATCATAATATGGCTCTGGGAACTTGGAAGCTGCGAGCCAGTGCTTTGTTGTTTTATAAACCTCTTTGCCATTTTCTATAGCTAGACACTACAAAGGAAATGCAAATATATGTGTATATACAAATATATATATATATATATATATATATATATATATATATATATATATATCACATTTGTCAATAAAAAGTGGCACTTCTAAGTTCACTCACAGGGTTCACTGGTATGAGGTCTACAGGAGGCTTATGGTTATAGTCTAGCTATGTGCTCATGGAAAAGATAAAAGGGATTTAGAGGAATCTAAGAAGGCATTCACAAACCAGTGCACTAGTTTCATTACCAAGAAGAGAGTTGATGCATATAGATCCCATATCCAAAAAAATATTGTTCATAGTAAAATAAAGACATTGAAAAATGAAATGAAACTTGTTTAGTCAATGATGTACAGTTTTTGTAAACATTTCCACTATGGTTAGTGAGAAAAATAACTGATTAGATTTGAAGTTAACATTATTTGATATTTTGAAGAATCATTTTTAAAAAATTAGTTTGGGGGGGCAATTTTGTTTCTGGATTACACACTCAAGACTTATATTTCTTTCAGATATTGTTGTTTAGAGTGTTCAGAGATGTGTGGGAATACACAGCCTGGAATCAAGATAACATAAGTATAGTTTGTTTTAATATTGTGTCTGTGTTTCTATGACTGAGACAAACACATATGGCCGAGTATTTGAATCTCTGAAAGCTTCTGATGTTCATATGTACCTGATCAACCAATGAGGACTGTCTATTTCACTTTGGTAATGTCTTCTGTGGTCCTCTGTCTCACCTTGATTTCTGCCTCTGCCATACATAGAACCTTAGCATCTGCCATGCTCTCTTTTCAATGTGTTCAGCACCTGTAGCCTCTGCTATGACAGTGACACTTTGTTTATTCATAGTAAGTGTTTTCATGGGCTATTGACTATCAACCCATCCATATAACATGGAATCCAAGGGTGGATTAAATGCTACTATTACGGGCCCTCTGTGCCCACTGTTACTTAGATCTCTATGTGACTCTGGGTACTGATAATATTTGATGAGATAGTGTCTCCATGACTTCTAGCGACACAGTAGAAATACTTCACACAGTCCTCTTTGATGGGTTTCAGGTAGGAAAATATATTGCTTTATGCAAGTTGTAGGTGTCTGTCAAAATCATATAACCTCTGTAGAAATTGATGTGGATTCTTCCTATATTTGTATCTTCTTGAACAAATAGATTTATTGTTAATTATAAGTAGTCATAAAATAAATGTCCACACAGCCATTTTCCCTCAACAGATGCTGTGTTTCTTTATTTTGATATAGAATAGAGAGATTTGAATACAGAGCATTTTTTATTGGTTGTTGATCTGTGCATTTTGAACAACATCTACCAGAAAATACAGTATTCTCAATAAAATAAACAAGAACAAAAGTAACTGGGCTTTCTTGGGAAGGTAGAGTTTTTTACTGTGCTAGGAGAAACTCTATATGTCTTTTGATTTTTGTGTAATAAGGTAAATGTAAACATGGGGTAGGATCAAGCAAAAAAATTTTTTTTCAAAAGATGGCAGCACTGCTGTCTCAGTACAAAATGGCTGAGTTACAAATTGTAGGTCAAATGTTCTTCAACCATGAGTCCCATGACATAAATCTCACACTGCTTGTACCCTCCAAGACATTATTTATATGTTGGGATTTAGGGAGAAGGAAGGCTTTTGGTGGGCCAATTGGAAGTTTCTTGTTCAGGAATGTAAAAGAAGCAATTCATAGCATTGAAATCATTACTTGTTTTATACTTTATCTTCAATTACTCTAGCCATTTCTTTCAGACATACTATACTTTTCCTCAGTAAATAAAGTAATGAACTATTCCAACCTTTCTGAGACTTGGGTTTTTGTGGGTGGGGTATGAGATTTTTTTTGGGGATATTTTATTTACATTTCAGATGCCATCCCTTTTCCCCATTTCCCCTCCCTAGAAAACCCCCATCCCATGCCCCTTTTTCCTTTTTGCTTTTATACAATGTTTTTAAAAATGTTAATCAAAGGTTTGGTGATGCTCAATCAGAACTGTAACTCAATACCCAACCTAGATATATCAACTATCTTTGACTGGTGGAGACACATGAACATCTGCCTCCATGCCCCACCTTCTCTTTCTCTCTCTTTCTCTCTCTCATTACCTAGCTTCTCCTCTCCTTCTTCTTCTTCTCTCCTTACTCCTTCTTTTCCTCTTGGTCCTCCTTCCCCCTTAGTTCCTCCTATATATCACCCTTCCTGTTAAAATAAAACTTTTCTCTCAAAATACAATTAGAGCATAATTATGCCAATTTGTACCAGTGAGGTACAAGATAGTCCTAATACCCAGTCCATCATTTTGTTGGCTAACCAGAACCTCTGTTGTCTCTCCTATCTAAAACACTTAGTTTTGAACCTGGCTTTTTTCTTGGCTTTAGAGTGACTGTCCTGAGTGGCTGTAAACCATCCACTCAGATCTTTTCTCTCAAAGTAAATAGCCAGGAGTGGCTATGAGACTATAGGTTTTCAACCCCGTCAGAAATCCAGAATGACTGAGTTAACTGAAATTATGGGAAGCACTAAGCATAGCTTCTAAAACTTAGCCAATTTATAGAGACTGCTGAACACCTGGACAGTCCCTATACTACCGAACGTTGGAGCATCAAATCTTCAGCCTTCTGGCCCAGAATCATCTGACAGACCTTAGTGATGCAGAATTATTAAGGGCTGATTACTCTGTCTAGGCAGATATAATCAGTCGACTATTCTGCAAGTGTGTCCTTTTCTGGACAATAATTTGTCTGTAGATGGAAAGAGGCAATTCTTGCTTAGTGCCTGTCTCCACACAACTGGAATAACTCCAAAGATGCTCAATTTCTTCTTAGAATCCAAAACAGGAAGCTGTCAGGAGCAGACAGGTCTCTAATCAAAATGAACATTAATATAGAAATGTTTGTAACATCAATTCTATGGACTTCTGATGTTTTGAAAACCAAGTACCCATGTAAGGTAATCTGGACTGTTGTCTATTAACTCCTCTCAGCTATTTATAAATAAAATATAGAAAACACCCTAACAATAAACTCAAAGCCATGAATTGCTATAGTCTCTTAACTCAAAGGCTAACCATCTCAAATCTGTTAAAAATGTTAAAGAAGGACTAGGTCTAAGCCTTGTATTCCTAAATGTGTTATACAGGCACAATGCCCATGAGAGTATCAATATTCATCTCACTTTTATATCAATAAGAAGCTCGTACCAATGAAAATCTTAAATTTGAAATCAAAGTAAATTTTGTACCATTTAAGAAATTATAACTTCATCTTGATAATAATTATACAGATTTCTACCAATAGGTTATGGCTATGCAATAAATCCTAGCTAATCCTCCCTGTTCCACCCAAACCACTACTTTTTCCTAGAAAGACAGCTCAATATTAACCACTTCAGTCCCCATGCTCAGGGAATAGGGGCACTGACTCTTCATTAACTTCTTCAAGCTGATTATGGGCATTGAGATATTAGAAGGGGGGGCGGGAGAGTAAATTGATAAGCCTTTGACATTGTGTCTTCACTGCATCCAGATGGAATTCCACGACATCAGAGGTTTGAGCAGGTCTGCCCAGTTTGCTTGATGAGTAGATACACCAAGGCTGTGCATTCTGCAATATACAATTCTCAAAACAAGTTTTAGTATCAAGATAATTTTTTAAGAAGGCTGACATTTTATTAAAGATGTTGGTTCTAACAACTTTACATTTTTCCCCCTTTTTAAAAATTGGTTATAAAATTTACATTTCAAATTTTTATCCCCTTATCCCATTCCCCCTAACACCCAAGAACCCCTAATCCCAACCCCCCTCTTGTGCTTCTATGAGGTTGTGATTTTCCTGTTTCTATGAAGCTGTTTCCATGAACATAAACTGCCTCCTAAATTTCTAAATCCTTCCATTTGTGTTATTAAATCTCCTTTTTTTCTTTTCTTTTTCTTTCTTTTTTCTTGTTTTTGTCTTTTTTAAAAAATTGAGTATTATATTAACATTTCAGATTTTATCCCATTACTCCCCTTCCTTCCACCACCCAGAAGCCTCCTATCCCATCCCCCCTCCTCATGCTTCTATAAGGCTGTGCCCCCACCTACCCCCTGCCCCCACTACCCTCTCCCCACCATCACATCTCCCCCCCGTGTTCGTTTCTCATGGGACCAAGAATCTTCTCTCCCACCTATTCCCGACAAGGCCATCCTCTCTTACATATACGGCTGGAGTCATGGGTCCTTCCCTATGTGCTCCCAGGCTGGTGGTTTAGACCCTGGGGGGCTCTGGTTGTTTGGTATTGTTGTTTTCCTCCTTGGTTCACAAACTCTTTCTGCTCCTTTAGTCTTCTCTCTAATTTCTCCATTGGGAAACCCTTGATCATATCAGTGATTAGCTGAGAGCATCATCCTCTGAATGTGTCAGTCTCTGGCAGACCTCTAAGGAGGCAGCTATATCATGTTCTTGACAGCATGCACTTCCAGCCATCCACATCCGTGGCTAGCTTAGGTGACTGTACATGGGATGGATACCCAGGTGGAATGGTCTCCAGATGGTCCCTCCTTCAGTTTCTGTCCCATGTTTTGTTTCCATATTTGCTCCCTTGAGTATTTTTGTTACTTGTTCTAAATAGAACTGAGGCATCCCCTCTTGGTCCTCCTTCTTCATGAGCTTCATGTGGTCTGTGGGTTGAGTCTTCGCTATTCCTGGCTTTTGGGCTAACATCCGCTTAACAGTGAGTAAATACCATGTGTGTTCTTTTGTGTTTGGGTTAACTCACTCAGGTTGATAATTTCTAGATCCATCCATTAACCTAAAAATTTCTCAAATTCATTATTTTTAATAGCTGAGTAATACTCCATTGTGTAAATGTACCACATTTTTTTGTATCCATTCCTCTGTTGAGGGACATCTTGGTTCTTTCCAGCTTCTGGCTATTCTAAATAAGGCTGCTATGAACATAGTGGAGCATACATCCTTGTTACATGTTGGAGCATCTTCTGGGTATATGCCCAGGAGTGGTATAGCTGGATCCTCAGGTAATGCTATGTCCAGTTTTCTGAGGAACAACCAGACTGACTTCCAAAGTAGTTCTACCAGCTTTCAATCCCACCAATTTGGTTGTCTGGAGTATAATTTCTTGAGTTCTTTGTATATCTTGGATATTAGCCCTCTATTGGATGTAGGATTGGTTACGATCTTTTCCCAATCTGTTGGTTGCCGTTTTGTCTTGTTGACAATATCCTTTGCCTTACAGAAGCTTTGCAATTTTATGAGGTCCCATTTGTCAATTCTTGATCTTAGAGCATAAGCCATTGGTGTTCTGATCAGGAACATTTCCCCTGTGCCTAGGTATTAGAGGGTCTTCCCTACCTTCTATTCTATTAGTTTCAGTGTATCTGGTTTTAAGTGAAGGTCTTTTATCCAGTTGGATTTGAGCTTTGTACAAGGAGATAAGAATGGATTGATTTGCATCCTTCTACATGTTGACCTCCAGTTGAACCAGCACCATTTGCTGAAAATGCTGTCCTTTTTCCACTAGATGGTTTTAGCACCTTTGTCAAAGATCAAATGATCATAGGTGTGTGGGCTCATTTCTGGATCTTCAATTCTATTCCATTGATCTTCCTGCCTGTCTCTGTACCAATACCATGCAGTTTTTATTATTATTGCCCTGTAGTACAGTTTGAGGTTAGGGACAGTTATTCCCCCAGAAGTTCTTTTATTGTTGAGAATAGTTCTCACTATCCTGGGTTTTTTGTTATTCCAAATAAATTTGCAAATTGCTCTTTCTATCTCTATGAAGAATTTATTTGGAATTTTGATAGGGACTGCATTGAATCTATAGATTTCTTTTGGCAAGATGGCCATTCTTACTAAATTAATCCTGCCAATCCAGGAGCATGGGAGATCTTTCCATCTTCTGAGATCTTCTTCTATTTCTTTCTTCAGAGACTTGAAGTTCTTGTCATACAGATCTTTCACTTGCTTGGTTAGATTCACTCCAAGATATTTTATATTGTTTGTAACTATTGCGAAGGGTGTCATTTCCCTAATTTCTTTCTCAGCCTGTTTATCTTTTGAGTATAGGAAGGCTACTGATTTGTTTGATTTGATTCTATATCCAGCCTGTTGGGGGCCAACTTTTAGCAGAAAGCGCCTATCAGCTTTGCAGCCATCTTGAGCCATATACCCTGACATGAGACTTGGATTACAATAGCCTACAACAGCTGAGCACACTCTGATAATCTTGGTTTAGATACCTTGGGTGTGTGAGATTAAAGGTGTGTGAGATTAAAGGTGTATAACTTAAGAGTGTGACTTAGAAGTGTAGAGATCAGATTTAGAGACAAGACCTAAGGGCATGATTAAAGGTGTGACCAAAAGGCATGGCTTAGAAGTAGACGTATAAAAGGCAGAGGCAAACGGTAGAGAATCAGACTCTTTAGATATACTCTTTAGGGAGACTCTTTAGAGAGTACAGCTAGACTTGGGACTTGGACTAGGAAGAGAGACTGAAGAATAAACGGGATTGAATCACACTCTGTCTGGTCTCCATTCTTCCAGTCTGTCCTCACTCTCTCTCTTGCTGAACCTCAACCCACAGACTGGAGTGGCAGCTTGGGCTGGGAAACAGTGGCTGCCAAGCATGGAGTAGAGAGAGCCTCAACATTTTAGGCTGCCCAAAGTGGGCCAGCCTAGGCCCCAACATTTTTGTCGCCGAATCCAGCCACTTTACTAAAGTTTTTTTTAATCAAGTTTAGGAGTTCTCTGGTGGAAATTTTAGGGTCACTTAAGTATACTATCATATCATCTGCAAATAGTGAAATTTTGACTTCTTCCTTTCCTATTTGTATCCCTTTGACTTCCGTTTGTTGTCTAATTGCTCTAGCTAGGACTTCCAGTACTATATTGAATAGGTAGGGTGAAAGTGGACAGCCTTGTCTAGTCCCTGATCTTAGTGGGATTGCTTCAAGTTTCTCTCCATTTAGTTAGATGTTGGCTACTGGCTTGCTGTATTTTGCTTTTACTATGTTTAGGTATGGACCTTGAATTCCTAATCTTTCCAAGACTTTTAACATGAAGGGATGTTGAATTTTGTCAAATGCTTTCTCAGCATCTAGTGAGATGATCATGTGGTTTTTTCTTTGAGTTTATTTATGTAGTGGATTACATTGATGGATTTCCAAATATTGAACCATCCCTGCATTCCTGGAATAAAGCCTACTTGATCATGATGGGTGATTGTTTTGATTGAGTATTTTTGCATCAATATTCATAAGAGAGATTGGTCTGTAGTTTTCTTTCTTTGTTGAGTCTTTGTGAGGCTTAGGTATGAGCGTAATTGTAGCTTCATAGAACGAATTAGGCATTATTCCTTTTGTTTCTATTTTGTGGAACAGTTTGAAGAGAATTGGTGTTAGGTCTTCCTGGAAGGTCTGATAGAATTCTGCACTAAAATCATCTGGCCCTGGACTTTTTTTGGTGGGGAGATTTTTAATGACTGCTTCTATTTCTTTAGGGGTTACACGACTGTTTAGATGGTTTATCTGCTCCTTGTTTAACTTTGGTACCTGGTATCTATCTAGAAAATTGTCCATTTCATCCAGATTTTCCAATTTTGTTGAATATAGGCCTTTGTAGTAGCATCTGATGATTTTTTTAAAAAATTTCCTCTGTTTCTGTTGTTATGCCTCCCTTTTCAGTTCTGATTTTAATTTGAGTACTATCTGTGTGCCCTTTGGTTAGTCTGGCTAAGGGTTTGTCTATCTTGTTGATTTTCTCAAAGAACCAGCTCCTGGTTTTGTTGATATTTTGTATAGTTCTTTCTGTTTCAACTTGGTTGATTTCAGCCCTGAGTTTGATTATTTCCTGCCATCAACTCCTCTTGGGTATATTAGCTTCTTTTTGTTCTAAGGCTTTCAGGTGTGCTGTCAAGTTGTTAATGTATGCTATTTCCATTTTCTTTTTGTGGGCACTTAGAGCTATGAGTTTTCCTCTTAGTACTGCTTTCATGGAGTCCCACAAATTTTGATATGATGTGTCCTCATTTTCATTAAATTCTAAAAAGTCTTTAATTTCTTTCTTTATTTCTCCCTTGACCAAGTTATTATTGAGTAGAGCATTGTTCAGTTTTCACGTGTATGTGGGATTTCCATTGTTTTTGTCCATAACAAAGACGAGTCTTAGTCCATGGTGGTCTGATAGGGTACAAGGGATTATTTCAATCTTTTTGTATCTGTTGAGGTCTGTTTTGTGACCAATTATATGGTCTATTTTGGAGAAGGTACCACGAGGCACTGAGAAAAAAGGTATATTCTTTTGTTTTAGGATAAAATGTTTTATAGATATCAGTTAAGTCCAATTGGTTCATAACTTCTGTTAGTTTCATTGTGTCTCGGTTTAGTTTCTGTTTCCATGATCTGTCCATAGCTGAGAGTAGGGTGTTGAAATCTCCCACTATTATTGTGTGAGGTGCAATGTGTGCTTTAAGCTTTAGTAAAGTTTCTTTTATGCATGTGGGTACCCTTGCATTTGGGGCATAGATGTTCAGAATTGCGAGTTCCTCTTGGTACATTTTTCCTTTGATGAATATGAAGTGTCCTTCTTTATCTTTTTCGATTACTTTTGGTTGAAAAACTATTTTATTTGATATTAGAATTGCTACTCCAGCTTGTTTCTTGGGACCATTTGCTTGAAAGATTGTTTTCCAACCTTTTACTCTGAGGTAGTGTCTGTCTTTGTCACAGAGGTGCCTTTCCTGTATGCAGCAAAATGCTAGGTCATGTTTATGTATCCAGTCTGATAGTCTGCATCTTTTTATTGGTGAATTGAGTCCATTGATATTAAGAGATATTAAGGAAAAATGATTTTTGCTTTCTGTTATTTCTTAAGCTTGCCTTTCGCCATTTGGTTAGCTGTAGTGCTACGCACACTCACTGGTTCTGACTGGAGTCTGCCTTTCCAGTTATCTTGGTTGTGTCAGAGCTCCTTGGGGTCTGGATGTCTCTATGATTCTGAGCTCCAGCTGTTCTGGGTACAGTGGCTTTTCTAGGATATCTCAGGATATGGTGTCTCCATGGTAGTAGACCAGCTAGTTGCTCTGAGTGTAGTCGCTCCTCTATGATGCTTCAGGATATGGTGTTCCCTGTTCTGCAGCTCTGTGGTCTGTGACCTCTCTAGGATGCCTGCAGCTCTGTGTTCTGCGACCTCTCTAGGATGCCTCTGGACACAGTTTCCACAGGGGAGCTGATCAGCTGTGTGACTTCTCCAGCCACCGGGATCCGGGCAAGGGGGGCGGAGTATGAGATTTTATTTTCAGTGTTAAAACTGGGTCAGTTCTGAGGATACTTGGACAATTGTTAGGCTACTGCCTTCTAATACTGAGCAATTTTGAGGTTGTTACTTTTACACTAACATGTTCCTTAAGTGTGTGATTTTCAGTTGTTTGTTTTATTTTGTTTTTTATTTGAAACAGTGTCTCACTGCATAGCTCTGGTTAGACTAAAACTCATTATATAAGCCAGGCTGGCCTTGCACTCATGGAAGTCCACTGGTTTTTCTCAAAGTTTGGGATCAAAATCCTGTGCCACTGTATCTGACCTGACTTTAGTTCTGATATTTTTAACTTCACAAATCCTATGTTCCTCCAAAGCTGAATGTAAATGCACTATTTATTACTATTGCAGTTACTCAAATCTGGCTGAACGTCATAGAGTTGTTAGATGGAATCCATTCTCACCTAGCCAGGATTTTGCAAGTATATTGCTAGTTTGGGTTCTTATTCACAGTTCGAAGCAGTTGTCCCAAGCTCATTTTGCCAATACAAAGTTCCTATGTTGGTTGGAGCATTTGAATATTCAATTAATCATTTCATTTTTCAATTGTTCTAAGATGTTTTTGGTATGTTTAGTTGATTACAGGCAGTTCATGTATACTACCAAGATTAGCCATCACTCCAGTATTTCTTACCTGGCATCTGAGACTTTCTAGTAGCTAGCCCCAGATCCCTGCCCCCACTGCTATACAACTTTGTTCAATTTTCTGACCCTCTGAACTTCTCCTCTATCTCCTTCCATATGTGATCCTGCCACCCTTTATTCTCCTTTTCCTTTTTAACTCAGAATTGTTTCTGTCTAAAGAAAATACAGGGAATAAATGGAGCAGAAACTGAAAGAAAGTCCATCCAGAGAATGCCCCACCTAGGGATCCATCTCATCCATAGACACCAAACCCAGACACTATGGATGATGCCAAGAAACACTTGCTGGCAGGAGCCTGATATAGCTGTCTCCTAAGAGGCTCTGCCAGAGCCTGAGCAGTACGGATGCATGTTCTTTCAGCCAACCATCAGACTGAGCATAGGGACCCCAAGGAAAGAGTTAGGGGAAAGAATGAAAGAGCTGAAGGAGATTGCAACCCCATAGAAAGAACATCAATATCAACTAAGTGGAAACTCCAGAGCTCACAGGGACTAAACCACCAGTCAAAGAATGCAGATGGAAGGATTCCATGGCTCCAGCTGTAGATGTAGCAGAATGGTCTTACCTGGCATCAGCAGGAAAGAAGACCCTTGCTCCTATGGAGGCTGGATGCCCCAGCATAGGGGGATGCTAGGTTGATGAGGTGAGAGTTGGTTTGTTGTTTGGGAGAACACCCTCATAGAGGCAGGGGGAGGAGGATGGGATAGGGAGCTTACAGAGGGGAAGCCTGAAGAGGGATAACATTTGAATGTAAACAAATAAAGTAACCAATTAAAAAGTATGTATATAAATTAAATTTGTGTGCAAGGTATTATTTCTTTAGTTGCTAGAAGCAAAAATGTTCTTCATTCCTCATTATGCTGTTTATCATCAATGATGCTTCTTGATTTTCTATCTAAGAAAATCTCTCACCATAATTGGTTTTAGAATTTTCTAGAGTGAAATTTCTGATGGGCTTGCTGCTTTACCTTCACTTTTACATTAAATGTTAACCTTTAAACAAACTTCTTGTAACTTGATCAATGTGTGTTCCATTGAGATACTTGGGCATTCATCTTGTCTCTTTGAAGGAGTCAACTGGAGTTTTAAGAACATTACATCTTTTCCTGGCTACCTGTTAGGTTGAGAGAACTAGTTTGATCTCTACAGCACTAATTTAGTCTGTGTTATTTTACTTTGTTTTTGATTCAGTATTATTTGGCAAATGATGAGTGAAAAAAATTTGAGTTTAATCTTTAAAGAGTTACAACTTGGCACAGGTTTGGATAGATGCTTCCTACATTGTAGCATGGGGTTCCTGGTAACAGTTTATATCTTTGTATTTGCAAAACTTTAAAAAAAGAAAAGAAATGAAAGCAAGTAATAAAGGAAACTCTGAAATTTAAGGAATAAAAAGTTTGAATACAGATCAGGTTGTTTTTAAATTAAATATTTCTAGATATTTCAATATTTTTGAAGATGTAATTTTTTCACACTGTAATATATATATGTATGTATATATATATATATATATATATATATATATTTATATACAAACATATATATATTCACAGTCAACTTTACCTGAAAGCTGTTAATTAAAAACAAATTAATTTAAACAATTAAAGCAAAAAATGAGACATTTTAAGAATATTATTTATATTGGCACTAGCCATGTACCAACTGTGCCATATGAATATTTATAAGAGCTTTTAGGATTAGAGTAATATTTATAGGATGAATTAATAAGATATTATATAAACACTAATTTAAAACTGATATGGGTCAGGGAGTCTTTAAAGTGCTACCTAGACAATCATGATGATATGAATGGGAATTGTAAATACCTGTAATCATAGTCCTTGAGGGTAGGGCTTGGGGGCAGAGACAGGTGTTTTTTCCAAGGTTGTCAGTAAGATCTAGGTTCAGTGAGAGCTCCTGTCTCAAAAGATAAATTGAAATAGTATAAGTCATTGGACGTTAACTCCTGTCCTCAATCTGTGCATGGATACACACTACACTACAGTACACTACACTACACTACGCTACTCTACAGCACACTACATTCTTGATACTTTCTTGTGATAAAGGGGACTATCCAGCTGTTTAACAGTGACTTTTCCAAACATGTAATTTGGTATATTTTAAACCTACCATGTTGATGTCATTAGGCCAGAAATAGTTTTATCTACATCTTGTGTTCTTTTATGCCTTTCTGTGGGGTGATGAGGAATTTGAATAGTAGCACAGTTTCATTCTGATCCTGCTGAAGAAGGCTTTCTCCTCCTTCAGAGAAACTCTTCCTTGATTTAGAGTGTGATATTGTAGGATTCATCACGAGCCCTGTCAATACAAGTGACACTCTTGGAAAACTCACTTGGGCTTTGTGAGGTTGCTGCTAGTTTGAAGCCCTGAGGAGACTTCTAACCAGGCAAGTAATGATTTTTTTAATACAGATATTTCATATTTTTAACTTCTCTTTAGAAATAAATTCTCAGAATGTTTGGTTTGTATTCCCAGAGAAGCAGTAAATTCCCATATAGTTTGTGTGACATTTGACACCAAATAATGAAGTCTGTGACAAAACTGACGTTTTACTTCCATGTGATATTTAAATATGGGCATTTCCTTAGTGGATCAATCATTCTTCTGTACCCTTAATAAAAGCAATTTCCCTAGGAGCTGGAAGACATGCATCCTTTGAGTCAGATGAAAAACCTAAAATGGTGAAATTTACTGAACAATATATTCCAACTGCATTTTCCACTGGGACAAAGTTATAGGTAATTGTACAGTTCTAGTCTCTCCAGGCACTAGGTTTATAAGAACATGTCTGGAGCAACCAGAAACAAGAATCATATTTCGGCAGCATTTTAAGGAAAAGCAACCTCCCCTCTTCTCACTACTGTAAAAAAAGGACTTCATCTTAAGGGAGAGATTTAAAATGTCACAAGAGGCTTTTGAAATAGTGGAGACTGTGTGAAGGTTGTGTTCCCATCAAATCTTTAAACACAGGTCTTCAGTGGCGAAGGCAGTATATAAATGGAAGATAGAGAATTAATTCATCGTACAGTGGAGCAGAAAACTCACATCTGTTCTCTCTACAAGCCAGTACACCCCATTTATTAATGCTGTTCTCTGCACTGTCAGGTCTAAGCAATTAACTTGCACAGACTGGCTTCTCTGCGGCTAGACAGACAGAGTGTTTATCAGCAGGAATACACCTTTTAAAGCATTTTTCCATAGGAAAAAAATAAAAAAAGAAAACAAAAAAAATAAATGAAGTGTTTCCAGTATTCAGATTGTGCTGAGGATACCATTCACATCCAGCCATGGGCTAATTTTCATGCCTGAGTAATATTCACCAATTTTAATAATCAAAATTTATATACATTATTTCATTTAACCAATCACAAGTAGATTATCTTGAGTGAAATATTATGCAAATATATTATCTTCTTGGTGAATGATTCATTTCTAAATGTATTGGTAACCTACATATCTGGGAACATGGGAGGGAGGAAATAAATTAATTGTTCTGATAAATAGCAACAGAGAAAATATACATTTGCATTGGGTGCTATTCTTCTGCACTACAGTGATATTATAAATAAAGTGCCATATATTTTGTGAAAACATGCTCCATAATTTTTACAAATTGTTTAACCAACATCTCATTTGGATATTTAAAAAGCACTCAATATACGTTTCTTGTGTCTTTCTCTGTCTTCATACCCCTGTTCATTATAGGCTCCCTTCTTTCTCTGAGTTCCCAGGTTCTGAGAATGGCCCAAGCATTCACTATGGTTACTTAGTTTCATAAGGACATCCAGGGCCTTCTTCCTCTTCAATTCAATATATTCACAGAAATTCGTTGTTTTTAAAGTCAGTTGCTATCATGTATTATTTTCTTTGTCCTCACCCTGGATTCTCCAACTTGAACCTATCTTTATAGCTAGTATATTTTGTTCCTCTCTTTTTCTTCATTTTAGATAACCTTTACTGAGTTTCTTCTTTGACAATATCATACATATATAAAGTATATTCTATTATTATAAAGCTCAACCCTGTCCAATCTCCCTCCCATGCTACATTTTTATCAATTCCCCCTTATAAGTCCCTTTCCAATATTAATGATTCTATCCTTGTATTAATGATTTCTCTCTCTCTCTCTCTCTCTCTCTCTCTCTCTCTCTCTCTCTCTCTCTGTCTCTCTCTCTCTTAAGACAAGGATCATTTTAAGACCAGAACTTTAACATCACCTACTTGAAACTGGAGGTTTCCTCAGTGAATACTCAACAGAAGAAAAATGATTGTTTCTTTACAGACTAATAGTTACTTATTCATTGCTATGATAAAGTGCAAGGAGCAAAATAAATTTAAGGAAGACATTTATTTTGGCCTACAGATCTAGAGAGGATTAGGCATGGTGGGAAGGCATAGCATGCCAGTGAAATCAGGAAGCTTACTGATCACTTTTTTTCCTTAATCCACACACAGGAATCAGAATGAGAGAGGAGGAAATATGGTGATATTATAAACCCTCAAAGTCTTCCCTGTGACATACTTCCTTGAGCAAGACTCTGCATATGAAAGATCCAATAGAATCCCCCAAACACCCAAACACCATCACTAACAGGGACCAACTATGGGAGACATTTTTATTAAAAGTATCACCTTCTGCCTCTGTGCCCTCATAGACTCACAATTTTGGTATAACATAAAATGCATTTAGCCCAACTTTCAAAATTGAAAGGCAAACATTTCTTTTGGCTCAAGAGAATCTCTATGCTATGTAGAGGAAAACAGTCACTTATGATTGCAATGGCACAGAAAACACATAACCATGTCAAAGAGAGAGTGGAATCACAACAGGAAAGATTAAACCAAACTAAGACAAAGACACAGCCAGGAAAACCTCATACACTATATCCTGTGGCTTCATATCCAGAATCTGAAGTTTAGTTTCACAGGGATTAGAAGGCTCCACTCTTCTAACTTTGCCCTCTTGTAACATGTGTTTCTCACATAATTAGGTAAAAGTCCCTGAATGCAGTGCTCATTGACTGATGCCTCATGGATTTTTAATCTTCAACACCTTGTAATCTCTGCCATAATCTAGGCCTCACCTTCGGAGTATCACATGTTTTCTTAAGGCTTTCTCCTAGAGGTGCCAATCCAGCCTAGTCTAGTTCTCTGAAACTACAAAGAAAAAAGTCAATAACACTCTCAATTTTGTAGCTTTAATATATCTAAAGCCAGTAGCACGTGGGTGACCCTGCAGAATTTCAGTGCCATCTTGGGATACAGCCTCTCTCCATTGGACCATTTTTTGCAGTGTGTATTATAAGACAATTGCTTTCTAGGAGCAAGTAATTAGACGCTCTTTCACAAGAGGCTTATCTAGCTATAATATTGCCCAGATTGTTTTTATTATTCCAAAGAAAGGCAGGAGGCTTTTATTTAATGGCACTCATTTCTTTAACAATTATTGCTTCATTTTCGGCACGTGACCTGGTTGCAAGCATAAGCTGTATAAGCCTTTGCTTTCTTTTCAAATTGAAAATTTTTAATTTCTTCCTAACTCACCTGTTGATCTTCCTTACTACACTCCTGTGTGAGAGTAATCAGCAATAACCATCCCATAGCCTCAATGTTATACCATCTTGGCATTTCCTCTTTCAAATAAACTAGTATTATTTTTAAATTTTGCTTCAGACAAAAACTTTCAAACTATGCAATGAAGCACCTTCGGCTTCTTTGATAGTAGAATCCTTTCTTTCTGAAACCTTATAAGCTATAAGCCATGCCTCTAATGTCCTGTTTAATGTCAGCACTATTGTCTTCCAGATTCTTACTAGAATGCTATGTGAAGCTCTGCTTAGAGCGCTCACTCTACTGCTTTTCTAGTCCAAAGATCCAAACATTTTCCATATTCAGATTCTTAATAGCAATAAGCCCTCCTCTCTCCTGGTACTTTTATGTTGCTGTGATAAAGTACAATAACCAAGGAAACTTAAAGAAGGGAACACTTTGGCTTACAGTTCTAGAGGAAATACCTGCCTAGTTTTTTTTTTTTTTCCTCAACTTGACACAAAATTTTTTTGAGTTGAGGGAACCACATTTGAAGACATATCTCTTTAAGACTGGTCTATTGACATGCCTAGCGGGTATTTTCTTCATTAGTGATTAATGTGGCAGGAACCACTGCAGGTAGTAGGATGCTTGGCAGTCAGTAGGTACACTGGTATAAGAAAGAAGATTGAGTAAACCACCACGGGGAACAAGCCTTTGCATTCCTGCTTTCACATTTATGCCTTGTTTGAGTTCCTGCCCTGACTCCTGGAAGGGGTGTAGAGGTCCGCAGTGAGCGGTGACAGAGTTTGCCATTACAAGATGGCGTTGGCATCCGGTGCTCCCACAAATAATAAGTGGACTGCGCATGTGAAAGTGGTGAAAGCGCGCCAAGTCACTGCCCAACCCAGGGCATAATGAGGTAATGAGCAAGCAGCCAATTAGAAGTGCACATGCCGCTCTAGGGTGTATATAGGCAGCGCCTTTTCAGGGCTCAGTGTCTTCCTCTTTCCATCGCAATAAACGCTTGCTGCAGAAGGATCCTGGTGCCCGTGTGCGTTCTTGCTGGCGAGATGATTGTGCGGGTCGCAAAGGGGGCCTAAAAACGTAAACAAATCCATTCCTCCACAAGCTGTTTTTGATCCTGGTGTTCGTTGTACAGCAGAAGCAACCATAAATAATACAAAGATATAGTTGGTCATAGTAGAGAAGGCATGGGATGGTGATGGGAATGGGGAGCTGGCTGGATTTTGTTTGTTTTATCCACACATAGATAACACATAGAAAAGAGCAGAAAGGGAGGCGAGACTATCAACTTTCAAAGTCCTCCTGCAGTGCTGTACTTACTCTGGCAAAGCTTCACCTCCCAAGGGTTCTATAACATCACCCAAAGAGGAACCACCATTTAAGGACCAATATACACCTACAGAGGGACATTTCTTAGTCAAAACATCATGTTAAGAAGTCATTCTTCATGGAGATTTAAAGCTCCATAAGACTCTCCCTACTCCAATACTGACTTTTTATGAGTCTAAGTTTGTAGAGGTTCATTGTGAAGAGCTACAGCTGCATAGGCATTAGGACTCCATTGGCTGTTTCTTGCTTAGGGTGTATAGCCTTTCCCTAGCTTTATTCATTTTTTTTCTCTACTGTTTGTGTTCATGCCCATAGAGTCTGTTTTCTTTTCTGCCTTGCAACTAGAAAGATGTTTTCAATGGCTACATCAATAGCTATCACATCCCTACTCTAAGTCTCTAAAAGTTCAGCCCCAGCAAGTATTCTGTCCTTCCCATAACTCCAGATATCTGGTGCTCATCTTTCAAGATTGCCCCTTATCTTCCCTGTGTAAGGACATGCTTTTCCTCTGAGATCCCACCTCGGGGTTTCTGTACCTATTGGGTAACTGCAAGGGTATTTTGTTAAAATACTATCTCCTTAGTGAGTCTTTTCCTGCTAATCCTTCCAAAGTATTTCTTGGATGTGAAATGGTGGGGCAGTGTTTACTGCACAGGCATGGAAACTTGAGTTTACCTCCCTAGCATCCACTTAAAAAAATAGGGGTGGTGTAATTTTATCACTGGCTGTGGGTGTGGGCATGAGTGGAGATAATCCAGTCCAGAGGGAGGGCTGGTCACATAGTCTAGCAGAAATGATGTGCTCAAGGATTAGTAAAGGAACCTATCTTAAGAAACAAGGTCATGTGTAATTCATAAAGATATACCACTTTGACCTCTGGCTTCCACTCACAAGAGCGAGCACACATGCCTCTACTACATACTTCATGAGTACACACACAAAGGAAAAGCATATTTGGGTCATTTAAACATTTTAGTCTGATGGTTGATTTTCAAATGTATTTGCATTAGAGTATCAAAATAAATTATGTTATTGTGTTGTTTTTCTATTTTAAATTCCAGAAATACATTAGACGTAATAAAAACACAGTTAAGCATCTTTGGATGAAAAACCATATGATAAACTTATCTCTGTACAAACTTTATTCTGGGTAAGCTCTGTAATAAATCTATTCTTGTTCTTGTCATATGGCATGATTAGCTGTCTAATTCCATTGAAATTCAACTACTAGAACTATAATCAATTAACAAAATAGACTTATAAAATCTTCCAAAGTTAACACAGAAAATAATTATAAAAGATAGTAACAACGTATTTTATTTTACCTGATGACATTTAAAAGCCACCATTCTAAGTGTACTATTCAGTAACTCAAAAGTATTTAGAGCACTGTGGATCTTGTTATGTAGAAATAGCCTGAACCTGATATTTACCAAGAGTTATGAAGCTTTATTGCTTGGACAGATAGAGAGCCAAACTCCTGAGAATATAACTCCCCAGCTATATGCCTCTGAGGTTTTTACAAACAATAAGTAAAATACTGTATGCATGGCAGTGAGGGGTCTTTATATGATGAAAAATAAGAGGTTTTTAAAAATATGAGTTTATGAATTCCATAGTGTGTTTATTCACCCTTTTCTAGGTTCTCAGACTTGAGTACATAATTTATCTATTTTTTTAACCTAAGAAAACTGTTTCTAGTCATGTTCTCCAAGCTAGAGCTGGGTAATTCATGGCATCATCTGTTTGTGTAGAAAAATGTCCAAATAAAACACAACACAGGCCAGACATAGCTCTGCAGAATTAACTTGGAGATCTATACTGCTTCTTGCTTCTCCCTCTGTCATTTATAATTTAGTAGGATTTAATTTGTAAAATGAATTCCATCCTGACAAGGAAACTGCATTTCTTTCTGGATGGTTTGACAAAATATTCAACTCTATACTTATTTTTAAGACTTCTTTTTAAGGAAAATATCTCCGCAAGTCCTATTTCTGTATCTTTATTTTTGTAATTCTTATATTTAAACATTGATTGAAAATTTTTAGAAGATTCTGAAATATTTTAAATATTCTAAAATATCACCTGCAAAACTCATGATCAAAAATACCAGATGCCTGTATCCTCCAGATGCATTCCATCCTGTGTGGAAAGAGGACCAGGTTACCTCAAGGTTCCCAGAAGTTCAAGTCACTCAGCACAAACTCAGGTCCAAAGTCATCTACATTTTACCTCCTCAAAGAGTCTCAGTGCTCTATGAGGACTAGATCGGGTGCCATGAGATTCTTCCTCTAGCACCATCCCCTCTATCTTTGAACTTGTGAAACTAGAAAGTAAGATATCTGTTTCAAAAGCAGAAAGGCAAGGAATACAGTCAACTATTCAACTATTTAAAAAAAAACCCTAGTTGTGTGTGAGAGAGAGAGAGAGAGAGAGAGAGAGAGAGAGAGAGACAGAGACAGAGACAGAGACAGAGACAGAGACAGAGATGCACAGAGACCCATTCCAAAATAAAAAAATATAAAAAGAGTAAAAAATAAATAGCACAATAGCATAAAAGTAAGTATCATTTAGTCACAAGCATTCTGAGATCTCAGCAGAAAGCTCAGCATAAAGAAACAAGTCTTGAAGGTGTCAAGGCTGGTCAGAGCTCTCTTAGGTTTGCACCTCTAGTCTCTGAGTCCCTTGGAGTCATGTTTCCTTTATTTTGAAGACTACCAAATATTCTTAGGTGAATGATTTAAAAAGCATAGTTTCTGCCTACGAAATTGGCTCCATCTGCCTTTTTTCATCCTTTGTGTAACTTTCTGGCCTACCTGTTAGTGATTTGTTTTGATTTTTCTGGCATAGTATTTATAGAAAATTATTGGTTCTCAAGTATGTATCAGAGAAATACTTTATGTTGGACTAAATGTTCTTACATATATCGACTTGATAACTGTAGTTATTATTATAGCATCTTTTCAGAATATAAAATAGGATCAACAGGTCTAATGGAATGCCTAACTTCTTCGAGGATTCTTCTGTGTGATTGGCTATCATGCATTTTGTTATTTTTCAAGACTACCAAAAGGACACCCAGCTACACTCACTGTTCTCTCAAAACTATACTTTTCTAGCACGTACATTTTTAACTTTGAAATTATTTTTCAATATGTGTATAATGGGAATATGCTTATTCTCTTTACTGCTGAACAGTTCTTCCTTTGATCTATCTTTTATCCAATCATTTAGAAGAAGGAGGAGCTGGAGGAGGACGAGAAGGAGGAGGAGAAGGAGGAGGAGGAGGAGGAGGAGGAGGAGGAGGAGGAGGAGGAGGAGGAGAGGAGCAACAAAATATAAAACAACAAAAAATAACCCAAAATCTATGCAAGCATAGATTGACCATACTGTGGTTATTTGAATGAGAAAGGTCCCCACAGAAGCACATATTTAAATGTTTAGCCCTTTTTTGTAGAACTGTTTGAGAAGGGTTAGGATGTTTATAAACTTGGCAGAGGAGGATTTAAGGTTTTAAAAGCCCAAACCATTTCCAATTAGCTCTTTCTTCCTTGTGTTTGTGAATCATATATAATCTCCCAGCTACTGCTGTAATACCATGCTTGCCTGTCCATTTCCATGCTTCATATCATGATGATCATGTACTAACCCTTGGGAACTGTGAGCCCCTAAATTAATTGCTGTTTTATTCGTGTCCTTTGCCATGGTATTTCTTTGTTATTTCATTTCATCAGAGCAGTAAAACGTAACTAGGTTACCTTCGTCACCTCACCTGACAATCTCATCAGGTAAAGATCTGTTATCACATGATTGATGAATGGGTCATTTTCCTTTCAGTAACTTATTTCTTTCAATAACTTATCCCTCACTCCTTTCTTAGATGTGCACCAGCAAGGCTTTTAAAATGTTTATTTCTGTTGTCCCTTTATGACACTTAATCTACCTTACTACCAGTATATTGAACTTCCATATGTTTCTTAAAGAATCATAAGCAGATGTCAGATAGGAGAGAAGATAGAAAACCACTGAATGAAGAGGCCACAAGACTAGGAGATGAGTCAATTCTCTTAGGGGAAGACCTGTAATCCCAGCTACTCTGGAAACTGAAGAAAAAAGATCACAGTTTCAAAACCTGCATGGGCTACAGAGCAAGTTGAAGGACTCAGTGGGTAGCAATAGGAGACCATCTCCTAAAATCAAAAGAAAAAAACCCAAGTATTTACAAGATGAATCCTCTGATAAAGTGTGTATGGCTCAGCCTGGTGAACTGAGTTCAGTCCTCAGGCCTATTTGGTAGAAGGAGAGCAGCTACTTCTGGAAGTTGTTCTGTGACATACATACATACATACATACATACATACATACATACACACACATACTACAATCAGCCAATCAATCAGTTAACCAGTCAATCAAAAAGTAAACAAGCATATAGATGGTGTTAAGGATGCAAACTTGTTAACACTGGGATTATATTTCTCTCTAAGGTCTCCAGAAAGGATAAGGATCATTCAACACTTTGATCATAGATCAATGAGACTGACTTGCAATGTGTCAACTCTGCACATGTAAGATGATGATTTCTAACTGTCACAGGACACCAGGATTATCATCATTTGCCATTGTCACAGTAGCAAACTAGCACAAAGCTACTTTGTTCTTTGTGTCATGCCTTAATAGTTTTTTCTGACTGATAGACATTGAAAGAGATATCCTAGAAATTGATAAGTAGCAATTACTGTTCTTATTTTATGCAAATTGGAGATGAAAAGGAGAAAAGATAATAATGATTGATAAAACAATAATGTGCTATCAAAGAGGAGCTTACCTTCATCATAGCAACAAACATACATAATATTATTTAATTTACCATGATTTCATGGATTTATGTAAACCAGATCACCTATACACCTACTATCTCACCTGCTTTTCAGCATAAATTAAATAATTACATAATGCATTTAGCATTTATTAGATGCATAATAGATACTCGAAGTTCAGGAAAGTTTCTTCTTTTATGAATTACTTACTATCTGAAAATATAGTCTTATTTCACGTGAAAGATATAGCTTGAGAGTATATAGTACTATAAACAAAATAGTTAAGGGGAAAAAGTCCAAATATAAGTATATAGACCAGATAACTAATTGACTGTATCAGAGATATACAAAATATTACCTGACCCATTTTAGTTGCTGAGGGGAGTATATATGATATGTCTCAATATCCAAAGGTAGGAGAAAGTGTAGAACTTAGAAATGAAAAATATATTTAAAATGTAGTTAGTATTCATGCTAGTCAAGTGAAGTGGTGTGAATAGATTCTTTTCTAATATCCATGAGCATGCTAGCTCATGACAACTGGCTAAGTGTTCAGCACTAGGCAGTTTTACCTCCTGTTGAGTGAGGTTTAAGTCAAATGAAATATTTCTTGGTACCATTTACATGTTGGTGCCATTTGTACCTTGGTGCATGTTCTGCCATGGTAGTTACAGTCATGTTTTTTTGGTGATGTATTTAAGTAGGAGTGTTTCATTGCTTTTTTCCCTTGTCAGCTTGCATAGTACTTTCCAGTACCATAGAGGTCATAAGAGGTTTTTAAGATGGAGTTATCCTTAATTGTTAGAGTCTTGTGACCTATGTGTAGAGTGTCTTTAGCAATAGAGACCCAGCCTTAATGCCTGAGAGGAAACTAAAGGCTGCATAAATACTTATATTGTTGTAAGAGTCAGTTGTAATTATCTGACCAACCATTTAAAGGTAACTTTCTCATGCCTGGTAATAGGGTTTTCTATCTACATATAAGTGTAGCTATCATTCTTCGTCAAAGATGCTTCTCTTTAGAATGAATGAAGACCATTACAGAAAAATACAACAAAATAGAATGCAAAGATCAAAGAAATTTGGGACTACCAGTTCCTGACACATCTACATCACAGCTCCTACATCTATGTTAGAAAACATCTCAGAAGAAGAATCAGAAAGTTTGTAAATGCCAGAGTATCAGGGAGTCCACAGTGAAACAGTCTCTCTTAGAAATGGTTGCACACATAAGACCATAACAATGACAATATTAATGGACATATTAATGTGGAAAGAAAAAACATTTGGAGGGTCTCAACATTACACAAATGCCATAGGCAACTGATTGATGCTGGGGGGAGAATTGTCCTTTTTCCATGAATGAACTTGGGATGTCCAGTATAGAGTGTTCATCCCTAAAATCAGCACATAATTTCATACATAATCAACAGAAACAGACTCAATAGGTTGTATTATTGTGTATAAGTGTGTGTCTGTGTATGTCAACATACATGTATGTGACAACAATAATCAAAGAAAACAAGACATCAATTTGAGCAACAGCATGGAGGAGATGACAGATGAATGGGAGCTGAAAACCTGATGTAATTCTATTTCAATAAAAACATTAAAATGTATTAAGAATTTCTAAAATTATATTTAATGAAGATTTAAATAATTACACATGAGTTTGAAGCACTTGCTTTCAGGCTTACTATATCTTCATGCTGGTTAAACATAATTCAAAGATGTTTCATTAATAAATAAACGCATTCACCTGCTATAATTGATGTGTATTAATCACACATCACATATGATAGGTATGAATATAATACATTCTATTTTGTGATTACTAAGGAATGAGAGTGAAGATTTATTAAATATCAAATACTTTACATTCCTTGATCCAAGGTACCACTATGTCATTTTGTTATATATCCCCCAACAAGTGTCCTTGGTTTTACCTTGTTCTCATATGAATATTTCACTTTCTCCTTGGAAGCATTACTTTTCAATGATTAATTACTTGTTCCCAAACATTTTTAGAAATGTGCTTGAGTGTTTGAGATCACTGACCATAATAAAAGGATTCCACACTGTGTGGAGAACTAGTCATTAAAATCTTCATATGTCAAGTTAAAACATACTGGTTCTAATGATGAAAGAGGTATCAATTTTGGAGCATTTGTAGTTTTAAATGAGTTTTAGATTAGCGGAACCCAGAATCACATATTTGGAAAGAGAATGCCTCAAAGTCTATTTCTGTTTTTTTTTTTCAAGTCTGATGAAGAACCCTTCAATTCATTTAATCCTCTCCACTGGAGCCACTTAGCACCAGAAAAGAAAAATCAGAGGTAAGAGCTTATTTCAAATACAGGATGGATCATTAGCCCTTTTCATTTTATATGAAACATGCCAAGAAGATATCAATAAGAAAGAAAAGATTTATTTTTGAAACAGGATAAAGAATGAAGTTGTGTCTGTGTATGAAGATCAGAGGCTGAGAATATAAGAAGTAAAAAATCAGCAGGGATTATGTCTTTAATAAAACATTTTTCCATAACCATTTTGTTTATAGATGCTTTGTCTGCTTGCATATCTGTTTACCACATGTGTGTTTTGCCTGCAGAGACAAGAATAGAACATCAGATCCCTTGGAAATGAGCTATTGATAAGTTGTAAGGTGTCATGTGGTTAAGTATTCACACATATGAAATCTCAACACTGGGTAGACATACAGAGGACCCTCTGACTTTCCAGACAACAGAACTAGCTTAATTCATAAGCCTCAGGTCAATGACAGATATTCTCAAGGAATAAAGTGATTAGCTCCCAACAAAGGAGACTTGGAATTTTCCTTTATGTGCATGATCACGTGCATACAAGTGCACATAAATAACACTAATTCACACAAAAGTAAGTTTTTTAGTTGATATACTTAACCACTTTTTATTTACTATTTGTAAGTATTTTACTTCATATATTTATATTTGGCCAAATTTTTAAAAAAGACTATTTTAAATCTATTTCTTTTAGATCTTCCCTGTTTGTCCTAGAAGATATCATCATTCTCTTGCTCTCTTTGTGGATGTCCAGTTCCTAGTGTCTTGCAGGCTAGCTCATTATCACAGAAGGCTTGAATCAATCTCTGCTACATAGCCAAGAGAATCAGAAGGCTTTTTACTTTAATTTTTGGTGGAGCTAACCTGTCTTGATACTATCACCTGCCACTCACTTTTATTTTATTGGCATGTTCATGTAGAAAAAGCAATTTCTTTGGATAAGTATTTTAAAGGCAGAATAGACTCAGATGCCTTTCACAGACACCTTGTAACCTAAGGGAAGCACTCTAGAACTATTATTGCAGTAAAGAATAGTGTACATTCTAGCCCAGCGTGTTTCTAAATTGTGTCTTCATAATCCATGTTCCTCACGACAGAGCAAACAATGAAACAGCAGCCTCCTGTCTTTACAACAGCTTCCCAGGTTTATAAATGGTCCCCCAGGAGGAAGCAAACCTGGGTTATACTTGTGATTTAGTAAGAAGTTTTTCCTGTTCAGAGACGGAGTTTGATGAATTATCAATTGAGGGTAAGTTTATATTGAACTTGATAGAATATTGACATGGGGAGAAGTACAAATGTAGATTCCAGGAGACCTGTTTTCAAGCCCAGTAGATCTTAGTTAAAATCTTTGGTCCATACTGTCTTTATTATGGTGATCATGAAACTGAGCCCCCAAGAGATTTCATGTTAGCATGTCTCTAATGGGATATTTTCTGCCTGAGAGTGAGTTTGTGAAATTCATAATTTTGGAAAGGCCTAGCTCTTTCCTCTGTATACAAATATAGTCACTTCTTTTTGGAGTGTCTTCAACCTTTTTGTGCAGATTTTCTCTATGTCTTCAGCTTGCTTTCTCCCTATCTCTCCAAATTTCTCAAGGGAACTGTTCAAATAGTTTTTAATTTTTTGAAATCTATTTTTCTGTATATCTTTTTTATCACTTGTATTTTTTTACATTCTAGTCATTACTCCTCTCCCCCTTCTAGTCTGCCTTTCCACATTTCCTTATCCCATTACTCCTCCCCTGCTAACCAAGGTGATCTCTTCATAGAAAAGAGCATGTCAGGCATTTGACTCTCAACTAGTTATCTTGACATATAAAGCATAACTGTGGTGATTTAAAACTGTTTTTCTCCTCATGAACCAAATCTAAGAACACATCAAAGACATCATCCACCATGATCAAGTAGGTTTTGTCTCAGGGATAAAGGAGTGGTTCAATATACAAAAATCCATCAAAGTAATACACCTCATAAACAAACTAAAAGAAAAGCACCATATGATCATCTTACTAGAAGCTGAAAAAAGCATTTGACAATACCCAATACCCCTTCATAATAACAGTCTTGAGGAGAGCAGGGATACAAGGGGCATATCTAAACACAGTAAAGGCAACATAAAGCAAATCAATAGCCAACATCAAATTAAATGGAGAGAAACTTAAAACATTTCCACTAAAATCAGGAATAAGACAAGACCGCTCACTATCCCAATATCTATTCAATACAATTCTTGAAGTTCTAGCTAGAGCAATAAGATAACTAGGGGAGATTAAGGGAATACAAATTGGAAAGGAAAATTCAAATTATCACTATTTGCAGATAATATGATAGCATATATAAGTGATCCCAAAATTTCTACCAGATAAATCCTACTGATAAAAAACTCCATTAGCAAAATAGCTGGATACAAAAAAGAAATCAGTAGTGATAAACTCTACACAGTGATAAACAGGCTGAGAAAGAAGTTAGGGAAACAACAACTTTCACATTAGTCACAAATAGTAAATAATACCTTGGTATAACTCTAACCAAGCAAGTGAAAGACCTGTATGACAAGAAACTAAAGAAAGAAACTGCTGAAGATATCAGAAGGTGGAAAGATCTTCCTGCTCATGGATCAGTAGTATTAACAAAGTGAAAATGGCCATCTTACCAATAGCAATTTACAGATTCAATGCAATCCCCATCAAAATTCCAACACAATTCCTTATAGTTTTTGAAAGAACAATTTTCAATTTCATATGGAAAAACAAGAAACACAAGATAGTTAAAACAATCCTAAACAAACAAACAAACAAACAAACAGAACCTCTGGAGGTATCACATCCCTAATTTCAAGCTGTACTACAGAGCAATAGTAATAAAAAATGCATGGTATTGGTATAAAAAAAAGACAGGTGAATCAATGGAATCTAAGTGGAATAGGAGGAAGATTTACATGATGGGGTACTAGGAGGAGAGGAAGGGTTGATATGCGGCTGTAAAGTGAATAAATAAATAAATTTATTAAAAATAAATAAAAGTCAAAGCATAAAAATAGTTTTCCTTCTATTTCCAAAAGAGTGTATCCTATCCCTAACACATATATATGATATGATATGATTTGATATGATTGCATCATATCATATTGTATTATATCATATGATACAATATGATATGATTACATCATATATATATATATATATATATATATATATATATATATATATATATATGATTTCTCCCTCTTTCAAAACATACAAAGGTCTGCAACCATTCCATCCATAATAAAGCAAACACTTAAAAATGAACAATTTTTTTTTAATTTTTCATTCTCTCTCTAATGAAGTCTACAACTCTCAATTTTTAATAGAAGTACCATAGAGTAGTTCGTTGTATAAAGTATCTTAAGTATATTAAGAATGATTTGATAGTATTTTCTATTTCTAAATTTTTAATTTTTTGTTGATACAAGACATGAATTTGTGGATCATTTATTTTCTGCTTATATTCATGTTATCCTATTACCATATGACATGATGTCATTATATTTAACAAGTGCTAAAATCATAGTGCAATACTAGGACAATTGGTGACAAGTATGTGCTGCCTCTTTGATTATCATCACCCTCTTTCTGTTATAAAATTTGTCATTGGCTTTCTTTCCCTAAACACTTTGCATCTGAATTTAAAATATATCTAATGTCTTGGGTTATCTTTCTTATACGACTACTTTACGTATTATTTCTGCTTATTTTCCATCACTAATGCCATGGTAATTATTTTTACATTCATTTGTCTTTCCCATTTACTGATCTATTTTCCTAAAATCACAACCAATATTATTACATTTTCTTAGACTTTGCCTTCTTAACAAAAGATAAAGAACAACCACAAAAGGATATTTTAAAAATGAGTCTTCAATGAAAATATTTATCTTAGATGATACACAACATCTGACTTTTAACACTTAGCTCTTAGTCCTCCTGCGAATTTTGCATGAATTGCATTATCTAAGTATTAGCTTGCCACTACATAACTCAGAATTTATTGGCCCATTCATTTCATGACTCTGCATTAAGGCTCACATTCAATCACTAAAAGAAGCTACACTACACATCTCCATATTTGCTTATGCAGAGTCAGGTTCATAGTAATTAAAGACCCATATAGAATTAATAATATACAGCAGGAAGTAGGAGGAATACTTGTGGATACTATGGTTCATGTTGTCATTTCCTATCAATTCTTGCTTGCGTTTTTCAAGTATTGAAGGCGGCACTAGATGCTGTGAAGCTTACACTCATCTGTCAAACACACAGAAAGATGCTGAAAACTCATATTATTGTTTTAATATTATCCAGATAAATGGAAATGTACCATCAGCTATTCTTCATGCAATGCACTACTGGGACATTAAGCATTCAAGAGGATGACTTGTATACTACATAATCTGTACAGTTCTTTAGAAGGATGCTGAGAATAACAAACATCATATAGATTATTAGAGCAAATATTGTTACTTAAGATATCTTGTGAATAATTGTTAGCCTAGCATCTTTGCAATAGAAGAAATTATGTCTATGAGACTGGCATCTTAGTGGCTGAAGAAAAGATAACTCTACTCTCAGTTACCAGGACAATATGATAGAGAGTACTGTATGAATTTCAGATGAAAAATTACTGCCAGTCCTCCTAATTCTTTTTAGCTTGTAGGAATATCAACAAAGATTTTGCATGTTGGTGTTTCCTTTGTGCTCTGTAGGGACTCCAGAGAAGACGACTGCTAGATCGATGTCTTCACTTAGGAGAAAGTGGCTCTTACAAATGCACAGTGTTTTATAAAGGAAATTATTATAAATGAAGTTACTTGTTCAAAGAATGCAGTAGGGTTAAACAATATTTTTGACTAAAACTACCTGTGTTTCACTGGCAGCTAAGTGTAAAAAGAAAACCATGCACTAAACAGAATGTATTAATGATTCTGAGGCAAGAGATAGTGAATTAAAATTAAAGTTTATACATATCAGCATCAATATCAATAATTTTATTGTCATGAAAATAAATCGAATTCCAATTACAGAGAGAATGATGAGAAATAAAGATTTCATTATTTTTTTTCCTTCACAGTTAGAAATATGACTGGGATCAGTATTGATTTGCAGACAAAAAGAGTTTTATTATCTTTCAAACATCATGTATTAACTCAAACTGTACTAAAATTACCCTGAAAGAAATGAACTGGGGTAGAGTGTTATTACGTTCAATTGTACAGTGAATCTAATGTCATCATATTAATTTACATCTAAGTACAGAAAACAAGATTAAGTGATCTGTGATTTCAGTGATAATTAGAATTCCTACCACTGGAGTTTTCAAGATAAAATGTGGAGTAAGAGGTAATACAACTTTGAGAAAATGTAGAAAAATTGTACAAAAAAATTAGAATATTTTAGACAGGATATCAATATTTCAATTTTTGCTTCTTTTACCTCTGACTTCTTCTCTATCTCCAATCTCCTTCCTTGTTATCTCTTTACTCTGTCAAAGGAATAATTTTTAACCACCAAGAATCTTTTATTTTCTTCATTATACATTTAAATCACCTTTATGTTTTTCAGCTACATGTAAATTAATAGGTTTATTGGTATTTTAAGAAAAAATTCTTATTGATTTTCATCACTCCTGTCTTTCCCCTCTTCTCCCCCAGTGGGATTTTATCCAACAGCAAAGAAAAAAATAACAGAGAATGTATAAATCTGGAAAGAATTATACTACATGAAATGACCCAAATTCAGACAAAGTTTTCATCGTCTATCTTGCACATATCCACAAAGTTTCAGTATGTATATGTATTGTATGTGTGTGTATGTATATATGTGTGTGCATGTGTGTTTGTACATATAAATAAACGTGAGAGTCTGAATAGGTTGTGAGACTAAATAAGTAAGTCCCTTGTTAAGACAACAACATAATTTACAGTGTAGTTGCTTATATATGCATAAAACTCATGTTACAATGGATTTATCATTTTGACTTCAAACAGAATTTATTGTTTCTTTGGTGAGCTAATTAAATCCTTTCTCATTGTTCTAAAAGGAGTTCACTTATGAAAACCAGGTTACATCTGCAGGACATTTAAATTCTTGAGAGTGAGTAGGTGCCAATACTGATGTTAAAGGAGAACACAAGGAATTAATGACATTGTTAAAATGCAGCAGTGATTAAAGCAAGCATCTCAGTGGAAGTATTTATAGGCTCTGCTGATGAGTGTAACAATACTTTAGGTATTTCTGTTTAATGTCTGTGAAATTAACTGAGATATTCTAAATATGTCTTATAAAATTTATTTTTTTCCAATGTCTGTGATCAGCAGGATTTTCTTTTCGGCCAGTCAAAATTGTTTCATTCTCTGTTGTTCAATTATTTTCAAGTATATTTTGATTTCAGAAAATTAATGTAAATATATATATTTCTAGATAATTGTTCTTAGTTTAGTATGCTGTTTTATAAATAAACCCATGTCCACATTCTTCAGAGTAACTGGCTTTTTCAGCACACCTAAGTGCTGATTTATGCACTTTAATAATTTACAAAGAAGGCAGCATTGGGAACAAAGAAATTTAGAAAAATACTGTGGGTTGACTAACAATTGAATATAAAAATAATGTTCACCTGAAATTTATAAACTATATAAGTTAGGAAATATGTGAATACCTGAAGAGTTTTTAACCTATATCTATGATTCAAGATAAGATACTCTTTCAGGTTTCCTTATCAAAATAATTTAAGATACACAGAGAAAAGTTCTTTGCTATATTCAAATCAGAAGTAAAGGTGAGTATAATTTTTCTACTGAATAATTGTCAGTTGCATTAAATTGAGAGGTATGAGTTCCTATAGATGCCCATGGCAACTTAATACCCCTACAATCACAGGGTTGGGAATACAGATCAATAGCACACAGTGGCTTTAATCAGCATGCAGATTAATGAACAGGTCCATATCCATCAGGGAACAGCAGAACAAAGACCAGTTGAGCAATTTAATTGCTGAGTTGCTGCTCAGTCTCTATTCCCCATCAGTCTCCATCCATTACAACCACTGATGCATAGCAGACATTAAAAGGAAAACAATAACATAATGATTCATAAGTGTGAGGGTGCAAATGAACTGTTAGCTCTGGGAAACTCACCATTGTGATTTTGTCTTGTTGCAGACTGCCTAAGAGATCTGACACACTATTTCTAATTGTCACTGTTGCTTGGACTTGACCTGTCTGTATTTAATAAATTAGGAGTCATGGATCTAATAGTAACGATGTGAAAGGTTACATGAACAATCTTTTGTCCAACTGTTTCAACATAGGTTTGAGGCATCCCTTTAACAGAAAACCATAGCCAAATAAATTAGAAAACAGAAGTATTTATTAAGTCATCTAAAATAATACCATCTGGACGGCACAGGATACTCACTGTAGGAATTGCTTTTGTTTACTGGAATACTGACAATTTGGATTACACTCCATTTTTAAATTCTGTATCCTAGAAGATGACTTCCATGAGTTCTGTAAGAATGTATCTTGATGTAGACTACGACTGCATCAATTCCTTGAAAAATGGCTTTCATGTTAATTCAAGATTGTATTAGAGAGTTTACATAGTGTCCTCTAATCTTTACACTTTATAGGTTAAACAGCTCAAGCTGAGTGACTATCTCAAGTCTTATTGAAACTAGAAATCAGATCCAGGATGCTCTGATTTTCAAGTTTGTATGATATCCTCTTCACTGGCTAGATACTGTGGCATCTGGTCATGTCTCTATCTGGTTCTATTACTAATTGCAAAGATTTTCACCATTGTGTTGAGTGTATAAATAGTGTAACAAGCTCCCATTTCCTAGCCTATCTTGGTGGAAGTCATCTCTTTAACACTGCATCTAACCTTGCGTCCTTGCCCCTTTGCTGGATGGAATTCTCTGTAATCGCATGACCTCAATCTAAATGGCATCTACTTAGAAATTAGAGCATGTCAGAATGTCAGGTTTCTGGCAAGGTTACATCTTGATTTGCACAAATGTTCAGTTTCATAAAGTTCCTATTATAAATTTTGCATTAGTGTGGTATGTTGCCTTCTCTAGAGACTAATACATTTGTTGGTCTTCATTTGCTACATAAGATGTTGAAACAGTTGTTCAAGGTTTCAGGCCAGATTCATCTGACTGTTTTACTTTTCTCTATTACTGTGTGGACTAAACCCAGGACCCTGTGTGTGCTAGACAAGTGCTTTATCAGTAAGCTACATCCTCAGTCCTATTCTAATAAACTATGGTGTTCTGATGGTTTCTACAAGACAGCTTAGATCACATCCCTTGATGACTTGATGAGAATGAATGTTTATGCAACTTACCATCATGAAAAGACCTTCTATTTGCTCTGTAACTTTCCCAAGTGAATAGTATAGAATGTTAATATTGTTTATAGAAGTTCGTACACTAGCAACTGTCTAAACAAGAAACAAGATAGGTCTGGAGATATGGATCAATTGACAAAATACTTTCTCTCTCTCTCTCTCTCTCTCTCTCTCTCTCTCTCTCTCTCTCTCTCTCTCTCTGTGTGTGTGTGTGTGTGGGTGTGTGTGTGTGTGTGCATTTGTGTGTGTGTGTACCAAACACATAGAACATAAATGAGGGTATTTTCAGAAGTATGATGCTGATGTTTAAGTGATTTCATCAACGGAGCAGGACTCCAGCAAAGAAATTAGTAGACAAGAATTGCAAGTTCTCTTAAACATTTCCTCTTGGATAGTGGGCTATCACTTTAAGATTTAAAGTGATATTACTCTATAACTTAGAATTTAATTTTCTTCTGGAATCAATCACCTTAACAATGATTGCTTCATTCCTTTAAGATCATGTGATTTGATGATGTTTCCTTGTCAGTTTGGATTAATTATGGAGCACTAAGAACTCTTATTTTTTATAAGTTAGTGCTCTCAGCTATTCTTTCTTGATACATTTGAAAACTGATTGTCTCTTACTTTTATATTAACTAGAGATGGGCACATAAAGAGTAATTAAAGCAATCTGTCTTTCTGTAAACTGTTCCTTCTAAGCTGGATCTTTGGTTGTTTTTTGTTTTTTGTTTTTTAAATTGATCACAATATTAATATACTCTGTCGATTGATGAGTCATGGAATTGTGATCATTAACTCAAGAATCTCAACCTAGGGAATTATACTTTTAGATTATTGTTCCACTTGGATATCTATTTTTTACCATCATATGTAACCCTAGGGTTTACATCCTTTGCTGATTTGTAATATACCTTTTGATTATGAGACAGCTGTGGATTTAATTACTGAGCAATTGACTTCCATTCTTTTACAGACCATTAATGAGGAGGTTAAAGCAGTATAGACTAGTTTTATCCAGAGTTTCTGGAGGACCTGTGGAATGGCTTCACCATGGCACATTTACTATTTTCATTATTTTAAGAATTCTTCTTGCAGGATGGCAATTTTTTACTAAGTTAATCCTGCCAATCCAGGAGCATGGGAGATCTTTCCATCTTCTGAGATCTTCTTCAATTTCTTTCTTCGGAGACTTGAAGTTCTTGTCATACAGATCTTTCACTTGCTTAGTTAGATTCACTCCAAGATATTTTATATTATTTGTGGCTATTGTGAAGGGTGTCATTTCCCTAATTTCTTTCTCAGCCTGTTTATCCTTTGAATAGAGGAAGGCCACTGATTTGTTTGAGTTGATTTTATATCCAGCCACGTTGCTAAAGTTGTTTATCAGGTTTAAGAGTTCTCTGGTGGAAATTTTAGGGTCACTTAAGTATACTATCATATCATCTGCAAATAGTGAAATTTTGACTTCTTCCTTTCCTATTTGTATCCCTTTGACTTCCTTTTGTTGTCTAATTGCTCTAGCTAGGACTTCCAGTACTATATTGAATAGGTAGGGTGAGAGTGGACAGCCTTGTCTAGTCCCTGATCTTAGTGGGATTGCTTCAAGTTTCTCTCCATTTAGTTTGATGTTGGCTACTGGCTTGACATATATTGCTTTTACTATGTTTGGGTATGGACCTTGAATTCCTAATCTTTCCAAGACTTTTAACATGAAGGGATGTTGAATTTTCTCAAATGCTTTCTCAGCATCTAGTGAGATGATCATGTGGTTTTTTTCTTTGAGATTATTTATGTAGTAGATTACATTGATGGATTTCCAAATATTGAACCATCCCTGCATTCCTGGGATAAAGCCTACTTGATCATGATGAATGATTGTTTTGATGTGTTCTTGGATTCGGTTTGCGAGAATTTTATTGAGTATTTTTGCATCAATATTCATAAGAGAGATTGGTCTGTAGTTCTCTTTCTTTGTTGGGTCTTTGTGCGGCTTAGGTATGAGCATAATTGTAGCTTCATAGAACAAATTGGGCATTATTCCTTCTGTTTCTATTTTGTGGAATAGTTTGAAGAGAATTGGTGCTAGGTCTTCCTGGAAGGTCTGATAGAATTCTGCACTAAAACCATCTGGCCCCGGACTTTTTTTGGTGGGGAGATTTTTAATGACAGCTTCTATTTTTTTAGGGGTTATGCAACTGTTTAGATGGTTTATCTGCTCCTTGTTTAACTTTGGTATCTGGTATCTATCTAGAAAATTGTCCATTTCATCCAGATTTTCCAATTTTGTTGAGTATAGGCCTTTGTAGTAGGATCTGATGATTTGTTTTAATTTCCTCTGTTTCTGTTGTTATGCCTTCCTTTTCAGTTCTGATTTTATTAATTTGAGTACTGTCTGTGCACCCTTTTGTTAGTCTGGCTAAAGGTTTGTCTATCTTGGTGATTTTCTCAAAGAACCAGCTCCTGGTTTTGTTGATATTTTATATAGTTCTTTCTGTTTCAACTTGGTTGATTTCAGCCCTGAGTTTGATTATTTCCTGCTGTCTACTCCTCTTGGGTATATTAGCTTCATTTTGTTCTAAGGCTTTCAGGTGTGCTGTCAAGTTGTTAATGTATGCTCTTTCCATTTTCTTTTTGTGGGCACTTAGAGCTATGTATTTTCCTCTTAGTACTGCTTTCATGGAGTCCCACAGTTTTTGATATGATGTGTCCTCATTTTCATTAAATTCTAAAAAGTCTTTAATTTCTTTCTTTATTTCTTTCTTGACCAAGTTATCATTGAGTAGAGCATTGTTCAGTTTCCACGTGTATGTGGGATTTCCATTGTTTTTGTCCATATCAATTTGTCTTAGTCCATGGTGGTTTGATAGGGTACAAGGGATTATTTCATTCCTTTTGTATCTGTTGAGGCATGTTTTGTGACCAATTATATGGTCTATTTTGGAGAAGGTACCATGAGGTGCTGAGAAAAAGGTATATTCTTTTGTTTTAGGATGAAATGTTCTACAGATGTCAGTTAAGTCCAATTGGTTTATATCTTCTGTTAGTTTCATTGTGTCTTGGTTTAGTTTCTGTTTCCATGATCTGTCCATAGCTTAGAGTGGGGTGTTTAAATCTCCCACTATTATTGTGTAGGGTGCAATGTAAGCTTTAGTAAAGTTTTTTTTTTTTTATGTATGTGGTTGCCCTTGCATTTGGGGCATAGATGTTGAGAACTGCGAGTTCCTCTTGGTACATTTTTCCTTTGATGAATATGAAGTGTCCTTCTTTATCTTTTTTGATTACTTCTGGTTGAAAAATGATTTTATTTGATATTAGAATCGCTACTCCAGCTTGTTTCTTGGGACCATTTGCTTGGAAGATTGTTTTCCAACCTTTTACTCTGAGGTAGTGTCTGTCTTTTTCACAAAGGTGCATTTCCTGAATGCAGCAAAATGTTGGGTCCTGCTTACGTATCCAGTCTGATAGTCTATGTCTTTTTATTGGAGAATTGAGTCCATTTATATTAAGAGATATTAAGGAAAAATGAGTGTTGTTTCCTGTTATTTTTGTTATTGGCAGTGGAGATATGTTTGTGTAGCTACCTTCTTTTATGGTTTTTGGAAGATTACTTTCTTGCTTTTTCTAGGTTTTAGTTTCCCTCCTTGTGTTGGAGTTTTCCACCAATTATCCTTTGAAGTGCTGGATTTGTGTTGAGATACTGTGTAAATTTGGATTTGTCATGGAATATTTTGGTTTCTCCATCAATAATGATTGACAGTTTTGCTGGGTATAGCAGTCTGGGCTGGCATTTGTTTTCTCTTAGGGTCTGTATGATATCGGTCCAGGATCTTCTGGTTTTATGGTCTCTGGTGAGAAGTCTGGTGTAATTCTTATAGGTCTGCCTTTATATGTTACTTTGCCCTTTTCCCTTACTGCTTTTAGTTTTTTTTCTTTGTTTTGTACATTTGATGTTTTGACTATTATGTGGCAGGAAGTATTTCTTTTCTGGTCTAAACTATTTGGAGTTCTGTAGGCTTCTTGTATATTTATGGACATCTCTTTCTTTAGGTTAGGGAAGTTTTCCTCTATAATTTTGTTGAGGATATTTACTGGTCCTTTAAGTTGGGAGTTTTCCCCCTCATCTATACCTATTATCTTTAGGTTTGGCCTTCTCACTGTGTCTTGGATTTCTTGTATATTTTCAGAATGATCGGCCTTGTTGTATCTACTCAACAAGCAAGCTGGGCAGACCTGCTCAAACCTCTGAGGTCTGGGAATTCCATCTGGATGCAGTGAAGACATAGCATCAGAGGCTTATCAGTTTGCTCTTCCCCCCACTCCTCTTCTAATATCTCAACACCCATAATCAGCTTGAAGAAGCTAATGAAGAGTCAGCGCCCCTATTGCCTGGGCTTGGGGACTAAGGTGGTAAATGTTGGGCTGTCTTTCTAGGGAAAAGTAGTGGTTTTGTTGGAATAGAGAGGATTAGCTAGGGTTTATTGCATAGCCATAACCTATTGGTAGAAATCTTTATAATTATTATCAAGATGAAGATATAAATTCTTAAAAGGCACCAATTTACTTTGATTACATATTTGAAGGTTTTCATTGGTACGAGCTTCTTATTGATATAAAAGTGAGATGAATATTGTTACTCTCATAGGCATTGTACCAGTATAACACATTTAGGAATACAAGGCTTAGACCCAGTCCTTCTTTTACTTTTTTAACCTATTTGAGATGGTCAGCCTGTGAGTTAAGTGACTATAGCAAATTCATGGCTTGGAATTTATTGTTAGGGTGTTTTCTATGTTTTATTTAGAAATAGCTGAGTAGAGTTAACAGACAACAGTCTAGATTACCTTACATGGATAGTTGGTTTTCAAAACATCAGAAATCCACAGAATTGACATGACAAACATTTCTGTATTAATGTTCATTTTGATTAGAGACCTGTCTGTTCCTGACAGCTTCCTATATTGAATTCTAAGAAGAAATTGAGCATCTTTGGAGTTACTCCAGTTGTGGTGAGACAGCCACTAGACAAGAATTGCCTCTTTCCTTCTACAGACAAATTACTGTCCAGAAAAGGACACACTTGCAGAATAGTCGACTGATTATATCTGCCTAGACAGAGTAATCAGCCCTTAATAATTCTGCATCACTAGGTTTGTCAGATGATTCTGGGCCAGAAGATGGAAGAACAGACGCTCCAACGTTTTGTAGTAGAGGGAGTGTCCAGGTGTTCAGAGGTCTCTATAAATTGGCTAAGTTTTAGAAGCTATGCTTTGTGCTTCCCACAATTATAGTTAACTCAGTCATTCTGGATTTTTGATGGGGTTGAAAACTTATAGCCTCATAGCCAATCCTGGCTATTTACCTTGAGAGAAAAGATTTGAGTGAATGGTCTTCAGCTGACATTCATTCTAAAGCCAAGGAAAAAGCCAGGTTCAGAACTAAGTGTTTTAGTTAGGATAGATGACAGAGGTTCTGGTTAGTCAAGAAAATGATGGACTGGGTATTAGGACTATCTTGTACCTCACTGGTACATATTGGCATAATTTTGCTCTAATTGTATTTTGAGAGAAAAGTTTTATTTTAACAGGAAGGGTGATATATAGGAGGAGCTAAGGTGGTAGGAGTACTGAGAGGAAGAGAAGGAGTAAGGAGAGAAGAAGGAGATGAGAAACTAGGTGATGAGAGAGAGAAAGAGGGGGGAGAAAGGGAGGCAGATGTTCATGTATCTCCACCAGTCAAAGATAGTTGATATATCTAGGTTGAGTAGTGGGTTACACCTCTGTTTGAGCATTACCAAACTTATAAAGCCTTTGATTAACATTTTTTAAAAAGTGTATAAATGCAAAAAGGAAAAGGGGGCATGGGATAGGGGTTTTCTAAGGGGGGGAATGGGGAAAGGGGATGGCATCTGAAGTGTAAATAAAATATCCAATAAAAAAGAAAAGAAAAAAATTTTAAAAAAGAATTCTTCTTGCATAGCAATGAATGATGTGTTTAAGAAGGACAGTACAGAGATCAGAGATCACTCTTCTGGTAGGAACTGCAATCTGTGGTTCAGCGGCAGACTTACTCTGGAATATGTCATTGACTTGGCCTGTGATATGGGTAGAGACAGCAGTCGGTGAATATTACATCAGGCCATCCATAAAAACCTGACTGCATAAAAGGTAAGATGGTCTGAGACAGTCGTAGTGCACCGTGGGAGGACTCAAGAGACAGATCATAAGCATATCTAATAAGCAATGAACCATTGAAGTTTATGCTATTATCAATCTGTTTTGTTGGCTGCACAGCTACTCTATAAAACAAAGGGCTTGTATTTTAGTTCTTAAATTTCTGTGTAGTAATACATATAACCAAATATATAAGTATTGACTTAATTGCCAATGGAGGCGGTTAGGCATTTTATCAACAAATTTCCTAAAGGAACAAAATAAAACACTGATTAAAATATTGGATTTTGAAACATGGCTTTATAAAACCTTTCCTTTTTGTAAGCAATGGAAAGTTTTAACTGGGGGGGGGGCACCTGTAAAACCCCCAACTTACAGTATAATTATAATTATATCCCTTACCATTTGAGTTGCTGGCCTACTGGTTAAATATGCTCTGATTTTCACAAAAGAGAGGTAGAACCCAATGAATACTATTGAGTTGCAAAAACACCAGTGGTCACTCAAACTCTATAGAGAAGAGCCTTCCAAAGTGTATTTGGCTTTTTTCTGCTAATCAGAAGTTAGGAGTGTAGCCTTGACCAAATAAGGAAATGAAGAGAAGACTGGCTTAGAAAGTTTCTCTCTCAAGAGCATTTTAATGCCACACTGATCCCTCGATGGAAGGATTTCAAGAGAATACACGTTGCCATTGTATTCCCTTCTTTTCAATTTGCTTTTCCTGCCTTTGGTTTCTAATAATTGCAGAAATGGTTCAAGCAAAAGACAGGGTATTTCTTCCTATTCTTAAAAGCAGCATAAAGGGTTTATAAATCTTGGGTGTTGTATGGTGAATTATTAAAATTGGGTGGCTTGAAACAGTGAGAATGCACACTGTCTCACTTGGGGACCACAAATCTGGCACTCTCAGGGCTAAAATTCCTCTAGATGCTGACAGGAAGAATCTTTTCTGGCTTGATGTCAGATGTTCTTTGAATTGCTGCTGACAAGCTGCAACCAATCCTCCTTCTTAATAAGGTCTTTTCTCTTCTCTGGACATCTTAACATATTTCCCAATGGATTAAATCCACCATGTTATCCAAGGTGACATCCTCCCCAAAGCTTCAATTAAATTACAGTTTCAACACATTCTCCTTTTTTCCAGATAAGACCACACGCACAGATACCTGAACATACTTTTTTATCTTTTGAAGAATCACCATTCATGGTAATATGGTAGAAAATACAAAGTAAATGGGAATGAAATAAGGCTATTTTTATAATTGAAGATGAAAAAATAGAAACTGCCAGTTCATGACTCCACCACACCATTTAAAGGACATCTTTCAAAAATTAGTCACTGAAGTGACCAGTTTATTTCAAGGCAGAAAAATTGCTTTCTAAATATCATAGTCACTTCAGACTGCTATGACAGAACATCAAGGACTAGCAACCAACTCCCAGTTCTCAATGCTCAAGACAGGCATTAAAATCTCTGAAACCTGAATGGCCCAGTTTGTTGCTCAAATTGCTGAGACACAGAATTTTCCCTGGTTTTGATCTCATGAAGTTTTCAAGAGACACACAGAAAACATGTTTAATTTCTTTCCTTTCTGTGAAGGTGCTAATCCTTTCATAATCTCACAGTGTGCTTCCATCCCCCCAATCTCCAACTCCAAATACTGTTTATTATGTTAGGATTAGGGTATCATTTTGGATGAAAGTCAACTTCTCAAAAAGTAAATTTATTTATCTATATCACTGATTCCCCCCACAGTTCTTATACATCTGAATCCCTGCATGACTAATTAATTCCATGAAGGAAAATTTAAGTTCATGTGTTGTATACTTAACCTCTTCTAAATTGAAACAATCCGTTCTGTAGTGAGACTGGTAAGACTCAGGAAGTAACCAAAACACTTATGGCTTTATAAGTAAAGGAAATTTACAAGGCTTATGAAGTTCCTGAAATTTAAAAAATGCACAAGGCTTCCTCCAAGGTTATATAACTAGAAACAATTCTGGGGGAGAGGAGACTAATTAGTTATCTCTCTACAAGTTATGGAGGGAGCTCTAGAGATTCAGTTTTTGTAAGTTATCACCCTTGTTTTTATAGATTCTTCAGAAAAGTAGCTATGTTTGAGTCACCAATATTTTTATAAACAACTACAATAAACTCATGAATTAACTAAGCTACCCTTGATGTTATTGTTTCTTTTCTCTGTCATCAAAATCTTATCTGGGATGAACTGTTTTTATGTCTTTTCAACAAAAGTCATTAAATGCTGTAATACCAAGTAATCATTGTATTTAATCTTTCTTGAAAGGAAAAGGAGATGAGCCAAGGTGACACTGTAGCACTTTAGCCAAAACTGAAGAAGGGGATGTCCAGAGACTGCTCCACCTGGGTATCCATCCCATGTGCAGTTACCAAAGGCAGAAGATGATGTGGATGCCAGGAAGTGTATGCTGACAGAAGCCTGATATAGCTGTGTCCTTAGAGGTCTGTCAGAGCCTGACATACACAGAGGCAGATGCTCACAGCTAACCATTGAACTGATCATGGGGCTCCCAATGGAGGAGTTAGAGAGAAGACTGAAGGAGCTGAAAGGGTTTGAGGCCCCATGAGGAGAGCAACAATACCAACCAACCAGAGCTCCCAGGGTCTAAAACACCAGCCTGGGAGCACATAGGGAGGGACTCATGGCTCTAGCTGTATATGTAGGGGAGGATGGCCTTGTTGGGCATAGGTGGGAGAGAAGATCCTTGGTCCCATGAAGGCTGAATGCCCCAGTGTGGGGGAATTTGAGACCAGAGAGGTGGGAGTGGGCGGGTGGGTGGGGCACATCTTCATAGAAGTAGGAGGTTTTGGGGGATGGGATAGGGGTTTTCTAGGTGAGGATGGAGAAAGGGGATAACATCTGAAAAGTAAATAAAATATCCAATTTTTTTTTTTAAAAAAATCTCAAGTGTAAGCTTTAAGGTATACTGCCTTTCACAGCTTCACTCACATGACAATTTGCATGTAAAATATCCATGTTCACTCCACCCATCACTGAAGGAAGACTTTTTGCAAGATATTGCACAAATATTTTTTATAAAACTTTGCCATTATTTTAGGCATAAAGTAGGTATCTTTATCCATTGTATGAGTTGGAGTGACAAAGGGAGTATGATAAAATGTCAAACAATTAATAAAAATTATACCTATAATGTCAAAACGCACCACTGTGTACAACTTAATTTTAAAGGCAAGGTGATATTCTTAGTGCATGTTTCAAGCTGATATTGTACTGTAAATGCTGCCTTTTCTTGATATCTCATTTAGGACAAATTCTTCCACTATATCTCAATTCCCTTGTTTATGAATGAGTTGTTAGTGAGGAACATCACATAAAATAAACATTCCATGACTAATCTAAAGCATATTAACATTCTTTTATTTGTATCTTACACCTGGATAGAATTAGAGATGCCAAAGAATCTGCACATGTCTGTGAGCAGGTTAGTGATAGAGCAAAAGGTAAAATTCAAGTACAAAAATTCCTAGTTTTAGATTTTAAATGTATAAAACTTTATCCTTTAGTTGTTTTATACATGGATGTAATATGTGGTTGGCAATTAATAGAGAAGCCCACAACTGGCAAAAAATTAAGAAAAAAGTATCTTCTACAAATTTGGCCATAATTAGTATGCCTATATCATACACTCTATCTCTCAAAGCTCTTTGAATATCAGAGAAAAGGAGGTGGGGAGATTTGAAAAGCCAGAGGTCTGGAAAGGCTGCTTCAAAATAATATCCTCTGGACATGACAGGGGTGTTGAACTCATAAACCCACAGCAGCATAAGACCTGTTTAGCTTTCTGTGTGGAAGTAAGAAGAAGACAGCTATAGAGGAATGTTAACCCAGCAACATGGCTGTTCTGATCATATCCAAAGACCTTCTACGTCTATGTGATCCATCATAAATGCAGATATGCCATGAACATTTAATTCCTCTGGCTGGAATATAGACTTGCCCTTTGTACTCACCTTTCATCCCAAACAATGCCATTTGGGAAGTTAAGATATGAACCCCAAGCTTCAAGAGGCAGACAACATGACAAATTAGAGAAAGATTTGACAGAAAGATTTGATAGGGTATGCCCAACAATCATGAGAACAGACAGGAAAGAGAGACTGTTTGAGAGCAGTACAAAAATAGTCAGTTGAGTTCTGTACAGTGGAGTTGAATCTGTTCAGTCCATGCATTTCATGTACTACAGTTGAGTTCAGTTGAATTTGTTCCTGAGTTCCATTCAGTTTGTACAGTTTGTACAGTACAGGTCAAAAAAGACAGATGAAATCAGAGAATTTAAAGGAGCTATAAGATTAAATTGCCAGAGATAGTTTGAGGCAAAGCAAAGCAATTCAGTGAGAAGCTAAAAAAAAAAAAAAAAAAAAAAAAAAAAAAAAAAAAAAAAAAAAAAAAAAAAGTTTGAATCAGTCAGCCTAGAGAGGAGTTTGAGTCTGAACATCTGAGTTGAACCAGCCAGCCAGAGTTAGTAAGAAATAGAAAATGTATGTTTATCCAGCAGTAAGCCTCTTAGATAAAAATTACATCAAACAAATAAAATAATATGTTCACAGACATCAACCACAGTCTTTCCTCCTTCACAGAGGATGTAATCTTGATTTTTCAGATACCATAAAGAGGATCATAAATTTTAGAGTTGGGGGAGGAATCTAAAATGAGTCTGATTTGGAGAAAGTTGACTTGTCAGTTTTGCTACATGGTAATGATGGGATGGCCATATCATGCTCAAAGGCATTTCACTGCACATCTGATAAATTCTAAAGCTCTTTCAGATCCCAAGGAGATCTTGTGTTGTTGAGTTATCTGTTATAGACTTTCATGTTGTATCATATTTTCCTTCTCTGACCAGCTTTTTCTCTTTGCACTACATTCCTTTCTTGCAGTTTGATAGCTATGCCATCCCTTATTTATTTAGTCTGTGAAAAACTGAATTTTATTTCTCAAAGGTTCTTTCCTCAAAAGTTACTTCTTTTAATGTTTTCCTCAAAGAGCATTTCATCATATCACACAGGTCTTCCATGCACAGCTCTCTCATATGATACAGCATTGCTATCGATTTACTTGTGCTTATCTTCAAAGTATTTACACTAACTGGATTGTGCTCGTCTATGTCTGTGGACATGTCTGTCTCTGTATTTTCCTTCTTACTCTGAATTGGGTAAAAAGGGGATATTTGGTGTGACATCACTAAAGACACATAACTATGTATACTTTTAGTGCTGAATATATTCCAGGTTCCAAATAACAGTTGAAAGAATAAATGAAATAAACCGAATAGCTTTAGTATCTAATAACCTCTTTGTAATTTAGTGCTAATGTCTTGAGTGGGTTTTATTTACCTCTAAAGTGGAAACTTCTAGGTTTTTTTTTTTTTTTGGAAAGTTAGTTATGTCAAATGATGGTTTGCTGGGGTACACAGGTGAAAGGATGTCTTGCTAAATCAAACACACAAAAGGCTGTTTTCCTGAATCAGACACAGGTGAAAGAATGTTTGGATATATCAGACATGTAAAAGCATGCTTGAAGAAGGAGTATAATATGACCCCGCAGACTGTTGGAGACAAGCACTGAGCATTGGTTTGGTTTGCTCCACCTTGCTATTCTTCACTAAAGACACATGAATTGGTTTGCCTTATATAGTGTTGTTGGGCTCAGCTTGTGCTAATGCTGCCATTGCAAGAAACTCACTCAAGAACTGCTGTGAAGTTCCTGTGGCAGCTTGCTGCCTCTGTGGCCCTGTCTTAGGCTGGTGGGTGAGTCTTGCAGTTTCTTCAGGATTGAACTATAGCTGTGTGGTGTCTGTTTGCTGAAAGGACTGGACATCTTTAATCATAAACCCTGAATGCACCTGATCTCATCTGAAAGGACTGGACTGTAGCTTCTGGTTTATGCCAGGTGTCTTTCACCCTAGAGGACTAGTCTGTAGTTGTTGGATCGTACTTAGTGTATGCTATGGGACTTAACTGCTGCCAGAGAAGATCAAGATCATCCCTAAATAATTATTGCTGAACAGGTCCACATCCCCCATATCCTAATAACTTTTTCTTCCAATATCTCTGCTGGGTGGTGGGCTAGAGGAGAGGTTGAACCCTTATTAAAAGTAGGTTGCAAAAACTTTATGCCTACATACTCCTTACTTTTATTTCCTTTCCAAAGGTTGGTTAATATATACATGGAAATTATTTCTCTTCTCTGTTGTATTTGATTTTTACAACATTAAGATATAAATCCCAAGTAGGAAGACAGAATAGCATAACTTACCAAAAATAAAGTCAAACACCACTGCCCAAATCCCATTTTATTCTCATTTTATTTCCTTTGTCCATGTATGTGTGATTCTCTGAGAAAATAGCATACTAGCTTGTTAAAAATAGATATGAAATTTTTTGAGTTAAAAAACAGTTAAAAATCAGGTTGTGAATGTGATGGTGTACACTGTGTTTGTCTGCTCTCTGTAAACAGGATTTAGTGCAATTAGGTTTTCAAACAGTGGAGTCTCCCTAAGGTATCTAAATATAAACTGCACCATTTCCTGAATGCTTAATTCCTAAGAATAACTCAGTAATACCCACAGTATTTGCACTCTCTAATCTTCTGTGTGCTAGGTATTTTGCCATCAATGATACAGCAGGAGAAAGTACTTTACTCCCAGACATGTTTCAACATTTACAAAATGTATTGCCTACAATTCCATTTTCCTTCTTTTGCTCAGGGCTGATGAATTTTCAGAATAAAGATATTTGTTTTAAGGGGGAGATTCAGAATACACCAGTAGGGCAAGGATAACATCTTGCTTTTTAAATAATTTATCTGGAGAACTGACATAAAGGAAGCTTTAATGTATATCTAATAAATAAATGAGTATGTGTATACCATGAAAAAGAAGAAAAAGTCAATTTAATGTTAAGAACAACCATTTTTAACATTGTGATAGCTATTATCTCCCTCATTTTTTTAATCATATATTTTTACTTTTATTTCACCTAAGGTTTTATTGTTCTCTCTATTTCAAATTTGTGAAGCAAGAAGGTTATACTTCAGTCAAATGCTCCCTTTTTCTGCCTCTATCCATATTTTTATGTGGTTATAATTCAGTTTTCTTTGCCCTTTAGTCCTTTAAAGGCATCAAGTTTCAATTGGGTCATTGGATACATTTATGTCTTTGAATAGATATGTGTATTGGTTTTGTTGTATAGAAATGCTTTATTTCTCATTTATGTTATTTGAATGATTATAAATAGATGGCTTAATACATGTATTACCTCCTTTGTTGTTGCCTTCAGGCATTCAATGTAAAAGTCCATTTCCTGCTTAATTTTACTATAATTTCCACGTAATCTTTGGAGGGAGTACCTTTGGCTCTGAAACTCGTATCATGAATGATTAGTATACCATTGTGTCAGATATCTTAGAAAATGACAATGATCTCTGATTTCAAGTGTTTCCCCAGGCATGTAAAAAGCAATTAAAAAACCTCATAGTTGAATGATCTAACCTCGCTTACATTTCACAGTGAAAGCTGCATTCTTGGAAAATATAGAAATTTCAACCTAATGTGTATTTGTAAATGCTGGCGACATAAATTGTAAAAACAAGCTTCTAAGTCATTCCTGATAGAACATCCTTTAAGAAAATCTATGCTCACTAGTGTTGGTAAGATGATTTAGCAGATAAAGCAATATAATATGCTTTCTTGGAGCCCACAGAGTGCAGAAAGGAAAGTGGCTTCCACTAGTTGTCCCCTGACATCTATAAATCCTGTAGAATATAATCACACATACCCTATCTTTCTCTTTCTTCTCTCGGTCTCTGTCATCTCTGTCTCTCTCTCTTTCACACACACACACACACACACACACACACACACACACACACACACGTACACACACATTCACAAAATAAATTAATTTTAAAAATATTTATGCTCATATCATTTGTGTTTGATTTTTTTAATGATCCCCTATTAACTGCCTGTCTACTGCTCTATTAGGTACAGTAACGGTAGTTTGGTGATGTTTTGTCTTTTGCTATGTATTATAATCCTAAATACTGGACCCCAAGGCCTGGCTGCCTCCAGGGACCAGAGAACCCAAACATATACAAAGTGTTGCTCTGTGACCTTTCTCCTTAATTTAAAACTATTAGTTGGATATATGGTGTAGGAATCATAAAACTATGCCTGTCCAATTGAAGTTAAGGCCTGCCCAGATGGAACATGGCAAGTTATAACTTGGGGTTATTGGCGGGGAAGTAGACATAATAGCTTGAGTAGATATCTGCCCAGTTCTAGGAATAATTGAGGCATATCTCTGTATCTGTATATCTCTGTATCTCTATATCTCTATATCTATATCTATTTATATCTATCTATCAATCTATATATGTTTTGTGTGTTTTATCTGGGAACTGAATAATCAAAAGTGGGGTCAAAACCCCCCAACTGAGGTTAAATATTTACTACAACAGTTGTGACTGCATCATGTGGTCTTTTTCTATTAATCATGCATGATATTACCAAAGTTGACAACTGTTATTTGGCCATGGAGTTCCCAAAGAATTTGAGCTTTCTCCCATGCTGTTCAGAGACAGAGACTGCAGGAGAGTACAGAAGGCAGAGAACATGCTCAGTTATACTCCTTTGCTCCTACTTGCTTTAATTTATTAGTACAACAAATCATTCAAAAACATGATGACATAATAAAATGACATAGAGTGTATCCTGTTGTTTTGTAGAAGGAGAATCCAAAAAAGGGCTTGGGAGTCCTCCAGGATCTTTCTGTGCTGCAGTCAGGAGATTGATTCCAATTGTAGTCATTGCATGGTTTGATGGCCAAAGGTGTTTCTAATGTCACTTGTTAGGCTGCTGTAGAGCCGAAGTCTTCTCTTGCCATTAAGCCAATATTTCACTTTCATGTCATATAGATCTGTCCATGGAGGTACCTACTTCCTGTAGACCATTTCTCAAGGATTTTAAGATACAAGGATGTAGAGAAACAAGGTAAAACTCAGTCTTCTTTCAGTCTTAGAACTTTTGTCATATCACTGTTGCTCTATTTTATTCATTATCGTTATTAAAGTCAACCTCACCTTATGAGAAGGCTTTCCAAAGCCCATGTCTACAAGGAGGAAGACACCAATAAGTGCTATTTTAGTGGATGGTACTATAGCCTGTGTTCTAGCTACTGATGTTTCATGACTTTACTATATTCAAAAGGCACACAGCCCCTCTCCCTTGAGGTCCTCTGAAGTCTTATTATTTTGTAATATCACCCCTAAGCTCTCCATGTAAATCAGATTGAGGTGGAGAGCAAGATTCTAAAATATAATTTCATAAGTTTAGTTCCTTAGATGGATTTTTCTCTTATCTGTAAATCTGTATACTGGCTTAGCTGAAGAGAACAGTGCTATATTTATCCCCCTCATATTTATGGCCAAATATGACATGCTAGCTGCTCTCCTCCTAAGTTAAAAATGAGAAAAGGGATGATGGGGGAGGGGAGGAGAGAGATACATATCAAGATAGGCATCATTGTTAGAGTGATTTAAAATTTAATATTGGAAATGGAATTCTATCACTTAGTCACTTTTTATTAATCAAAACCGAGTCACTAACTCCATCATGCATATACACGGGAAGAGGAATATAAGGATTATACATTCTGAGCATCATCAGTGGCTGCTATGAAAACTTGGTACTACTTCTTAGAAGTGTAAGTTCTGGTTGTGTCTAGGAGTGCATTGAAATACTTAAAATTTATAAAATGTTCTCAGCATTTTGTAAAGATAGAGAAAATGGATTCCTACTTCTTGAAAACCAAAGATCTCTCCGAGTAAATCTAACCTTGCTTCCCTTTCCCTCACTATTTTATTGTATGAGAATTTCATACCTGCTTATAACATGTTTTTTGATCAAGTCTATGCACCATTTCCTCTTTTCCAGTTCCTACTTTATTCTCTCACCATGATTTTCCCTATACAGATCATGCGTTCACCCTCTTTTAACTTTAAACCCTCAGAGGCCAGTTAGTATTACCTGCATGTACATTGGTATAGGACCATCTATTGGAGCATAGGCAAAATTTTATGGACTGAGGCCCTGAAGAAAACTTACTCTCCTGACTTCAGCAACCTACAATTGCCAATAGATTCTCTGCTATGGATGAAAACCTTAATCATGCTTGTATGATCTGTATGGCTCAATGTTGTAAAGTTTGTGAATTTTAAGTTCATACCCACTGTGAGTTCTTGTATGAAATGGCTCAGTCAAGCTAAGATTTTCAGCCTTTTAATGCAGATGTCTACAACTTGTATCTCATACTTTCTTTCTTTCTTTCTTTCTTTCTTTCTTTCTTTCTTTCTTTCTTTCTTTCTTTCTTTCTTCCTTTCTTCCTTCCTTCCTTCCTTCCTTCCTTCCTTCCTTCCTTCCTTCCTTCCTTCCTTCCTTCCTTCCTTCCTTCCTTCCATCTTTATTGCCTTGAAATCTTCTCCTCATGTACTCCTACTAGTTTCCTGAATTATTTGGGTGCTCCAATTTACATATGCATATCTAAATATTCAAATCTAGCAGCCAGTTATGAAAGAGAACATGCAGTAGTTGTCTGTCTGGGTATAAGTTACCTCACTCAGGATGCTCGTCTTCAGCTCCAATCATTTTCCTGTGAATTTTATTACTCTAGTTTTCTATACAGCTGTATAATATTCCTTTCTTGTTATGTACCACATTTTAGCTATTCATTAATCATTATATCAACTAGATATCCATGAGATGACAGTTTTTTTTTCATTTTCTGGATACTGTGAATATAGCAACAATGAACATGGATGAACAGTATCTCTGTAGGAGGTGATAGAATATTTGGAGTGGTATAGATGAGTCACATGATTAATGTATATGTGGATTTGTTGGTATTTGATTTTTCTCATCTTAACTATTCTGACTGGGATAAGATGGAATGTCAAAGTAGTTTGAATTACATTACTGTGATTGCTAAAGATATTGAATATTTAAAACAATATATTTCTCAGTCATTTGTTTTTCTTTTGAGAACGCTCTGGATAGTTCCATCACCCAAATTTTAATTATGTTATTTGTTTTTCTGATGTTTGGATTTTGAGTCCTTTGTATATTCTGTACTAATCTTCTGTCAGATGTAAAGATGGTAATGACTATGTCTTTTCTTTCTGTAGGCGTCTGTATTTTTCAAATGATGGTGGCCTTTGCTGTTCAGAAATTGTATGATATCACACTTCTCACTTGTTGGTCTTCATGATGGTGCTACTAAGTCCAAGTCAGAAATTCTATTCCTATGCCTTTAAGTTGATGTTTACTTCCTATTTTCTCTTATACTCAACTCTTTTTATCCATTGCTTGCCTTTTAAAGCAAAAGTCAACTTTACTTGGGACATCTAGTATATCCTTTAAAAAAGTCTCAAACTTTCAGTAATATTCTATCCATTTTTCACTAGTCCCTGGTTACCTCCTTGCTATTATAACCATTGGATAGGATAATTCTTTCTTATTCAGCATCTTTGCTGTATTTGAAACTGTTGCCAGCTGCTTCTTCCTTCAAACACTTGATTCCTCTGCCTTCTATGACATCACACTCTACTGAGATGGCTCATCTATTTCTTTGTGGGACTTTTGATTTTAATGTACATCATAATTACATTCATTCCCCCTCACTGTATAGTCTTTGAATGAGCATATACTCATTCACTTTAATGACCAGCTGAAGTTGATGATGTTTATCTAATCTGCATTCCAGATTTCCATCAAAACCAGTATCTTAAGTACCTATTCATCATCAGTTGATACTGAGCCCACATTAAAACTTACATGTGTCCCAATTTCTCACCACAATCAGCATCCTTTGGTAATTCCTCACTGTCTGAAGCTATAAATGTGAATATTTTTCTTATTTATATACTACTCATTTGATCCACTTCCAAATTTATGTTACTTTTTTTTCCCTTAAGACTTTCTTGGAAATTTTCTGTCATCAATTCCATACATAAGATAATAAGTAGTTATAATTTTTCTTGTGCTATGAAATATAAAAAGGAAGTTAAAGATACTGAATCTTGAGCAGAGATATCTAGATTTGAATCTGGTACCTATCAATTAATTTGTTCCATGAACTTGAGGAGAGTTCTTAACTTTATGATTTACATTCATCTCCTCTAATGGCATAAAATTAAATTATCTAGTTAAGATTTTTTAACCAAACAATATAATACATTTGAAACACTTAGAATAATATTAGACTCACAGTAAATACAAAATAATTATTAGTTGTTTTTTGTATTAGTTGATGACTACAATGATCTCTTAAGCAGAATTATTTCCCATTTTTGCTCCTAGTTATAAAAAACATACTCAGTATAGCAGAAGATATTTGAATTATGTCTATTGAGACTCTTATTAAAGTCTCCAATGACATCAACTAATGTTGATGCTTGAAGATGTGTTTACAGAAATGTGTAGAGGGAAGTTATGCATACTATGACCTTCATGGTCATGCTGCCATTAAACTTGTCGGTTTTAAGATCTTCACAATTTGATTATTCATTAATTCATTCATTAACTCCTTCACCCCAAGTGTTGTTAGGTATTCATTAGCCCAGTCTTAGGTATGTGGTACATAGTCACCATTTTATTTATTGACTATTTTTCTTCCTGAGTAACTACCATGTATTAGCTTAATCATGGATATGTGGTATATAGTCAACCTGTTCCACCTTTTCTCCTTCCTTCTCTCTTTTTTCTTTCTTTTCTTCTGTTTTTCTCTCTGTTTTCTTTTTTCTTCATACTAATTCTCAAGGCAGTCATATATATATATATATATGCATATATATACATATATATATGCATATGTACTTATTGTGTTCATTCATTTACTCATCCTGACTAACTATTATGATAGGACAATCTGTGGCATGTGGCATGCTGTCATCCACTCTGAACTCAGAGCTTGTGTGTACTCAACAAAACCAGCTATATTATCTTCATCTCCAGTTCTCTAAACTACCACATTTCTTGGTTTTAGTCTTTTGAAAAATCTATTTTCTCTGCTCCTCTTTGGGTTTTTATTTTTGTATATGGTACTTGGTGTGATAATCCTGTTAATGTTTGTATTTAAGATTTTATATGCAATTTTCTAGGAAAACTCCTCTAATTATTATTATTCATCTGTTCTTTATTATTAGGCTAATGTAATATATTAGGGTCAGCTCAATTATGATTTCTAACATATTTTTCATTGGCTTCCATAAACCATCAGCTTCTTGAATGCCTATACTGAGTTCTTATTTCTCATTCTATCTTTATGACTTAGCACCATGCCCAATTAGAAGTAGGGTTTTAACACACACAAGTCAAATTTCAGGAAATGTTTCACTGAAATGTTGAGACCAAGGCTATGCATACAACCCACTGTGGAAATGTCTTGGAAAGAGCATCTGCTTGTTTGTAGAGGATTAGTATTATCCCAAAAGCTTGCAATACCTAAGGTACAACTCACAGACCACATCAAACACATGAAGAAGGAAGACCAAAGTGTGGGTGCTTCGGTCCCTTTTAGAAGGAGTAACAAAATACTCATCAGAACAAGTATGGGACAGAAACTGAAAGAGGGGCTGTCCAGAGACAGTGACACCTGGTATCTATCCCATGTGCAGTCACCAAAGGCAGCAGCTGATGTGAATGCCAGGAAGTGCATACTGATATAGCTGTCTTCTTAGAGGTCTGCCAGAACCTGACATATACAGAGGTAGATGCTCACAGCTAACCATTGAACTGATTATGGGGCTCTCAATGGGGAAGTTAGAAGACAGAAGTAGCTGAAAGGGTTTGTAGCCCCATGAGGAGAGCAACAATACCAGCCAACTAGAGCTCCCAGGGTCTAAACCACCAGCCTGAAAGCACATAGGAGGGACCCATGGCTCCAGCCATATATGTAGGGGAGGATGGACTTGTTGGAAGGAGGTCCTTGGTCTAGTGAAGACTGGATGCCCCAGTGTGGGGGAATTCCAGGATGAGGGTGGGTGGGGCACATCCTCATAGAAGCAGGAGGAGGGGGGATGGGATTGGGGATTTCTTGGTGGGTGGGGAATGGGGGAAGGGGATAACATCTGAAATGTAAATAAAATATCCAATAAAGAATTTTTTTAAAAAAGGAATAATGAAGCCACCTTAAATACAAATGAGAGCTAGTTTCAAAGCTAGATATAAAATATTGATGAAAGCTAGTTTTTTTTCTGGTACATTCTGAATGGACACTGTGGGATGCTTTCCTCTGGACACGGGATTAGGCACAGACCACACACAAATTATAATTTCTAAACACAAATTCCAAGGTGTTTATTAATCAAGACAAGGTGGCTGAATCTGAATTTGGTAGAAACAGCAGCAAATAGCTTTTCAAATGTTAATTTTAATAGGGAAAAGGGGTAGGGGCACTGTTTTAATATGAGGTCAAATGTGTTTTCAAGTTTTGTTGGTGATTTCATAGTTAGATTTTGGTGATGACAATCCTCAGGAATGGATTAGGCATAGGAAAGTGGCCAAATAAGGGACTAGATCTTTGTGACTAGATTTAGGAATGTAATCTAATGGTTTAGCAAGGGAGAGGGATAGAGAAAGGGCAAGACCTGTTGGAACAGAGAGAGAGAGAGAGAGAGAGAGAGAGAGAGAGAGAGAGAGAGAGAGAGAGAGAGAAGGGTGAAGGGTGGGAGAGAGAGGAGAGAATATTGTAATAAGCTATTTTGTCTAACTTTCTGAAGGACCCAATGGGATGACAAAATCAGTGAAGGCAGTTGAGTTAACAATTGCCACTCTAGCAGGGACACATTTTGTGCTGTTCTCGCAGACATCAGCTCCCTGGATATCTGGCATCAGATACCTCAGCATAGACTCCAAGAGACACTACCAGCAGTGACAATGCCCCTGGTGTGCACTAGCTGTGAAAATCATCGTTCCTCTGCTGGCAGATACAGAAGACATCTGTTCTACAATCTTAGCCAAAAAGAGGAAATGGGTAATTGTTTCAGGATAACCAAGACAACTAATATGGCATCTCCCTTTAAATATTCCAGATGTGTTTACAGAAATGTGTAGAGGGAAGTTATGCATTAGGATCCACTGTATGAAAAGTCATTGTGGCAGAGAAAAATAAAATTTTATTTTTAGTGGTTAACATGGATCTAATTTTATCTTCAATATGCTGCAGTGGGTGATTACATATACAATGTTGGCTTTTATAGACTCATGCACCATGCACCTTTTTATCTTTACATGAAGTTTCTCTAAATTGGCTAAAATATTTTATGTGGATCCTATGCCTATATGCATATGAATACATATGATGCTTAAATGCATATTATTAGGAAATCTTTGCAAGGCAGTGCTACAAAAATAAAGAACTAAAAATCCACTTTTCTCATAACAATAGAAAAGTAAATTCAGGTCTGGAAAGATGGCCCAACAGTTAGGAGTACTTCCTTCTGTTACAGAGGACCTCTCCAGCACCCACATCAGGCAGCTCACTGCTGCCTATAAACTCAGTTCCAGGGTACCTGATGCCCTCTGGCTTCTGAGACTATCTGCATGCATGGGGTGCACATAGACTCAAACTGATACACACACCCAATAAATATTATTAAAAAGTATATGAAGCCTTTCTTCTTAATTGTATGTTAGCTGTACATTATCTTTGACTTTATCCCGCATGTTTCTTCATTCTAGAATCCAAGCTTGGTTTTTTTTTTTTTTTTTTTTTTTTTTTTTTTTTTTTTTTTTTTTTTTTTTTTTTTTTTTAAAAAGAGCCCCTTTGACAAACAAAAAAAATGAAAGGATGTGAAACTCAGTAGCAGGGATTGCTAAAGCACCACAGTAAACATCAGCTTACATTTCACTGGCTTGCCTGAGACAACAGGGAAGGACACTGTAGAAACTAGAATAATCCCAAGGGTGCTTAATCTTCTTACTGTACTTGCAAGGAATTGAGAATAGTAATCCAATAACCCACATGCTTAATTATATAATTATATACAAATAAAAAGTACTTTGTTTCATTTCTTGAGAATTATTTCCTCAACAAGCCACAGTAGAGCAGCTGCGGTCTATTTACCCTCTTGCCATGTTTGGTTTTCTTCCCACTGTGGTGATTTTTTCCACCTTATTTTAATCATTGATTAGGGATAATAGCAAAATAGCAGCTGTCACATTTTCAAGACTTCATGTCCTCAGCTTTATATGATCATTTGAAAGCTGCATGGCCACAAATCTTCTTTTTATTGTTTCTTCAGAAGGAACAGAGTTTATCTGTTTAAGTACTATTTATATTTTTAGTTATTATTACAGTTTTATTTTGTATATTAACCAGTTTGACTTCCAGGCTTACTGCTTTACTTAACAAATTTATTTAAGTGACTATTCACAATTTAAAAAGTTCTAAATGTCCTCAGATATATATATATATATATATATATATATATATATATATATATATATATATATATTCTTCAATTAAGACACAGGTTATTCATATGTGTATTCTAAGAATTAAGACAACCCCATAATTTAGTATATCAGAGACATCACGCCTTATTCTTTGAAATGGAAATTGCTCAATGATTCCATTTATATTTCTATGTCTTATATGCAATTTTTTAACCTGTGTAATCTTCTCTGCATATGTATTACATATTTTATCCAAGAAAAAAAAACTTCCATCAAAAAAGCCCATCCTGAAACAATAGGGAAATTTATTGACTCATATAAATGGAAATTTTCAATAGGAGTTGTTTTAGGATAAACACAATAAACCTGTGATCATTTGAATTCCTCTTTCTCCTTGTTTTTCTTTACTTTCAGAATGATAGCACGAGGCACAAACTTTATATTCATGCACAATAACTACTGAAAGATGAAAGATATTGTCAATTTCAGAAGCCCTTTTTTTTAAATAAGAAAAAGAAATAAAAACTACCAATAAACTTACCATGAGCATTGCAAACTCTTTGGCATTTCCTTGTTATAAATCAGATCACAGGTCACTCCTAACCAGCTGTCAGTAAGGACAGTGTGATGACCCTTAAGAGCATTTGTGTAACTTTCTATGTCCAGAGAAGAATGTGGTGTTTGTGTGTGTGTGTGTGTGTGTGTGTACATGTGTTTATATGTGAATATATTTTATACATATTACATATAATATATGCATATATTAGATATATAACAACAATTAAAATAAGTAGAGGGTATGGATTTGAGAGAGAACAAGTGAGGGGATGTGTGGAGGGGTGGAGGAGAAAGGGAAAGAGGGAAAATAAGAGAACTATGCTTTAATTTAAAAATAAAAGTTGTTTTTTAATTAATTTTTACAAAGCAGGTATGGGTAGCAAAGCAGCATCAACATTCACACAGTGAAGTCAAGGATACTAAACACTAACAGACATCCAGGATAACATTCAGTTCATCATGTTTTCATGCATAATGATATCAATAAAATCATTCATCTTGTTAGCAGACACAACATGGACATCTGTGTTTTCTATATATATTTAAGACGTTTTTCTATTTGGAAAATCGAGTGGGAGCCTTGCTTATATTCTGTGACTCTGATCCTGATAGTTCAGCCTCAACGTAGATGTTGAGTAATGGTTCTACGGCATTCTTTCCCCTAAGGACCGTCCCCTCAAATGTCTTGTGTTCCTATCTCAAAGTCATAGTTCATACTCAATCATCCTCAAAGAAGATGACCATAACTTGACCCTTGTCTTAGTTTTAACCATCACTCTCTTTTGTCATGTCCTATCACAAGCCGCAAATCTGAATGCAACTCTTCATGGGTCCCCATTCACTTTCACATTCTCCATTCAGAAAAATAACCAGAAAGACCTGCATTGTACAACTCTGCCTTTTTTATACTTCTTCTTAACTACTCATGCAGTCAAGTCCCTCAGCCTCCCTTTTGGCCACTGTACTGCATAACGGTTTCAAAATCTGTGTTGTGTTCTCACATTGCTATACTTGTCCAGCCAAATGGAATCCTGGTTAAATAAAACACTGGCTCACAACCTGTGCATGCAGCCACACAATTGGACAAGCTGGGTGCCCCCCCTCCACACACACACACAATTCTCTTCCTTTACAAGATCTTTTGCTGAGAATTCTTTTTCTCCCGTATCTTCTTATTTCTTCTTATGAACATATAAACTGATTTTTTTTAATTAAGCAAAAATTCCTGTAATGATCCTGCGTACTTTGCTGCCTTGTGTCTCATCTTGGTTCTGTCTGCAACAAAACTCCTCAGAATCAGTCTCCAGCCTCTGCCTCCAGCTACTATCCTCTCATTTTCTCTTGAATTTCTTTCAATTGGCCTTTGATCCTCACCATTGCAATTGTCTTGTCAAGTTAATTAGTGGCGTTCCATCTTTATTGTCACAGTGAAGGTTAATTATCATTATTCACCTTATTCAGAATATTATATTAATATTATTTAGCACAGTTGACAATGATCTGATCATTTAATATTTTGCTTCCCTGACTTTGTATGTTCCTGGTGACTTTTTCTTCCACTTTTTTTTTTCCCATTTGAAATGGTTTCTTGTTGCCCAGTTGAGCTGAGGATAGCTTTCAACTTCTTATTCTCCTGCCTCTACCCACCCCTACTTGCTGAGATTTTAGATGTGTACCAGCAAACTAAGTGTTATGTGATTTTGGACATCAAACCACAGGGCTTTATGCATGTCAGGAAAACAGTCTTGCAATTGAGCTACATCCCAAACCCGACTTGGCTTCCTCTTCATGACTATGTATTCCCCTGCCCCCTTTTTCCTTTCATTCTCTACAACATCTCTTATGTCTTGTTGCCTAAATTTAGAAAGCTTCTTTCTCTAGTTTTTATATATACCCTATAAATTCCTCCAAACTCCAAATATAATATCTTTATTTTAAAATGATCTGCCTGGTTGCCAGATATATAAGGAAACCTTTACTTGGCTTGTAAACATAGGTAAAATTAAGGCTAAGGAAGAAAAACAGTGGATGCAGCTAAGGTTGAAATGAAGATAAGTAACATGTCCTCATGAATGTTGGCTGAAGCTAAGAAAAAAGATCTACATGCTCAATGTGATTTAAAATCCTCTGATAACTATAGAACTAGCTCTTACTGAAAACTGAGGCATGGTGATGGGTAGAAATAAAGACTCCATACTTAAGGCATAGAGAGGTCATACTTGGAGATACTGTCCCTATAATGAGCCTCTAGAAGTCTATTATATAGCACTGCCACTCAGAGCTTCTGTTTTATGCACACTCAGGGAGTGTAGTTTAATCTTTGAGGAGCAGTGATATTCCTTGGCAAGGAGACTAATATTTAGAATGATGCCATGGAAAAACCCTTAAACCAGTGCAAGGTTGGTTGTTGAAAATATCTATCTGAAGAGTCACACATGCCTAGTGTTTTGTGAGCTTATAGAATAGAACATTAAACCTCCCTCATGAAGCATCCATCTATAAATCTGTATTTAAACCAGGCCTGACATAATTTCTTAGAAAATTGGAATGTGTCAATTAAGAGAAAAGGGGGTATATTGCATACATGGTTGAGCTAATTAAGAGATCCAATCAACTTTATTAACTGTAACAGGACTGTTATTGAAAACTCTATTAGAGTCAGTATTTGGTTGAGAGCTTATTCTCCTCACTAACTAGACATTTAGGTGATAGAGAAGTCTAACAGATGGAGTCTGAGAGGAAGGTTTTGAGTTCTGGTTATTGCACACCATTGGAATATTACTGGGTGCAAAACTCCTAAGATATAGATGCAACAGACAGTAATCAAAACCTGGAACCAACAATAAAATATCTTCTCAACACTTAACAATATCGCATACCTCCCATACCTCCTGTTGATAATAAGATAAATCTGTGGAGGGGAAATTTTAGATGCAAAGCTCCTGATGAAGCAAAGAAAAGACTAGTGGGGTTTTAGAATTGGGATTAAAGGCAAGAGTTTAGATTGAGAAACTGAACTGGCAAGGGAAGGGAAGGGAAGGGAAGGGAAGGGAAGGGAAGGGAAGGGAAGGGAAGGGAAGGGAAGGGAAGGGAAGGGAAGGGAAGGGAAGGGAAGGGAAGGGAAGGGAAGGGAAGGATAGGGAAGGGAAGGGAAGGGAAGGGAAGGGAAGGGAAGGGAAGGGAAGGGAAGGGAAAGGAGGGGAAGGGAGGGGAAGGGAGGGGAAGGGAGGTGAAAGGAGGGGAAAGGAGGGGGAAGGGAGGGAAGGGAGGGGAAGGGAGAGGAAGGGAAGGGAAGGGAGGGGAAAACAAGGGAAGGTAAGGGAAGGGAGGGGAAGGGAAGGGAAGGGAGGGGAAAAGAAGGGAAGGAAAGGGAGGGGAAGGGAGGGGAAGGGAGGGGAAGGGAGGGGAAGGGAGGGGAAGGGAGGGGAAGGGAGGGGAAGGGAGGGGAAGGGAGGGGAAGGGAAGGGAAGGGAAGGGAAGGGAAGGGAAGGGAAGGGAAGGGAAGGGAAGGGAAGGGAAGGGAAGGGAAGGGAAAATAAGGTGAAGTAAGATAAAAGCCTTCCATAGAGAGTCCAGGGGATCTAACCAATGGCTTTGTAAGTAGTTTTAAATATTTTGTAAGTAGCCAATGGCTTTTAATTAGTACAATTGGTATACCATTTTAATTGGTACAATTGGTATACCAAATACAGGAATTGTGTCCTATATCCTGGTTTTGAGTCTTAATAAGTTTGTTTCAAGTTGATTTGGTAAATATAGTTAGAAATAACATAATGGAATCCCTAGAAATAAGTGAAGCATAGAATAAAGCAAAACAGGTAAGCCAGAATAGGAATGTTAGGAAATGTTATGTTTATAAAGAAGACAATGATAGGATATTTCAGAAACGAAAGTTAGAAAATGTGAAATTAGGACTGCGGTGACAAATTATTTTAAACCAAACTTTCCACTTAGGATACATTGTATCTTGAATAGTTTGCTAAATCACTATATATAGAGGGTCAGGACTATGCCATCAGAAAAGGTCAAATAACAAAGGTCTCAGTCCATTCATTGTGGTGTCTCTCTGAAACTCCCTTATATTTTGGAACCTAGGAAAGGAATAAATACTGGCAATTGAGGATTTTTTTTTTTTTAAATTAGGTTGGGAATTGTGTTCAAGAGGAAAGAACAAATACTTCTAGTACTTAGGTGGCTGGTCAGTCACTCATTCTTTAATGATATTTACAGATGCATTGGAAGGCAGAAATGATTGTGATAGATTAGGAATAACACCCTGCATTGCTGTCTTCTATGCAATTGACTTTCCTCAAAGAAATAATAGGTGTATGCTGTATATTCTTAAGACATAGAACAAAATAGCAAGACATAAACATTTGTTTGTAACAAGTGATCATTTTGTTAAATGTGTCTCATGTCATTTATATAGAAGTTGATAACTTGTGTTGGTAGAGGACTGGAAGAAGAGGAAGAGAGAACCTGAGAATCCTCTACCAGGAGTGATCTAGGAACACATGTAACCTGAGGATCTTTGTTTTCTGGAGGAGAGGAAGGGAACACGTGGAAAAAGCTAACGATTTTGAACTTGTTCACTGTTTAATCACTTATCATACATTCTGCCAAATGTTCCAGAAAGCTACATATTTGTGTTTAGCTTTACTAAAAAGCAAGTATTAAAACTGCTTTGGGCAGGCATAACTGGGCTATAAAGAAGTATGGAATGTCTTATTGATAGGTTATATATCATCTTTGTCAATGCAAAAGTTGTTTTTATCTTTACAAAATTTATAAATGCCACATAGTACTTGCAATGTGTGTTAAGAAATGAATCTACGGAAACCTGGTGCTAAAATCATCCTATGAAAATTTTTAAAAGGTGTTTGGATGGTACATAATAAGTAAGAAATAAATACATTGAGGCAAATAAAATTAAAACTATTGAGTGACTTATTAATTAGAAAATCATAGCTAAATAATAGCTTCAGTGAAAGCAAGTATCTCAGTTTTGTACTCTAGCATATACATACAAAAGTAATGATAATTTAAATAATTTTATTGCTGGAAAACATATACGTTTAGATTGCATATTCACTCTTTTGTATTAACTACTCTCACACTAGGGAAGAATAAAAGAGATGAATAAACTGTCTTTGATAAATCTGATCATTGTGCAGTGTAATTTTTAAGTTATTTAGGGGTTTATGTGTTGCCTTTAATATCACTTACCTTAATTATTGAAATACTTAGAACTCATAAATTTTGTTCCTAAGGCAATTGCTTTGGGCTCTTTCAGCCAGTGTTACTCTAATCAAGCACGTGAAAGATCTGTTTGACAAATGCAATCCCCATCAAAATTCCAACTCAATTTTTCATAACGATAGAAAGAGAAATTTGCAAATTCATTTGAAATAACAAAAAACCCAGGATAGCAAAAACTATTCTCAACAATAATAGAATTTCTGGGGGAATCAGCATCCCTGACCGCAAGCTGTACTATGGCGTAATAGTGATAAAATCTGCATGGTATTGGTACAGAGACAGGCAAAAAGATCAATGGAACAGAACTGAAGACACAGAAATGAACCAACACACCTATGGTCACTTGATCTTTGACAAAAAGGAACTAAAACCGTCCAATGGAAAAACTACAGAATTTTCAACAAATGGTGCTGGTTCAACTGGAGGTCACCAAGTAGAAGAATGAAAATCAACCCATTCTTATCTCCTTGTACAAAGCTCAAATCCAAATGGATCAAGGATCTCCCCATAAAACCAGATACACTGAAACTAATAGAAGAGAAGGTGGGAAAGAGATTCGAACATATGGGCACAGGAGAAATGTTCCTGAACAGAACACCAATGGCTTACACTCTGAGAGCAAGAATCTGCAAATGGGACCTCATAAAATTGCAAAGCTTTTTCTATAAGGCAAAAAGACACTGTCAATAAAACAAAATAGTAACCAATGGATTGGGAAAAGATCTTTACCAATCCCATATCTGATAGAAGGATAATAAAGAAGTCAAGAAGTTAGACTCCAGAGAATCAAATAATCTTATTAATAAATGGGGTTCAGAGCTAAACAAAGAATTTTCAACTGGCCAAGAACACCTAAAGTAATACTCAACATCCTTAGTCATCAGGGAAATTCAAAACAAATTTCATTTTTTTTAGCAAGTAAAGAGTTTTCCATTTTGCAAATATACCATATTTTCATGCTTCATCAGTTGACTGACATTCAAAGACTTCATATTATAGTGAGACTGCTTCAAAGTGGAAAAAAAAGATAAAAACCCCAAAAGTACAAAAACAGTTAAAACAAATTTGGAGTTCTTGCTCGATAGATACACACAAAGCTTTGATTTTAATCACCATCATTTCAAACATTAAACTCAAGCCAAAACCCATGGGTTGAAAAATGCACTTTGGAATGAAAACCTTTATCATGGAGAAATTTTCACCCTGTGGTTCATCTAGAATTTTTTGACTATATTTTAAAAAGTAGTTTCAAATATATATTTGTTCTTCTCTTTTCAAGATCAGGTCAGGGACATCCATTGGTAATTTGTCCAGTCACCAAAGGAACTAAAATGTACGTTCATGATTTCATCATGGTCATATATGTCAACATCTATATATGTCTTTTACAGATGGAAAAATGTATTTAATAGATGAATCTGACTCTGTGTAGAAAGATGTACTGTATTTACATAGTACAGTCTACTATGAGTAATCTAGTCAGTAATCCTGACGTATTTACCATGGCTGACCTGAATGACTAAAGTAATAAGATTGTTCTTTTGATTACAAACAAATTCTTTTTTTCTTCTTGTTTGAGATTGTGTTTTCTGGTCAAATGAGGGCACTAACAGAATGGAGTACAGATATATGGAAATTAAAATCACCATGCAGAAATGAATGATGTAAGAAATTATCTAACAATTTAAACCAAAATGTGAAGCAACATTTAGGGTGAAATTCAATTCATTAGCAGCTTATCTTGTGTGCTAAGATTATTCAAATCTATAATAATCTAGAAAGAATTCTTGGATAAATATTTTATATTAAGAAATATTTTAAAAGGCTAGACCTCAATTAGCAATGTGATTTTATTTGTATTTCTTTGGATCAACAAAAATCTGTCATTTAAAATCAAATGTGACGAGGAACTATAAATAAAACTTTACATACCATTGGTTTGAGTAATAAGATTTTTTTTCAAGTTCAACTTTTAAAAGTGTTATCTGCTATAATTTACTCAAAGAAGGGACTGAAGTATAGTATACTTTCCAAATTTCACAAAAATAAATTTAATGACTGGGGAAAATATTTATAAAACATATTTTCTCAAAGAATGACAACCAGGATAACAGGAAGATGGCTGATATAAATATATACATTACTGGCGTTTTCAACGAGTCAGGAAAACTAGATTATTTACATTTCTTTGGACCTTTCTTATTTACTTGAAAAGTGACACAATTGGATAAGATGATTTCTTTCTACAGTTAGAATTTCTCAATTTGGTTTATTGTTACTTTTCTAAAGATCTATTTTTCATCTTTGTATTTTCTAGGCATCACTGTAAAATGTCATAATGAAAAGCAATGATTGCTAATAAATATAATGATGTTATGATCTCAAGACACTTCAAGAAATAGTTTTCCCCCAAAATATGCTCCCATTAGTCAAGAATTCAAAGAATTAGTTGTGAAGTCTTTAAAAGTAGGCTGCATGACTGAATGCAAGAATAATGCCTTTCTGCCATTTATTTTTGATATGAAACATCTGAAGGCTATTGCTTTTACAGGAACATTTTGGTTATTTTAGCTTACTTAGTTGGAAATTATGCTGACATTGACATGATTTTAACATTCTATTTTAATGGCATATAGTTACATGTGTGAAAGAATTTTGATTTTTTTTTCATCTGAAATGGTAAATCCAATTAGTAAAGGTATTAAAGCTCTGTGGTAAGAACCTTATTTCTGAATTGCAGTGATATGAGCAATTTTAAAAGTTACATGAGGGTGGTGCACTTATGAGAAAGAGCTCCTGGCAACTAATCATTTTCTAAGTAGATATGAGCAAATAGTGAGACTGTGACATTTTAATTTACTATAGTTTGCTTGCTAATGTAGTTTATACTGTTCAATCCCTTGTAATTTCTATGGCTAAATGTATGTTATAAAGACAGATTTGACAAAATTCTCTAGACTATTAAATAAACTTATGGAATATTTAAAAGTATCTATAACAGCCAAGTTATATTCTTCATAATCATATAATATAGATTCAGTTTCGTCTTTGATATTAGAATACTTATCTCGATTTGCTTACTGAATATGAGCTCTACTCATGTTGGCTTCCATAACTGAGCTTTTTGGTACAAGAGGAATTAGAGTGATTTTTCTTAGTTTCCCCTTGCTGAATTTACACACACACACACACACACACACACACACACACACACCTGCACATGCATTAAAAAGAGAAAATGAATTTGTATGATAGCAAGGCGGGTATATGGGAGGATTTTCAGGCATGAAAGTAGTAATTGTGTGTGTGTGTGTGTGTGTGTGTGTATAATTCAGTCTCCATTATTTTATATATTTAATCATATTATTGTCCATGGCTTTTAATTTTATTTTTCAAATAACAATTTAATTACATTTACCCTTCTTTTCCTCCCTGAAAATCTTCTCATATATCATCCATGCTCTTGACATATTAATTTTCTCTTTTTTCAATAATGCAAATATAACATACACAAATGTATATGCATCCACATACATATTTGTTCCTAAATATAGCCTGTTGAGTCCACATAATGTATTGTATGTGTGGTTTTAGGGCTCACAATTTAGCACTGGGTAGGTCACTGATGCACTCTTCCCTGTCTGCTAAAGCCAAATATTTTTCAAGTCATGAATGGGAGGAACGTATTAAGAGTAGAATGAGCCTTATTATTGTGTGTTATAGTCTGGTCCATTAAATAATAGAGAGAGAAACAAAAACCTAGACAGATACTCCATAAGCATTCCTGTAGGTTATGTGGTTTGAGATAAAATTTCTGAAGTTTCCACTCTTGTCTCTCACTTTCCATTTCTGGAATCCTCTTTGTCCATGATATAGAACTTCCTGCAGGGACCCTTTTACAGTCTACTTTACTTAGAAGAGCCCAAGAGTTTCTAAACACAACCATCCTTAACTTGAAAATAAGAACACTATCTTTGCTGCTGCTTGTCAAACACTGTATCTGTAATAGTTTGTTATGTTTCTATGACTTAGCTTATGAGCTAGGTAAGCAAGCAGAAAGAGGGAAAGAAAGACCATAAAGACCATATTTTTCATTTCAGGTTTTTAAATCCCTTTTAATATTGTTTGAATTTTATCTTTCTTTGATACTTGTCATAAGACTGATGGTACTCACTAAAGACAGAATTGTTAGGAATCACAGGACTGGGTTTGGCCACCTGTTTGTAGAGGTTTTGGTGATGTATTTTACAATTCATTAAAGGATATAGACAAATATTGATTAGACATTGCTTTGGGATTGAGGGTCTTCAGTGAAACTCTGAGGCAATAGAAAGTCTGAGGATCATCCATTGTTTTGCTATATTCAATATTACACTTCTGGTTGATCTATTTTTCTAGAAACTTCTCTCTAGGACTCTTCTACTCTGCTGATTGCTAAAGTCTTCTGCATGAGTGCTTGTTCTTAGAGAATTCTGGTAGAAAGAAGAAAATAAGTATATTATCAATCTCTCCCTAATATGTCTGTCTGTCTGCCTATCATCTATCTATCTATCTATCTATCTATCTATCTATCTATCTATCTATCTATCATCATCTACCAGCCATCACTTATCCTCTATCATTTTTTTGATCTCCATCTATCTACCTGTCATTTATCTCTGAAGCCAGAAAGCCATGTGACTGGGGGAGCTAGTCCAGAGCAAAAGTGAGGTGTAAACTGGAATACCTCATCCTGAGACTGGCAGGAGTAAGACTGTTTTCCTCATTGTTCTGGGCCTGTATGTTACAGCACACCTAAGCCTTCCCCACTCTTGACCACACCACACCTTCACTACCCTTGAGGTAGTCATGTAGTCTGGTGGCCAAACTATAGCTTTAACTTCCTTTCTCCCTATAAGGACATGCAGAGCAAGGGCCTGGAATTCCTCTTCATGTAAATGAAGTGTTTCCAAAACCTCAGCCCCAGGCAGCATCTCAGCCCCAGCCAATAATGTTCACTTAACCCCAAAACTCCTACCCACTCCTCAAGATTTGTATTACCTTCCTTACCCCCAACAGAGGAGAGTTGTTTCACTGCAAACTGTCTCTGGAGAAGGCTTTCTCCGCACTCATCCCTGTGGAAATCCTGTTTAACCTCCCCACCCACCCCAGTTAAGCTTCATTCCTTCCAGTCCAGCCTAGAAAGAAGGCAGAATCAGAACAGGGCTGTACTTATCTATCTATATCTGTCATTTTCTACTATCTTTTAAATTACTGTGAAATAACTCTACAGCGAGAGAATTTTGATTGTCCACATGTGGATACCTTATTTAAGCAAGATCACTGATTCTTTTTTTGATTTTAAAAAATATATTTTAAAACATTCTTAAATCAGTTTTCCCCCATAATCTATAAAAACAATGGTGTTATTATTTTTTTATTATAGAATAATGACTAACTACAGCACAGATCCCAGTAAAAGTATCAGATAACTGCACAGACCTCACCCACAAATGTTTGGATCCCAGCTATTTCAAGTCTTGGCAGTAGAGTCCTCATTGAAAACAAATGATAGGAAGGTGTGTGTGGAGATGCTGTGTGGTCTTACATGTCCTCATCACCAATGACAGGTTGCCATGATAGAGTTGATCATTATCATGCTTGCAACGAGGTCTCAGATTTTCAATAAATTGTATGTAAGACTGACTTGTAACTTTATTCATTGAATAAGTCAAGCTTTGGCCTTGTTCTTGATTTGCCTTGTACATAATTGAAAATTTTATGTTCTCTCTAAGGCAGACATATCAGCCTCCTGCAAAAGAAGAGAAAATAAGTGAAAAGAGCAAAGCACGTGAAGGTGTTCTGGTACCTGCTCCTTCTGTTTTGTTATGTCTTTATGTTTGAGCCTTCTCAGAACTTACAGTTTAATGCTTTCTGTTGAATTTTCAGTTCTAAAAGTCAAATAATCCTTGATCAGTAAACATTAGGTGAACTATTTACTCAACTGGGGAAAAAACACATTCTTGATGCCAATGGCTCTTAGTGACTTTACTGAGTCAAGAGACTTAATTCTCTTTCTTATTACAGACAAAGTCTTGTTTTAGTCAGCAAGTGGTCCTTATATGTCTGTTCACATTTACTTGAGAATGTTTGTTTTTCTTCATGATAGGCCTGTTTGTAAAGTTTGGGCTTATCCTATTTTTAGCAAGATTTACAAACTTGATTCTAACCTAAACAAATTCATTAATGTACATTAGTGAATGGTGAATTGACACATGTAAATTTCAAAGAAAATGCTTATTTCTTCTTGCTGAATAAAAGCACAACTTTATTTTCTCTTGTAGTATTTACTGCACAGAATATGTAAACCCTTTTTTTCCTTAAAAACAAAACAAAAGCAAGACAACAATAACAACAGAAAACCTCTAACAAAATCCTTCTAATAAATCATTTAGACTTTTGCCTGGGTTACATGCAAGGCAAGGACTGTATTTCTCTAGGATTTAAGGGCTTTGAAATGTAGACATAAAGGCAAATAACACCAGTATCTCTGTGCCTCCATTGAAGAATAATTTTCATGGGCTCTTACTCTAATACAAACTCCTATTATAAAGAAAGGGAAGCATATTTTTTATTTATATTTATACACATAGTAATTAATATACATAGTCACCCCAGTTACCAGGCTGATAGAGGTTTAACTGAGCAATAAATAAAAATGATGCCCTGTCATGTATGAGGACTAGTTTTTGTCTTGTGAACACATATGAGAACATATATGTGGGCAAGTACACCTGACTCTATATAAAAATCGAGCATACATCTAATCTTTTCTGTCTGTAGATTTCTGTGTTGCCAATAACATTTTTCTTTAATTCTTATTGAAAACAGCATGTTGTGTCTTGTTCAGGAGAATATAAGTTTCCAAATATCTATCAAGAATTGATCTAAATTTCACTTGTTGAACACAGAAATATCTTTATCACTCTTATGCCTAATATGAGTTCAGGGATAATATTTGAAAATGCTAAGATAAATATGCTATCATTTTACTAAGTTTTATCTCTGGAGGTAGCATAATAAAAAGTGGAGGGTCTTTCAAGGAATGGTCTAAGTCATGGCTCCATTTCTGTTCTCTGTTCTCTCATAGAGACTTGCACTTCCCACCTAACCCCATTCAACCTTAGTTTCTCCACTTATAAAATCATGTTTAACTGTTCCAGTCTGCTGGGCATAATATGACCTTAAAATAATAAGTGTGAAGTGGTTAGTTCAGAGCCTGTTGCATATGTAGTTCTCGATATATAATTGTTATAATTAGTCATAGACCCAAAGGTTTCTCACTCTTAATTACAAAATTAGAACTTCAGTCAGTTTTTTTTTCCTCAAAGGCCACTCAATCACTAAGCTTCATTCATTAAAATGCAAATACCTCCTGGCTAAGATTACCTTCTAAGCCAATTTTAACACTTTGTAAGTAATAGTTTCTAATGGACCAGCTATCTGAAAGTGCAATGTGTTGAGCAGAAAAAAAAAATAAAATAAAACCACGCTGGTGGTGGGGTGGAATCATTCCCTGGTGTGATGAGTGTGGAGATCAGAAGAGGGCAAAAGGGGGCTGTACATCATTGGGGCTGTCAGTCGACCCTTGTTATTTTACAAGTTTTACTCATAGGCTCTGCAAAGAAAGGGTTGTTTGAATACTAATTAAGACAATATATTCGTCTATCTTCTTTGGATAATCGTTCCCTAGTTACTATATCTGTGCCTTGTTTATAATGTTCCTCAGGTCCACAACATTGTTCACTTAGTGCAATTACCTCAAGTTCCTCCTAAATTCTGACAGCAGTTTGATTTCTTCTCTCCCTCCAGGATCAGACACTTGAAACTAGGCTGCTACCTGCTTCTTCCTCTCTCCCACACCCATCAGGTTCCCAGGATTTATGTTTATGGCGCCTGACAGAGGGAGACAATAGCATCTGCACCAATACAGATAGAATCCTTTCTCTCCATACAAGTGATGGAGTTTTCTTTTACACCTGCTTTAAATCTGAATGAGAAATTGAGTGTGTCTCTGAACATTCCAGGAATCAGGCTAACAATAAAAGTATTCATAAGGCCCACTCATATTGTATAGGCCGTTGACCTTAAGCTTGGTCAAAAGGTTACATCTTCTTGTACAAGGAACATAAAGAAACAAAGAGATGACTCACACTTGCCTCCATGAAGAAAACTAAGATCTGGAACCTCTATGAAGGTAGTTCAAATGTGGACCTATTCAGGAAAACAAGACAGTGTATTTTTGTAGGTAAACCTTAGGAGAAAACAAATAGGCTCACAGAAATAGACAAACAAAATCTAATGAAGATTAACAGAAACATTTCCTCAGATACTCCTTTGGTTGTTAGGCTTTCAGGTGCTCACATTTGTTCTCCTAAGCATGCAGAAAATCCAAGAAAGCAGTGGCAAGTTTTATTCTGATCAATCATGCCAGAAGCAAATAATCACTTGTATGGAGAGAAAAGATTCTATCTGTATTGCTGCAGATGCTATTGTGCCCCTTTGTCAGGCCCCAAAAACATAAATCCTGGAAATCTGATGGGTGTGTGAGAGATGAAGAAACAGGTAGCAGCCTAGTTTCAAGTGTCTGATCCTGGAGGGAGAGAAGAAATCAAACTGCTGTGGTCTCTCTGAAGGAAGTACAAGACGGAGTTTCTTTACTTACTATGTTAGTTTTAATATAAATCAGCCTGTGCTCATGGGTTCCCAGTAATTGTAAATTTGCTTTGAATCTGAAAATAAAAGGCGCCTATTAGGACATCTGATGTAAGTCCTTAATGACAGTCATTTGTGAGCTTTGGGAAGCTGAGTTTCACACTTGGGGACATGGTCTTCAAACAGCTGCTGGGAACCTCCTACCTCATCTTTCTTTTTGAGTCAGTAGTACTAATTTTAGGGTTGGACCAACTTCTGAGATGCTTAAATGTGGGGGGTCTGCAACAGGGATTAGAGTCTATCTCTTTCTCTCTCTCTCTCTCTCTTGTGATTTTAATTTAGTCCATCTTACCTCAAATTGAGAGAAACACAAAACAAAACAAAATAAAACCAGAAACAACAAAATAGAACTAGAACGTTGCCAGTGAGCAGCTTTGCATTTTGAAATGAAGGCCGTGGCATTCCAGTGAAGTGAATGGTTGGAGATAATGAGCTACAGTTTCCAGTGGAAACAGATGGTTTTTCAGTTGTGTTCTTTCAAGATAGTAAAAACTCATTGTGAGATATTAATGAAAATAAATAACAGCTAACATAGTCATTGTGTACAATTCCATCCCAGACTCACTATGGAATTTTATGGATTTCGTGGCTGAATGTGCCTTTCTCCACAAAAGTCTACCGTATTTGTACATTCTTGATTTGTTTTTTTTTGAAATATAATTTTAAGGAGCATATCTTGAACAGTTTTTGGCTAAGGATTTATGGTTTTTTTCCATGTTCTTTTAATGACATTGTGAGATATCTTGGGTAATAATACTGTCCTTTTTTCCCTACCTACAAATGACATTGTCATTTGGTATGAATTTCCTCTAATATTATTCACATCTTAGTAAAGTCAATATGCCAAGCCCTTAAACATTAATCTGATGTAGTCACCCACTCATTCAGTATCATACCACTCTAAGCATTCTGCAAATTAAAGATCCTTTACCTGCTCTCTGATACCTTCTTTCCATTTCTATATCTCTCCTCTCCTTTCCTTCTATTATTTTAATTTTAGATTTATTTCTTTTTACTTTTCCCCCTTTTCTTTTTTTTCTGCTCTTGTTGACAAGTCACTTTTGTTTAAGCATGACATCCTCACTAACTTTCAAGACTGTATGACTAAACATTATTTTCACAACTTAAAATACTCTTGGCTCTCCTAAAAATATTTCTTTTATTTTTATTAATTTGCACATATCTATCTGTGTGTGCATGTATGGGTTGGGTTCATATTCAGAGAGGCTAGAAAAGAGAGTCGATTCCATGAAACTGTAGATACAAGGGATTCATGAGTTGCCCAACATGGGTGCTAGGAATGAAATGCATTTGCTCTTCAAGAGTAACAAATATTGCTAACTACTGAGGTATCTCCCATGACCCCTGAGTCTTTGATTTGACAAGTAATAATAAAGTCCAGAGAAAGTCATAACTAAGTAGATGCTAATTAAGTGGGATATTTGCTATTTTAACATATGTTGCTGTTTGCAGGAAGAACAAAGCCACATATTGTATTCCTTGAGAACTATTCGGACAACATATCCTGATTATCACTATAGAAAAAAACAACAAGGAGGAGGTAAACAGAATATCACAATTGGGTCTCCAAAGATAATCTAAGAAATTATTTCATCAGTTAAATTGTAACAATTCCCATGCCTATTCCTTATCCACCTCATTTTCAATCATTTCTTTCCTTAAACCATTTATTATAAAGTTTTCTAATAACTTGGTATCGATTACAGGATTTTAAGACCATGGTAAAAGTAGACAAATAGACTTGACAGTATTTACATAAACTTGACAGCTCTTGTTGATAAACTATATCCCTACAGAGAGAGAGAGAGAGAGAGAGAGAGAGAGAGAGAGAGAGAGAGAGAGAGAGAGGGAGAGGGAGAGGGAGAGGGAGAGGGAGAGGGAGAGGGAGAGGGAGAGGGAGAGGGAGAGGGAGAGGGAGAGGGAGAGGGAGAGGGAGAGGGAGAGAGGACAGGGAGAGGGAGAGGGAGGGAGGACAGGGAGAGGGAGAGGGAGAGGGAGGAGGAGAGGGAGAGGGAGAGAGGAGAGGGAGAGGGAGAGGGAGAGGGAGAGGGAGAGGGAGAGGGAGAGGGAGAGGGAGAGGGAGAGGGAGAGGGAGAGGGAGAGGGAGAGGGAGAGGGAGAGGGAGGACAGGGAGAGGGAGAGGGAGAGGGAGAGGGAGAGGGAGAGAGAGAGAGAGAGAGAGAGAGAGAGAGAGAGAGAGAGAGAGAGAGGCAGGCAAAGGTCAATGTGAATGAGTAGCATCTAAAAAGTATTTAAATGATACAGGGTAAAATGTAAAATAAATAATCTATTTATACTACCAAATGTGGTTTTTACTTATTAGTGTTGATTAGAGTATCTAAAGCATTATAGAACTTCATTTTTGTATATAAGAATAGAATAAATTGGTTTAATGGCATTTAAATTTTGATCATTCCTGTTTTACATGCTTTTTGTTGTCTATCTTAGGATACAAGACATGATTAAATTGCAGCAGATATGAATAATGGCAATGGCCCTTGGAAAAGTAGTCATTTAAGTCTCAGTGGTCCTAGGGAGAAGTCAGTGTATCTTTTGTAAAAAACTATTCTGAATGAACTTTCTCTGAACTTAAGTGCTGGTCTCATGATCCACTAATATTATGTTCTGGTCTGTGAAAATGATGAAAACATTTAAAGTGTTATGGTTTGAATATGTTTGGTCCAGGGAATGGCACTATTTGGAAGTGTGTCCCTTGTTGGAGTAGGTGTGTCACTGTGGATGTAGGCTTTAAGACCCTCATTCTAGCTTCCTGGAAGCCAGTCTGCTCCTGCCTTCCTTTGAATGAAGATGTAGAACTCTCAGCATCTCTTGCAGCATGCCACCATGCCTGCCTGGATGCTGCCTTGATGATAATGGATTGAACCTCTGAACCTGTAAGCCAGCCCCAATTAAATGTTGTCTTTATAAGACTTTCCTTGGTAATGGTGTCTGTTCACGGCAGTAAAACCCTAAGTAATGATTTCTGCCTCTTTAAAAGTCATCTACAGATATTTGTTTATTTACTGATCATGTTTATAACAGTTGCTCTGGTGCTGAGAAAGTGCAAATTGTTGAAAGTGTTTTGTTCAGAAGATTTTCACTATACTTAGAAGACAAGAATAAGAGATGATGATGCATGTCTGTGATAAATTAATGTATAATATTGTGCACTTCAATTGATACAGAGTTTAGATATTTTGTGGACATGTTGCATAAGCATCTTGGACATGAGAGCATCCAGAGTTGCCTTGAAGATGTGGGCAAGAATCCTTGGCTTACTAAATGTCAGCTCTAGAGCTAATGAGGTTGGTAACTTATTTTATATGTATATTCATCTATTGGGAAAATATAAATTACTATTTTTTTTTTTTTTGGTTTTTCGAGACAGGGTTTCTCTGTGTAGCCCTGGCTGTCCTGGAACTCACCTGGTAGACCAGGTAGACCAGGCTGGCCTCGAACTCAGAAATCCGCCTGCCTCTGCCTCCCAAGTGCTGGGATTAAAGGCGTGCGCCACCACCGCCCGGCAAATTACTATTTTTTGCTTATTGACTATTAAAGTCTGTGTTAGCAACAGAGATGAGAATATTATTAATTCAAGAAACAAACTACACATTCATTAGTAGATTTACAATTTCATATTCTGTGATAATGACACACGTCAGCTTTGGTACACATTAGAAAAGTTGAAAAGGAAAACAAACAAACAAAAATGCATTAATCTTGTGTATTGGATCCAAACAGATTTCAGTGATCTACTTACAATTTCATGAATGACACAAAGCAGTTACACCACTCCTTTATGTATGATGACTCATGGAAGCTGCATATATGGAATTCTCTTATCACTTTCAGGCAGCACAGCTGATCAGAAAGCCTACTGTCTCTGGCAGTTGGTACTGTTTCTATATCTCTATGGGGATCCATCACGGTCCCATAAATTTCAAAAACTTCTTGAGACTTTTGCAATGTTTACTTACTGAGCTTTGGACGTCTTGTTTATGTCCTATATAATGAATGTCCCTCCTCCAACTAAGAAAAAAAAATTCTCAATTTAGAGAAAATATCTATACAGCATCAACATTGCCAAATGCTGTGAAAATACAAGTAACATAAAGAATTAGTTAATAAGAAGAAATTGAAGCAATAATTAGTAACACAACCATCTCATAAATATAGATATGAATAAATTCTAACTATAGATTAAAGGAGTCTGCTAAAATGATAACATCTCTTTTAATATAATAAGATGGAAGGACATTGTGTGTTGACATACATTAGTCTGTAAGTTCTGTGTTTGGTGGGAGCAATTTAAAGTAGTTCCCGTTGGATGGTTTCAATTTTCTCTGCTGACCAGTTTCCCTGAAAATCAGCTTGCCTAGCTTTTGGGATTTAAAGTCAAGGTATTTTTTGATTACCATGTGCAGCTATAAACAACTAAAGCTACTGTCTGTGGTATTTAAACTATTTTAATGATTGGACAATTTTCTTATACAAAGTTAGCCTGAAACCTTCAGGGTAAAGGTTGTATGCTAAAATCAATAATAAAGGCTAGATCTGGATCTGGTTTAATGGGAAGGATCAATACTCTGTAAAAGAGCTTTTGAAAGTACAATGTTTCCACTGCAAAATAGAAATTTATTTTGAGAAAAATAAATAATGATATGAATGATTGTATTAATTTTGAAATATATATTAATACTTTTTTATATCTACATACCTGATTAAACTCATACTTACGAGAACGTTTTAATATTATACATTATTTCCTAATAATTTCCCTTCTTCCTTCCCACTTTGTAAAATATGTTACCTTGTTTAGTGCTCCCTCTTTCATATGTACCCCAGAATATGTGTACAGGAAAATAATTTTGCACACATGTCCAACTCTCTCTCAATTTTTCTGAAGAGTTTATGTGTAAATGAATTATTTACATGTACTTACATATTAATTAATTATTTGCTCTGACAAATCAACAGGTACACTTTAATTCATTCTTTTGATTATTTCAGACTGGAGTTAATTCTAGCCACTATTCAGCTGCTCATATAAAAAATACTGTGATGTTTTCTTCTGTGATTCAGTACTGTTAAAATATGTTTGGTACAAAGTTGTACACTAGTGTCTTCTCAAAGCATATAGATATATTTGCATATTTTTTCATATCTGAATAAAAGACAAAGTTTCAAATTATATATACAAATTTCATGTTGGAGGAGCTAAGGGGGAAGGAGTACTGAGAGGAAGAAGTGGAGTAAGGAGAGGAGAAGATGAAGGAGAGGAGAAGCTAGGTGATGAGAGAGAAAAAGAGAGAGAAAGAGAGAGAAGGCATGGAGGCAGATGTTCACGTGTCTCCACCAGTCAAAGATAGTTTATATACCTAGGTTGGGTATTGGGTTACACTTCTGATTGAGCATTACCAAACTTATAAAGCCTTTGATTAACATTTTTAAAAAAATTGTACAAAAGCAAAAAGGAAAAGGGGGCATGGGTTAGGGGTTTTCTAGGGAGGGGAAATGGGGAAAGGGGATGGCATCTGAAATGTAAATAAAATATAAAAAAAGACAAAAAATAGACATGTCAAATTGATTATAAATATGAATGTAACAATTGATACTTTATGTAGACATGTATGTGTACAATTGATCCTTTATCCTGTGTCTACATTAAATTATGATTTGTTTTTTCAAGTTAAATATTAAGAAATGTTTTGAAAGTGGTGATTGTTTATAGATATTTTGAAGAAAATGTGTGTGTTAAGGTGAGCTCTTTTGTGTATGTGTTAAGGTGAGTTAATACATGCATAAACCTATTTTTTTTCCATTATTCTTTTATTGAAAATAGATATTTATCAGACATTATATTCTGATTATGGTTCTCCATGCCCAAAATCCTCTAAGATGCAGCTCCACCCTTTCAATCTCTTATTAGAAAATAAGTATGTATATAAATACTAACAATAAAATAAGATAAAAACAAAGATAATTATACTGAAATAGGACAAAGTAAAAAAAATGATGAAAGGTTCAAAGCAATGTCAGAGTCATAGACACACGTATTCCTATATACAGTAATCTGAAAAAGCCAAAAAGGAAAAAAAAAAAAACCTCCACCCAAGTAAACAGAAAACAACTGGAAGTAATAAAATAGTAATAAAATATATTTAAAGAATGTGTAAGTTGAAAAGGTGGGGGACCCTGACAAAATACCTAGTGTTTCTTCTGTACTGGCTGTCTACTGTTGGCCATGCCCTTAAGAGTGATTTGTAAAGTCTTTGGTTCTTAGTCACCCAAAAAGTGTCTGGTGTGTGTTTTGTCTCATGATTTGGGCCTTAAGTCAAATCAGACAATTATTGGCTATTCCCACAAGTACTATGCCACTATGACCCTAGTATATCTTATAAGCAGAACTTATGTAGTTCAAAGGGTCTGTGGCTGGTTTGGTGTTTACATTTCTCCTTCACTAGCCTGCAGAGTACCTTCCTCCACCAAAGAGACTAGAAACAAACAAACAAACAAACAAACAAACAAACAAGAATGTTTTGTATACCCATTGAGACTCCATTGAGGGAAAAAAGGAAATTTTCATTTGGGAGCAGTTCACTGGAAATCGCTTCTAGTTTAGAAATGGGGGCTTGCGTCCACTTTGCCGTTCAGCTCTGGGGTGCCATCTGGTAAAGACTGGTGAAAGCAGAGGCCTGAGGGGTATTATTTATCTACTTATAGCTAAGATATTGACAACCACAGGTTTCCCCTCCTTCCCTCTGCCATCTCATCAGTGTCTTCTTTGTAGTTCCTCCAAAATGTTTTATTTCCTTCCAGTGTGACCTGTTGAGTTTTATAGATGTATGTCTTGGTGTTCAGTGCAGCAACTTGTCTGATTTGGTCAATGAAACAAAGGCAAAACAGCCATGTGTCGTCTATATGATTTCTGCATGCATTGATTTTTGGTAACATTTTAAGACATGTGGATCAAGAGGTTCACCAGAGTCAGTACACTCAGCAAATTCTAGATGGAAAGGTGATGTGGAAATAAACTCATTGATACAGGTCACTGAGATTCAGTAGATGCTTAGAGTGTCTGTTATATTGGCCCACTGTGTTCACTCATGAAATTTTCCCTGTTTCTCAGTGTCTGTGTGTGTGTGTGTGTGTGTGTGTGTGTGTGTGTGTGTGTGTGTGTGTGATAGAGATAGACAGAGAGTGAGACAGAGACAGAGATAGAGAGAGACAAAGAGAGACAGAGAGAGACAGAGAGAGAGGAGGAAGGAGGGAAGGAGGGAGGGAGGGAGGGACAGAGGGAAGGAGGGAGAAAGGAAAGGAGGGAGGGAGGGAAGGAGGGACAGAGGGAAGGAGGGAGAGAGGAAAGGAGGGAGGGAGGGAAGGAGGGAGGCAGGGAGGGAGGGAGAGAGAGACAGAAAGCTAGAGAGACAGAGAGACAGAGACAGGCAGAGAATCTTACCCATATTTATGTTCTTAACCCCATAGAATCCATATCATTTTTAGAACAATGTGATAATTTTTAAAATGTTGAAGATGATATTTTATTTTTTTTCATATAAGAATATTTTTATTTGAAAAACATAGAAATTCTAGATAAATGAAGGTTGGGATCTGTTCTGAAATTCTTCCTTACATTACTGTGAATAATTTTAATAGTGCCGGAGCTGGGTTTGACTTTGTTGGGTAATATTCAACTATGATTGAGAAATCCAAGTGACAAAGAAGGTTAATAAAATGGACAGTTAGTTACTCTGATGACTGTTTTTTTTTTATTTGTAATATTACATTTTATTTCTTCATTTCATTGCTTGCTGAAAGAAGAGCACTTTAATTATTCCTTTGGGCACATATTTGAATTTGGCACCAGTGTGACATATGCTCCTCTTTGTTTGATGCATTGCTTCTTTAAATATTTCATGTACCCTAAGAAGAAAAGCATTAACTGGCATTTTTTGACCTTTTAGTTGGGTTATAATTTAAGTGTCTGATATTTTCTTTTTTCCCCTTACATTTCTTCGTACACTGTAATTGATATGACAGAACAAAACTCATCAGTGAATCAAAATAGAGACAATTTACAGGTAACTATTAAACAACTCTGCTTGGGAATACTCTTTGTAATTATTCTCCAGCATTCATCTAGTTTATTTTTCAGTTTACTCTCATTCTACCTCCCAAACGTCATGTTTTTTATTCCTGTTTTACCATTTATATATGTGTATACATACATACATATATATATATAAATATATTTTGTGACCTATATCATATACATATATATACCACATATACATACATATATGTAATATATATATCACATAAAATATACATATAAAATACCATGTATAATACATATTTGTGTATATATATGTGTGTGTGTGTATGTGTGTGTATGTGTATATGTACATGTGTCAGCATGTGTATGAAATCCTTGAAATTTAGGCATAATATCTCTAGGTATTTCTTTGTTCAACAAATCTTCATCCTAGTGGACTCTCATTCTGTGTATGTAACATTAATACAAAGATGTGCATTTCTTATAAATCCTATTTTCTAGCATGTAGCTAACCAAAAAATAAATTATGGGAAACAGTCTTGTATATGATGAAATCAGGATATTGGAATAGAGATTGTTCTCATGAATGGCTATCACCTTGTCTAGTACTTACAGGAAAATCCTCAATGACTGAGTAATATTTAAGCTGAAGCCTAGCATAGAGGAACTTCCCTCTAGAAAATCTACTGCTCTCAGTTCTTGGAAAGTAAAATATTTGGCAGATATTTATAAACAAATAGTAAGAACAATAAGTTTTCCTACCTTCTTGCATTCAGATGCAGTTCCACCTGTTCTACTCTTTGCTTGATTACAAAATCTTATTGGTTTTGTTATGTTATCAGATTATTTCTTTCAGTTATGTAGACAAGAGAATGTTTTTTAAAGCATATAGATGATGACTTGTTTCAGTGGCTTGTCTTTCACATTGTCAGTGTGAATATAATTGGAAGAATTTTTTATGTTTGTTAGGTATTTGGGTGAGGTATATGCATGTATGCATAGTTCTAGGCACATGTTTGTTGAAACCAGAATTTCATATCAAGTATCTTTATTGTTTTCTAAGGTTTTTGTGGTGCAGACCTTTATTTTACATGGAACTAACTGATTAGGCAAGAAAAGTTGGCCAGCAATCAATCTCTCTCTCTCTCTCTCTCTCTCTCTCTCTCTCTCTCTCTCTCTCTCTTTTTCTGTGTGTGTGTGTTTGTGTGAGTGTGTGTGTATGCAAGGATTATAAGCAAGTATGGAAGAAATTTATTGGGCAAAACTTTTATCATAATATAATTGAGTATTCATATATTTTCCCCAAAATGTGTGTGTATATGTATGTGTGTGTGTGAATGTATGTCTGTGTGTATGTAAGTATGTATGTATAAAATCTGGCACCAATGAACTAGGAATGTACCAGAGTCTTCATAATAACACTGCTTAAAAAATCGATTTTAGTTTTTTGTTTAATCCCAGCGCTTGGGAGGCAGAGGCAGAGGCAGGTTGATTTCTGAGTTCGAGGCCAGCCTGGTCTACAGAGTGAGTTCCAGGACAGCCAGGGATACACAGAGAAACCGTGTCTCAAAAAACAAACAAACAAAAAAATCAATTTTAGTGAGCATGAATAAATAGAATATGGTACTCAAAGGAAAAAAGTAGTAGGGATGGAGTGATTACAATAGTATGGGTTCAGCACCTTTGCCCATGGACAATGTACTGGACCACATATATACGTCAGTGAAACAATAGCAAATATGATGCAAGAAAAAATTTAAAGTGACCAATCATTGGAGCCTGTTGTTCAAAGAAACTGCTACTCAGTCTGAGTGACCAGGCTAATCTTCGAGAGAAGCGAAACCTTCACCAGTTCACTCCGTCACCCTGACCTGACAGCTGTGACCTTACTGACAGCCACCATCTATCACCAGATGTACAAAAAATGCCATCATATGACAACTGACTTCACATGACCCTTTACCTTACCGACAGCAACACACATGTGCACAGACACGCCAGTATGGGGTTTGCCAATCAGAGTTCAGGCTGGGTTGTTGATCAACAAAATTGTCAAGTTCATAAGTGGCCACCTTTCCACACCTCTGTGTGCAACCAATATCAAATTAAAACTTTTATAGCCTTGTTATTTCAAGTTGGCTTCTTTTTTGACAAATGTAAATACAGGAAGAAGACATATTTGCATAATATGAGCACATTCATAGTTCATTTTCCTTGCCTAAAATTTTGTTAAATTTCTAGAAACAAAAATTGTTCAGAGTGCATAGTATCAGGCAATATATTTAGTCAGTGTTCTTTTTTTAATATTTAGGTTATTTATAGATTTTTATTAAAAGAAGTTACCATGAACATTTCAGAATTGTATAAATGCTTAGGTCAACCAATACAATAAATTCTTAAAGGTGGACTTAAAAAAAGCATAATTATGTTTGTATTAATGCCATTTTAGTAATTGCATTTACAAAAGTAAAAAAAAAAAAAAAGATCCACACCAGAAATATATGAGTTTACTTGATCTGTTAGATATTTGCAAACATTTCCTGTTATTTTATTCGAATTTTGACAATATGCTAGAGAAAAATAGCATCTCACTATTACTTTAATTGTCACACTGACAGCAGTGTGTGCTGTCTTAATCATTAGTTGTTCTTCCTTTCACAACTTTGCATTATGCTATTGCATATTTTACTCAAGAAACATTTGACAATTATTACACGGTTGACTGGGATTCATCATTATAAATCATAGCTGTTACTCCTGCTGCCTAAGAAGACTGCGCTCTCCTCCCTTGGATCATGCATCAGTATTTCCTAGTTCTTAGTCACATCTTTAAAAATATTGTTTAGCCCGTGATTAAATGCTTATTTATGAATAACTGATAATTCATGTATTAATAGAGTGAACTTTCTTAACTCAGAAATGCAACACCAGCATAAGATGCTTTCTTTAGACTTGTTTCTTAATAATTTTAAAGTACATGATTTTCCTACAATCAAAGCTTTTACTGCATGGTTTTCTCCCATTACTCCATTTTTTCTATAAGGCTACAAATTTACAAGTGGGATCTAGAGGAAAATATTCTGGAGAATAAATTTTTGTATTTTCTATATAGAGTCTATTACTTGACTCGTCTGTAGCATCAAATCAGGATAATCACAAAAGAGAGGCCATGAGGAAATTGGAAGTAAATAAACTACCATGCTATCTTAGTTAAGTATATCATTAGCAAAAGCAAACTGCAATCTGTCACTCACTTTCCAAATTGAACTAACTGATAAGGTCCAGAGGTCCATTCTTTGTCACACAGCTCTTCTCGTGGGTCATTCGTGCTGTTTTGTTTTTTCACCGTACCTGCTTTGTTAAATGTCTCACTAATTTAAAAAAGAAAAAGACAAGTGACAGCTTCTTAGTGCATAAAATTTGAAATAGATGACTCATGAGAATAGAAAAATACCACAAGGTAAGAAAATTATATTATGATCCAACTAAGAAATAAACACATAAACATATAGAATGCAATAAGGCCCAGATTTTCCCATGAAATAGTATTTTCTCACTGGTTATTTGAAACCTAATTTATCAATCAGCTGTGCTTTTGTTCTTGGTGAAACATTTTGGATGTATCCATACATTTCTTTGCTAACAGTGGAGAGGTAGAGAAATCACAAAGAACCAGATGTGCATAGTATTAAGTACTGTCTCAAGTCCTGGTTGTACAAGCTGTCAGAAACACACACACATTAGAAGCAGCACATCTCTCACAAATATGTATATGTTGCTTTTATAAAACTGTGTTTAAGCATGTAGACAGTTGAGAGCACATAAAAGCTCTGTTTTTTAGCTTTTTTTTTTTTAAAGAAAGGCCAAATTATTTCTAGAAAAGCTAGTCCCCATAGGCATACATGTCTCGAATATCATCCCTAAATGTTTTATTTTGTACAATATTGTGATTCCCTAGAAAATTATTATGCCATTCTTCCAAGAGTACTGATACACAGAACTGGAATTAAATGGATGTAACTAATCAAGGAATAAACTCTGCATATCAGAATAGTTCTTAAAGATATGAAAGATATTACTTGACATGTGGAAAAACCATCCTAAGAGCCTGGCAATGGAGAGTAATTAAATACAATTTAGCTTTGTCCGGAATCTGCCTATCCTATCAAAACTATTTGTTTGAAAATCAGGTTCTTTCTATCTCCCTGAATATGCAGCAAGTTCTTTTCAATCAGTAATACAATAGATGATTATTGTGCTCCTTACAAAAAACCTTTAGCATTCATTAGGTTTTCATTATGGAGTTAAGGGCGAAAAGGAGAAACGGAACTGCCTTCTGTCAAAAGAATTTACCACGTAGTTTGCTTTGGGAGACTATGATTGCTACAGAGAGAAGGAGAATATAATGTGATCTGTTAATGATAACCAAACAGTATTGTGGACAACCTCATCATCAGTGTCTTTCATTAGAATGTCATTATTCAATGCTGAGAATGCTTCCCGTTGTCATTGTTACACTCGTGAGTTCAACACATCCCATTCCTACAGGCTCTCTGCCTTTCACATGAAACAACCACTTGAGGGAAATAAGCAGCAGCAATTTAAAAAAAAAAGACAGGACAACAGATAAATATTTGCTTAGCCACATGCGTGCCTACAGAAGTTTTCCCTATGACAATCTGTAAGTGCATAGAGACAGCTGTGGGTAATTGGCAGTTGGATCTACGAGGTGAGTGCAAAACTCAGCATGGAACCAGTCTCTGTTTTAAAATGCTCCATAATCTGAATGTTATTGTTTTGATTTGGCAATGGCATACTCATAAAGCTATGGATATCATGTAGATAGAAAATAGGCCTGACTCCAAAGAGTACTTTGTTGAATTATAATTTGTCATTTCTTTTAAAATATGTTTGGAGTTCAAGCCTAGGACTTTAGACATCCAATCTTAAGATTCTCTAATCTTAAGGATCGACTTTGACCATGTTTCAGCGAGTATACAACCAACACAAAATAGACTTTGTGAGGCTTTTTAATTTTGTTTTGTTTTGTGTTTTTTTTTTTTCTTTGGGAGTGTGTACAAAGGATGGGAGAGCGGACATGGGAGGAATGGGAAGTCTGTGATTCAGGTGAATTGTATGAATTTCCCTCAAAATTAATAAAAAATATTATGTTGTGGACATAACTGACTCATTTCATTAACGATAAATACTAACAAGCGAGAAAGTCTAGTATTGTCCTACACCCAAAAACAGGATCTCAAAGAAATGACAGTACATGCTTTTGTACTGGTCTGTGGCTTTCCTAGTGAAGTTTTCTCCTCAGTAGAGGTGTGTGACCTGCTTGACACAGCATGTCATGTGCACTGAGAAGAGTTGGCTGCCTGGGTTCCTTCAGGAGACTGATTGCTAAGAGAGGAAGGGAAAACTATGGGAATCATTAATTAGAAGCAAACTGTACTGCAGGCAGCCTCATTATCAGCATCTTTTGTTAGATTACTTTTATTCAATCAGAGATTATGTTGGGATTTAGGAACCATGGTGTATGTGCTTTTGCCAGTTGTCTTGTTCTTCTGTTTTACTCAGAGAGTGTTCTTGTCCCAGCAGAGCTAGTTGTTGGCTTTTTGTCCCAAACATTATGTAACAGAGAAAGGCTGTGACAATTACTAATTTTAATCCCAAGTTTTAGGATGCTTTCTATGTAGCAGTTGATAGACTATATCACAGATGTATGCGTGTGAAGCACTAAGCATATACCCTCAATTGAGAATGTATTTTGTTTCCTCTGAAAATTTAAATGTGGAAATAATCAAGTAATCACAGGTACAGACTATAACATACAGATATATTTCTTAGGAAGTCAACATAAAGATGTGTCCAACCCTTTGACACTGTGACAAGTCATCCTCTACTAATCTCTTGGCCTTCATTTATACTACCCTGGGATACACACAGACAATAAACTATAGGGAGGATATATCTTCACTGTTCATAAAATCAATCCATCCTGTGTGATAAATTTTGATAAAATACACTTAAAAGAATTTATTTATTTTCTTAATCATTTTAAGTATGTAGCCTACTGGAATTAAATACTTCATATTGCTGTGCAATCAAAATCATCATCATTCTTAATAATAATTTCATCAAAACCAAAATTTTAACTCTTCATTCACTCTCTCCACTTCCCATTGCAAATATTTTCATATTTTCCACTTGCAGAATTTGGACTGCCTCATATAAGTAGAACCAAACACCATATGACCCCTGGTAAATAGCTTATTTCACTACAACTGATATTCTACAGGTACATCTGTGTCATAGAATGTTATTGTTATGTGTCCAAGTTGTTTCAGAACGCTTCTCCATCCTCATATTGAGTCTTCTGCTATTGTGTGCATACACATACATACCACATTTTCTTTATCCAGTAATCTGTGCATAGATACTCTTTTCTTTAACATTTTTTGCTGCAAGAAATATTGCCGCTATGACTATAGATACAAAACTATCTCACTGAGATCTTGTTTTCAATTTTGGAGGGATATATCATCATCTGTGGAACTTTTGGGCATTGTGACCTCTCTGAGGAATTATTACAATCTTTAAAGTAGTAGCTGCATTGTTTAATGCTAATGGCAACATGAAAGTTGTTTTTATATCACAAAAGGTTTACCAAGAATTTCACTTTCTATCATTTTATTGGAAATAGATTTTGTTAAACAATATATTCTGGTCATGATTTCCCTTTCTCCAACTTGACCCAGATCTTCTCCACCTCTCCTACTACTCAAATTCATAACCCTTTCTTTCCCTGTCTTATTAGGATTCAAGCAGGCATAAATAATAATAATGAGTAATAATATTATTATTATAAAATAAAAACATACAAACCAGAATAAGACAAAACAAACAAGATAAGAAAAAGATAAAAACGAGCCGAAGCAAAATCTCAGGAAACACATAGAGACACAGAGACAGACATTTGCATAAACAAAATTCCGTAAAAACACAAAATTGAAAATCGTAATATATAAGTAAAAGACTTGTAAGAAAAAAAAAATAGTACTGACAGAATACTGTGAGGATATATATGTCCAAAAGTGCCATTGAGTTTGTTTTGGTAATAAGAATTGGCTTGTATTCCCAATGAGTCTCGATTGGAGAAAAGTAAGTTTTTGTTTATTTGGATGGCATCTGAAATCTAAATAAAATATTTTTAAAAAGTTAAAAAAAAGTTTTTGTTTATTTGTGAGAAGTTAACAATTGGAAATAGCTTCTGGGTTACGTACAAATTTGTACTCTCAGTGCTGGGATCCCATCAGACCCAGACCTGCTCAGTCCCATGGATGCTGCCATAGTCTTGGTGCCTTCGTGTGTGCATTGGTCCCGCTGGTTTAGAAGACCTTGTTCCCCTGCTGTCCTCCATAGCCTCTGGTCCTTATAACCTTTCTCCTATTCTTCTTCAGGTTGTACTGATCCCGGAGGGGACAGATTTCATACAGACATCCAATTTAAGACTGAGTATTTCAAGGTTTCTCACTTTCTCCATATTCTCTGCCTGTGTGTCTCTGTATTTCTTCCCCTCTACTTAAGGGGAAGCTTCTCTAATCATTATTAGAGAAGATTGATCTATGACAAACTGATCTATGGGTATAGAAGAATGTAATTAGGAGTTATTACTATGGTCTGTTATCAGAACACTATTATTTGGTTTTATTCTAGGTCCCTGGCCTGTCTATGCTTAGGTTCTAAGCCACATGAGCAGGGTGTCAGGACTAGGTTCATGGGGTGGGCATTAAATTCAATCAGATATTGTTTGGTTAGTCCTATAAGCTTTGTGCCTCTAGTGCATTAGTGCATATGGCATTCTGGTCACCATAGTAGACTGAAGGACTTGTAGCTGGGTTGATGTTTACCTTTGTCTTTTTGATAGCATACAGAGTACCTTCCAGTTCCATGAACACCAGTAGGGGTCAGTAGGGCTGAAGTCTCTAGGTAGGCACTAGCTCTACCTCTCCATGTTCCTTGAGTCGTTTATATGTTGTTCATCAGTAAAAGGGCTTCACCATCAAGATTTGGACAGCAACCAATTGACTTCATGAATAGCCTGTGTTGCTTGGGAGCTCCCAGGGGCCCCCTTTCACCAACCACTCAAGTAGATGTAACCCATTGTAATCCTACAACTTGAGTATTCATTTGGTGGGGAGAGACATGTCCAGTTGGGGCTGTCTTCCCTGTTGTTTGCTGATTCCAATTTGATCACCTTAATATAACATCCCTATATAATTAAATACATACTATATTGGATTTTGGAGTCTGTGTTACCTCTCTGGATACCTTATAGTTTTAAAATTTGCCTGAAAAATTTTGTGATTTCAGTTTTCAACAGCTAAATAATATTGTTTTGTAACTATAGATTTAATTTAGCCACTTTTATGCTGACAGATATCTAGTCCATTTTGAATTTCTGCCGATTGTGAGTAGAGAATACGAGGAACTATACCATTGTAGTTTTATTAATTTTTTCTTATTATTTATGATCTTCCTACTTTTATATAATGAAAATGGTCGTATCCTTTCCTCCTCATTTTACCCCTTCAACTTCCCCCATAATGTTTCCAACATATCCTCCTTCCAGCTGCATGTCAACTTCCTCTGGCTCCCTTTTGATAAATTTTAAATATATCAGTACAATCCATATATGTAAATGGCATTTTTAATATAAATGTAAGCAGTAAATTAATATATCAGCTTTTTTTTAAACCTAGCAAAATCCCAAAATCCCAGGGAGACCAAGATTCATTTAAACAAGCTTTACTGCAATACCTGGGCAGTCATTTGATCTATTTTAATCCTCTAAACTAATCTGGCAACCTCTCAGCCAAAATCCCCAAGATACTTGCATTTTAGTGTTGATCTGGCTCTCTGGATTTCACATGTTTTCATGGAGTATCCTCTTGCTCTTCTCATGGCTCAATCTACTCTTCTCTCTTTTCCTCCCTTGCTGGCAAAAGTCCAACACTATTCTACCCAGACATTAGCTAATCAGCTTTTATAGACAAGGCAGAGAATAAATGGTAAGCCTTATTTACTCAAACTAGAGACAGGAGATTCTTGTCATAAATATTGCAATGCCATGTTCAGGTTGAGACAATATATGAGGGCAAAGAAATCAGCATTACTATTTGAGTAACTCATAGGTAATCTTTACACAGTGCACAAAGTATTATGTGCACGCATATGTACATAGACGTGGAGATATCCAGGGGAACATTGTGTACATATCAGTCAGTACATCTTCAAAAGAGAATGGCTTTCCCCTCTTGTGGGCAGGTAGGAACCCCAATGGAGCAATAGAGATGCCCACAAACCCAGAAAACTTTCAACCCATTATCCTGTCTACAAGAAATGCAGGCACGGGGATGGAACAGAAACTGAGGGAATGGCCAACCAATAACCAGCCTAACTTGAGATCCATTCCATGGGTGAGCACCAATCCCCGTGATAGATACTCTGTTAGGCTTTCAGACAGAAGCATGATGTCCTCTGGGAGGCTTCAACCAGCAGCTGACTCAGACAGATGCAGACACCCACAGGCAACAGTAGATGGAGCTTGGGTACAGTTATGGAAGAGTAGAAGGAAGAAATGCAAGCCCCGAAGGGGATAGGAACTCCACAGGAAGACCAACAGAGTCAACTAACCTGGACCCTTCGGGCTCTCAGAGACTGAACCACCAACCAAAGAAAATAAAGATGCTGGACCTAGGCCTCCCTGCACTTATGTTGCAGATGCGCAGCTAGGTCTTCATGTGGGTCCCAAACAATTAGAAAAGGGGCTATCTCAAAAGGTTTTGCCTATGTGTGGGGTATACTCTTCTAGTTGGGCTGCCTTGTCTGGCCTCAATGGGAGAGGAAGCACCTCACAAAGACTTGAAGAGCCAGGGTGTAGGGATAGCCAGGGGGCTCTCCACCCTCTCAGAGGAAAAGAGGGGGTGGGGTGGGGAAAGTACTGTGTGATTTCGGGGAGAGGCAGTGAGCCCTATGTAAAGTGAATCAGTGAAAAAAATTAATATAAATTTAAAGAAAAGAGAACGTTTTTCCTCTTTGAGATTATCCACTGCACATAATCCCTCAATGAGGGGTGGGATTTTGTAAGTTAGGATTTTGACTCTTTTGCTCCTGTACAGATCTTATACAGGTAACCATATTTTCTGTGAATTCTAAGTGTGATGGCCACATCAAGTTTAAACAATTATTCCTCTCAACCTTTTGATTCTTGTTCTCTTTTGTGTCCTCGTCAATGTTCATTGAGCTATGGTGGTGGGAGTTAATAGAGATGTCCTGTTTAGAACTAAGAAGCCAGTCTGTCTCATTCACCGCATTTTGACCATTTATATATTTCTTCAGTGACCATTGTGCACTAGCAAAAGAAGATCCTGTGACCAAAGATGAGAGCAGACTAGGTCAATGTATATAAGAGTAAATAATAATAAAACAATTTATCAGCTTTACTATTCAGCTAAATAACAATTTCAAGTTCTATCCCCCATGCTATGGGCTTGTCACCAAGATTTCAGTACCAAATTTAAAATTTCCTTCTGTGGAGCAGGCCTCAAATCTGGTCAGAAAGCAACAATGACTCCATAGTATGTGTACCTTGCCTGGCAAATCAGTATTGCAGCATGCTGGGTCCAGTGCAGGATAAGACCATTGATATCTTTCCTCCTTTAGAAGCCTGCATAGCCCCTTCTGACACTTTAAGAGCTAGCTATGGGAAGAAGGTTCCCAGCCAGTTGGTTTAGAACTGATTTTCCTATGTCCTGCAGTTAAAGTATGTAGTATCTTTAGCAATAGGGTTTTATCATGTACTGTCTAGTTATGGTGGGGAAGCAAGGCTAGAGTTAATATATTATGTTGGTTTGGGGACTTCTGGGATCTCCCTGACTAATAATCTGTAGGGAGATATCTCATGCCATGGTTTGCAATTTGTATTAATAACACATGTCTTCTGGGAATGACCCGGTCTACCCACAGAGGGAAATTCTCAGTATTTAATTTGTATTTTTCTATTGAGAGGGAGTGTTCAGCAGTTTCTGCATGCTTATTTGCTATTGTATATAAATTGTAGAGATATGTCTATACAAAACCTTATCCAGTCCTTCTGACTTCAGCTTTTTCAGACAGGATTTCTATGTATACAGGCTGGCCTTGGACTTCTGATGTCCCTGTTTCAATCTAACAGAAGCTGTGATAAGAACATGAATAACCATTCCCAGATATTTGTCCATCTTTCTGTCAGTTTATTCTTGCTATTGAGTTTCAGGAATGTTTTCCCAAATATTAATCCTTTACCATTCATAATTTATGAGTATTCTCTCTTATTCTAGTATATCAATGACATCTTTTGATGCCAACTTTCTTCTAATTTTCACAAAATCTAATCTGTCTATTTATCCTTTGGCTATCCCTTTGGGGTCATATTCAAGAAACAGCTTCAAGGGGTTGACATTTTTTTTCTGTTTTAAATTGCTGTGAGTGCTCAATCCAGACACAACAAATAGACAAAGAAAGTTCTCCTTCACTGAGCTACATGCACAGCCCTAGTATGAATCTTGCCCTCATGTTTTATTGGAAGAGTTTGCCATTTTTAATTAGATATTTTCATTATTTACATTTCAAATGTTATCCCCTTTCCTGTTCTCCCTCCCCAGAAAGCCCCTATCCCATCCCCCATCCCCCTGCTTCTATGAGGATGTTCCCTCACCCACCCACTCCTACTTTCCTGCCCTGGTATTCCCCTACACTAGGCCTACACAGGACCAAGGGCCTCTCCTTTCATTGATTCTCAACAAGGCCACCCTTTGCTACATATGCAGCTGGAGCCATGGGTCCCTTCATGTGTACTCTTTGGTTGGTGGTTTAGTCCCTGGGAGCTCTGGGGGGTCTGGTTGGTTCATATTATTGTTCCTTCTATGGGTCTGCAAACCTCTTCAGCTCCTTCAGTCCTTTCTCTATCTCCTCCACTGGGGAGTTTGCCATTTTTAAGTCTTCTATTTATGCTTTAGAACCATTTACATAATTTCTTAATAAAGTGTTAGATAAGGGACCAACTTTATTACAATCCGTTTGTACGTCCAGTTTTCTCAGAATATTTCTCAAGAATATTTCTTGAAAAGAGTGTGTTTTTCTCATACAATAACTATAGCACCATTGTGGAACACAACTTGAGTGTATATGTAAGGTATTCTTTCTGGAATTTGTTGTCTGTTCATCTGTTTTATGTACCTGTCTTTTCGTCATAATAGACACAACTGATTATTGGAGGTTTGTGATAAATTGTTTTGTATTTTTGCAAAACTTGTGAATGAACAGAATGCCTTTCTCACTGAAGTCAATGTCAGAGGCCCAGCTTTATTCTTTTTCAGTTCTGTTTTGGGTAATCAGAATTCTTTCAACCTTATATAAAATTTAACCCAAGCTTGCTTTTATTTCTACAAAAACAAATTAGTGAAATTTTGATATCGTTGCATTGAATCTATCATTTCAAATGATCAAAATATTAATAACACTAAGCCTTCCAATCCATATTGAATGTACTGTATTTATTTATACTTTTATGTTTCTTATTCCAATTTCCTTCCTTCCTTCATTTATCTCTCTCTCTCTCTCTCTCTCTCTCTCTCTCTCTCTCTCTCTCTCTCTATTTTCTTTCTCTTTTCTCTTGTTTTATAGATGGCATAGTTAGCTTCAGTTGTCAATTTGACTCATCTGGAAATAGTGAGCCTCAAATGAATTGCCTGATATCAGATTTACCTGTGGGCATGTGGGCATGTCTGTGAAACATTTTCTTCATTGTTAATTGATTTAAGAGGGCCAAGACCATTTTGAGGAATACCACACTGGTCAGGTAGGCCTCAGTTTTAGAAGAACTTTGCTGATCATGAACCATGAAAAGTAAGTCAATGAGCAGCTTTAAACATAAGAAAATTAGATTAATGATTAATGTAATACATTATAATAAGAGTAGGAGGAGATAAACAAGATCATCTAACTAAAAAAGAGAATTTTATGCATTTCAATACCCCTTTCTAAATCAAGAACAGTCAATGTAGTAAGAATATAAATTATTGCCTAAACACAATAGAAGTTCCCAAATGCAAAAGTCCAAATCAATAGTAAGTGAATGCAAATTTTTCCTATAAGATGAGGGACAGGGCAAGCTATCTTTCATCAATTCTACCTAACACAATATTGGAAGTTCTAGTTCAAAACTTAGCAAGGAAAGAAAATGCAATACATCTAAAGTAGAAAGAAAAATATATCTAATAAAAAAGTGAAATGATTTTTTATGGAGAAATCTTTAAATAATAAGCAGGCAAAAATAATTTAAGATCACAGTAACAAATACCAGTTACATTTTATGCACTGGCAATCTAAAATAAATTTGTGAACACAGTTCCATTTATAATAGCAGCAATAAAGATAAGCACTCGGAAATTAACAAAGAGTGAAAAGACCAAATGATTGTTGTAGTTTGCTTTTTGTTGTGTTGAAAAATCATTGATCAAGACCAACTTGGGAGTAAAGGGACTTGGCATTACACATTACAGTTCATCAACGGGGAAGCCAGGGCAGAAACCCCAGGTAGGTAAGTCTCAGGTAGAGACCATGGGAGAATGTTTTGGGCTACATTTATTTCTTTATTGTTTTTCTAATTTTAATTTCATTTATTTGTGCTCTTGTCTTTATTATCTTTGCATTCCAAGTTTAGATTTAGTTTTTTCATCTTATTTTGTAAATGAGTCATCAGTCTTAGTTTTCATTCTATGTTGGGTTGTTGGGTCTATCACTATGTGTTTATTCGTTAATACTGTTCTGTTTTGTTTGTTATGCTTCATAAGTGCTACTAGAGTATGTTTTTGTTCTTTGCCCATTGTTTTCTAATTTCTCTCATGAGTTCTGTTGATTTCTTTACTTGTTTTAAAGATTGTGTTGCATAATTACCACAAATTAGAGATTATTTTCCCCAGTTTTACTTTTGATATTTATTTATAACTTTCTTCTATTCTGGTAGGAAAGTGTATTTTACGTGAAGTCAATAAAAAGAGATTGAAATGTAATTTATGGCCCAGTTAATGGTCTCTTCTGTTGTCTCGGTGGCCCAGGGATGAGAATTATATAATGCTGTTGGGTAGTATTCTTTATGTGTGCTAAATATAGTTTTCTTGGTGTAGTTAGTTTCCTACTCCCTTTGTATCTTCTGATATATTTTGATATCCATTATTGAGGATATTCATATTCAAATATGAAGCTATTATTGTAGAACTTTTCTTCTATCCTTCAATTATTTCTGGTTTTAGTCTGCATATGTTTTGAGTCACCCATTCTATGCCTAAAATGTTAAAAATCTTCTTAACCCAACTGAACTTTTATCAATTTATTATGTACGTTTTGCCTCATAACATTTTTAAAATTGTGCTTTGTATGATATTAGTATAGTTTTCTTGCTCTTTTACATGCAATATCTGTATTTCAATCTATTTTGTCATGCCATTCAAGGTAAATTTTTGAAAGACAGAAAAGAGGTAATTTTTTCTGTTTTTCATTCTCTGTATAAAACTTAGGCTGCATGTTATTAATGTTAGCAATTCGGTGATATTTTATTTTTTGGAAAAAAAAGCCTTAATTTTAAATATGTTACAGAAAAATATTTTAGATGCATAATCTTAAACAATATAGTTCAAATATGATAGCAGTAGGCACTTTTAAAGAAAAATAAGGTTTAAGGTGATTAGTAGGTAAAATGTGAGAGGTAAGTGTGAGAGAACTGGAATCTGGTACTCAGTATCTATTGTATATGGGTTTGGTTGCAAATCTGTAATCCTAGTTCTCAGGATCAAGACATGGATCCCTGATAGAATCCAGCTAGCTAGAATAACAACTGAGCTCTGAATTTCAGAGTGAGACTTGCCTCAGTATACATGATGAAGAAAGATCAATGAAAATACTCAATGTTTAATCTCCAGACACACATGCATTTGTAACCGTCCAAACATGAAACACATAAAACACACACCATCTATACCGACAAAAAGAAGTTAAATTCATTGAGCAAAAAATTTCAGAAACCAGATTCACATTATATATGTGAAATATTTTTTAAATTAATGTTTGTGTTTAAGTAGCGTGATGTCCATATTCCTACTACCATGTTATATATAGATATATTTCTATTTAGGTGTTTGGAAACTTTGCTATTAAGATAGCAGTCTCTACATGACCAGATGGCTTTCTGAGCTCAGGGAAAAGATAGGGGACTCTTCCCTGTCTCTGCCTCAATCTAGAGAGTGTCTTTTTCTGGAAAGTGTCCTTGAACACAATTGGCTGGCCTTGTCTGAAAAGTAACCTGTAAGGCAAGTAACTCAGCACACACATCATGCTCTGGCTTCCCTAACCTATGATAATTTGGTGCTGTATTATCAGCAATCGGTCCTTCTTGCTTGTTTAATGCTATGACCAATTATCCCTTTCTATCTCTAACCCCCAAAAGCCCTTATATACCCTATCCCTGAAACAATAAAGTAGATTCACTTTGCTGCAACATTCTTGAGATGTCATTCCTTCGATACTCATGGCTGTCTGAACCTTGCTTTCCACCTCTGCTTCCCTTGTCCCCACAGGCTGGTGGCCAATGGCCTCTGGGGAGGAAGAGGGCACATCTAGGATTATTTTATACATATGGTGTTTGATATTTTTAAATAATGTCAACACTTCAGTTTGAATTATATTGCTTGTAGCTGGGTATGGCAGTGTACACCTTTAGTTCCAGCACCTGGGAGGCAGAGACAGGTGGATGTTTGAATTTGAGGCCAGCCTGATCTACAAATTGAGTTCTAGGACAGCAAGAGCTATATAGAGAAATCATGTCTTGAAATACTTTGTGTGAGTGTGTGTGTGTGTTGTGTATATCTGTGTGTATATACATATTCACATATATCCACTTATGTATGATGTATATTGCTGGTTTAAAATTGAGGTTTTCAAATAAACTTCTATTTAACAAAATCTTTTTAAAAATATTTCATAAAATTTATTAATTTAAGTTATTGGACATTACTTTCCTGACAGTATTGTTACTGTTTATTATTTGAGACAGGGAAATATGATGTTGCTCTGACTCTCACTATGTATATGAGGCTGGCATAAAGCCCATAGAGATCCACTTGTCCCTGCGTATGTGCTGGGATTAAAGACATGCTCTATTATTTCTGTCTATTCTTTGAGAATTCCATGCAATATACTTGAACATATTTGCTCCTTGTTCAACCCACTTCATAACCACCCCCTCCACCCTCCCTTTCCTTCCCAGGCAGCCTTCAGTCTTGCTCTACTATATCCTGGCCCCTTATTGAGTCCAGTTTATGTTTCTTGATTAATTTTGGGAGTGGACCCCTAAAGGTTGAAATTTTATTTATATTTTTTATTTTATGGGCAAACTGTTTTGCTATTAATTTTTATTATTTCCTAACATTATATATGATTTCGGTAGAGAGAGGGAGAGAGAGAGAGAGAGAGAGAGAGAGAGAGAGAGAGAGAGAGAGAGCTGTTCACTTCAGTTGTGTACCCACTGGTGTGTGAGCCTACCAGGGTCAAAAACTGTTTATGATGGCAATAGGTAAATCCAGTGAGGTAACTTAAAAATGAGACTGGACTGTGGGAAGGGGGTTGCAGGGAGAGGAGTGGATTGACAAGTGTAGGAATGAGCTGAGAGAGGGTAAAGGGTGAGAGTAACAAGAACACATTGGATGCGTGCATGACACGAATACAATAGCTTAAGAATTCGTTTGTTGAGAAAGAGTCTGCATAAGCACTCTTACTCAAGCTTGCCTGCCATGAAAAGTTTAAATTTTGATTTCTCTTTTCCACATTCATCTTGCTGACTCTTTCAAAACCCCTGTTTACACAGCAAACACAGGAGGATTATTTCAAACATGGGTTTATTGATTCTACTGAGCCAGGCAGTTATATGAAATGCAAGGCATTGGATAAATTTGAATATTTTTTTTTCATTAAGAAACAAGAGGGTTCTCTGACTTCTAATTTTTTATCAGTAAATTTTCTGATGAAACAAAAGAAGAAAGTCCACAGAAGACTGTTTAGTGGGTGAAATTTAACATAGTGAAGTAGCTCCGAAATATTGAGAAAGCCTAAAACCAAACCCTCAATAGTGTACCTATTAAGAAAGTAACACAAAAGAAAAACACTGATCAGGATGAGGAACAAAGAAAATTTGAGAATTTAAGAGCCAAACTGCCTCCATATTAAGGCAACTGGTGAAGGCTGGAAAGGGGAAGGATGGACAATGGCTTCTAGGGACCTGGCCGAAACAATGGGCTATAGCAAACTCATGGGGCTTTCTCTTTTCTTCCAACCTGTTAATTCTTGCCAGGGCTTCCCAATTTTAAATAAGCTCAAAAGTCAGTTTTGACAAGAAACAAAATTTTCACTGGCAAGTGGAAATCTGAAGTTCCAGAGCCTGCTGTGGTACTACTTTTAGTGGGTTTCTGTCTATTAAATCTCCATAAGGGACTAGAATAGTAAAGGTGGGTAGATGATCACACTATGCTCAGATGTTCTTTTTGTCGGCATCTCGGTGTGTAGCCAGAGTTTAATTTCTCCTTGGTAATAGGATACTCAAAAGGTTAATAACCTTAGTTTTTATTTTTATTTTAGCTTGCTGTCCAGGAGGTAACTGAAACCGAATGTCAGTCATAATTACCAACTCAGCAGAATCTTGGTTAGAGACTTCTTTTGAGAACTATGTGCAACGATCAAGCCAGGCTCAGAACTAGAGACAGAAAACCATCTAACTTCAAAGGTGTTAGCAGATACAGGATGAAAAGAACCACTGAATCTTCTAAGTCCTGGAAAAAAATCTGTACAGTATATTTCTTGATGAATCCATATAAATATTCCATAAAATCACTTTTTCAGATTACTTTGTTTTTCTAGACGGCATTGTAACTGAATTGGCAGAAGTGTATCCAGTGAATATAACTCGTGAACTCTGCCCAAGAAATAATGTAGTTGCTAAGTCAATAGATTCAATGGATTCAATTCCTTTATTAAATTTAAGGTGGAGAAGCAACATATATGTAGTACACTAACAAGGCAAGTGGGATATTCCACAAGTCCATGAGCAGTGCACATGTGTAAACATGATGTTTAGCAAAGACATGTCAGATTGAGTGACATTTTTGGAAGGATATGAAAAACCAATTTTCCACCAATGAAAGAAAAAATCCCAAAGATTAGTAAATTGTTATCAGGTAGTTGATAAGATATCTCAAAGAATATCAGCCTTAGGAATTGGGCATGGCGATCACTGCCGTTGGCAACCTGCACACTTAAGAACACTAGAATACAAATGTTATTTAGGAACATTAATTGTTGGTAACCCTTAGTAGTGTCTTTTCTCCAATAGTGCTATTTTGTGTGAGCTGTTGCATATTCACCAGAGTGACTGGAGAATGGGAGAGACTCGCACTTATAAGCTATTTAGTTGCTATGTTTCTATTTAGCCATGGTATAGTTTAATAAGCAAGTGAGCAAAAAATATTATTAATACTTTACAATTTTTTTTCAGACTCAAAATATGCCCATAAGGGGTTTGTCTTCACCACTGTATTTATAGGTTAACCCTGAATGAAGATGACTGTCAGCATCAGTTATACAACAATGACTTTTGCAAACAAAGTAAATTACTTCTTTTACTGGACATATCGAACCCTGAGGAGAACATTATGGTATGGAGAGATGTGGCAGAAATGCAAGATTGTGTATTGTAGAAGGCTAAGCATCCTGCTTATCATAATTATGTGATCCCTTCAGATTGGCACAGTACATATAGGTATCAAATATGTAACATTTTAGTTTGTTGATTGCAGCTACAGAAGACCAGATCAATTTGGAGGACTTCAATTTAATCTGAGAAGCAGACATTTCAATTCTCTTTGTGTTCTATAGACACATGCTCAGACTAAGTAAGAACCCAGTGCCAATACAGAAGCATGTTTTCCAAAGAAAATAAAATACTAACAGTTGAGAAAAGACTTATTTTTAAACAGTAGTGGTGAGCTGAGTTGGAAGATCCCACACTTGTGGGATGATTCTATCATTTAGAATCTCATCTTTAGAAAGTAGACTGCATCAGCAGAATTAACTTTGGGAAATGCTGTCTCCAAAATTCAGGCAAGCTGGTAAGCATTGTAGTTTGTTCTTGGTGTTGGAAATTTCTTACTGTTTCTTTAAATACACTTTACTACCAAATGTTTAGAAGCTTAGCATCAAGATCCTGAATTTGGAATTTATTTAAATTTTGAAATCAACCTTCTGTAATTAGGGATATATGTATAGTAAACAGATAGCAGTTTGCTGTTTCCAGGTCACCCAGACCGATGAATGTTTGATGTAATGGACTCCAGCTACACTCTGTAGAAGAAACAAGTGATCTATTTCCTGAAGATTGTAGTCTGACAGAGACAATAAGTGTTTACTTATACTTGAAATTAGAGTTTTCTGTTCCTGCTAGTGAAAGTAAACTGTTTCTCTTTCCCTCTATATTTTAAAAATGTCAAAAACTATATACAACGTACTTCATTATCTTCAGAAGATAAATTCCAAGAACCCCAGTGAGTACCTGAAACCACAGACAGTATCAATCCACATAGATCCTCGTTTTATTATTCAACAACTATGGAATTGTGATAAAGTTTCCTTTATAAATCCAGCATGGTGAGCATTTTGGAACAGCAATGAATATAAGATAGCAGAATTACAACAATATACTCAAATGAATCAACATTTCAAACATAAATCATTTATTTCTAGAGATTTTGTATGAATATTGATGGAGTATGAGTAACTGTGGTTATCTAAAATGGTAGACTACATGTCTGGGAGGAGGTGACCATACCAGAACAGATTTCTGAACCAACAATGAACCTCTACTGTATGACAGTCCTCCACCTTCAAGGTGACCTAATAAAATGGTTGTCTACTAGAGTTCTACATACCGGGAGTTTGATCTGCCATCACTGGGCGGCTCTCCACACAGCAGCCAAGAGTTATTCTTTGTTCCCCACCTCCTCTTTCTGGCCACTGAGTGGTTAAAAACATGTCCAAATATTTGTAGTCATGCTATGAGGAAAGTTGGATCACATAGGCATGCAGTCTCCACCCATTTCTAGCTAGCATAGATTTCCAATGAACTCTGGAAAACCAGGGAACATCGTGTCTTCAATTAGATGTGGGCAAAAGAAGCTCTGTTGTAGTTTACATTTAAATTAATCAATTCATTCCTAAGTAATCCTTATCTGAACTAGTCATTTTTTGCAGTGAAATTATCACACTGTTGCCAATTATTGAAAATATTTCCCTACATATCTAATGAATTTTGATTTTTAAAATGTTCCTCTAACATTTCATTTTATAAAATCTATTTTCTCTTTATTTCCATTACTAATTTCACTCTCACTTTCTCTGCTTATATATCATGTTTTAAAATCATGTTATGCTCAGTATATGCTATAGCTAGTTTACAAATATTATTGGATACATTGAATCCACACACTAAAAAGGTTTTATTATGTATTTTATTATGTATTTTAAGATCAAATGGCCTTATAATCATTCTTACTTCTATTTAATTTTGTGGGTTTTATAGACCTGTTTAATCTTTTAAGTGACTTTAAAATTTCATTTTTCACAAAACTGTCTGTTCTGATTTTCATATCAAAAATAGTTTATTCACTTTTCTGAAGCACTTGAATTATTACATTATGCTTCAAAAATAATTTTTGTCTAAGCAAAGGATCTAAGAATAATACAACATATTCTGCTACACCAGAAGCTACAACATTCTGCCCACCTTTGTGTCACTTCATGGAACTAATAGCACTGAAGAATTAGCATAGAATTATATTAGGTGACCTTTAGCACTCTTTTACAATTATAAAATCTTCAGTTGCTATTTGGTTGATTTCCATGCTATGAACAAGAGTTTCCCATTAACATCAGAGAATAGGAATAAGACAATTTTTCATATTGGTGAATGGTTGGAACTATCTGATCCTGGGCTTTTTGTGAACTCTGGTCTCTCCTCATACCCTGTTTCACTTTCATAGACAGTTAACTTGGGAAGCAAGGTGTCCCCTTTAATGTGTCCCCCTCCCTGCTGTGAATTCAAATTATTATACAGCTCTAAGATGTAAATGCTCACTCTTTTAACTGGTTGAAAATCTGATTATCACAGACAGCCAATATTATCTTTTACATTTCTGTTAATTTGTGGAAAGCTCGTACCATTTAAATCAAAAGCACAAATTCTGATGGGGTACGGAAGAAACTCTGATAATGACCCATGAAGTCTTTACTCCTATGTGTGCAACTAATAATTTTATTTCAGTCATAGAAAGCCTGTATTTTTCAGTACACTGTCCACTATCACTCAGGGTAAAGGCATAAAGGTCAATATGGAATGGTTAATGACCAGAAGATTTGCAAACTCAGGGAATTTAGAAAGTGTGAAATTGGGTATTTTCATCATTTTATCATGCCTGGAAGAAATTTATATCTTGTTAGGTCTGATATTTAAAAACATATCAAAGTGTAGCAAAATGTTCATATTCCCCAATCCATGAAATGTGACATACTCTACAGTCAGATTTTACCTCACACTTTTTCTAGGCATAAGAAAACATATAATTCACAGGAATCAGCTGAGACACTGCACTGTTGGATGATAGAGAGCTTTTGAATATATAAAGTTCAGCATTTCCCCAATTGGGTTTAAAGACTTCCCTTAGGAACAGTTTCTGCCATAGCGTATTTATTACCTTGAATAATGTGACAGAGAGAAATGGAACAAAGGAAATGATTTTTTGCTAAATAAAAGCAGCCATCAACGCTCAAAAGATAAACTCGCCGTACTTCAGGAAGAATACAGGGCAACGGAAAACGCTGCTGTTTTAATGACAATTTGGAGGAGCGGGCACACAGGCTCCGTTTAGCTGCTCAAGTGTACACAGCTAGACATCTGAAAATTGTCAAAAACTACCAAAAGGTCTTTTTCGTTTTGTTAGTTCTGCTCCAACAAGCAGCAAGGCTGTGCTCCGTAAGCTCAGTTTCTCAGCACAGGTAGAGACAGTGCGTAAGAGAGTAGCTCTTAGACAAATCAAGGCACAGAGGAAAGCTCTCAGAGACCCGGGGGACCAGTGCCGTTGTCATGATTCACCACAGTGCTCCTGTGACACAGGAGGCCAGAATGGCTGCCAAGAAGCATCTTGGGAGGTGGCATGCTCTTTACTCCAGCTAACCGATCTGGGAAGGGTTGCAGACAGCTTTTTCTTAGGGTAAAGGCACACAATAGAGGAAAGCTTTCTCTTAATTTCTTTTTATCCCATCAATAGATGTATATAGATGATAACATGATAAGTGAGACTTGGTGAAAATTATTTTTACTGACTGTAATTCAATTCTCAGCCTTTTAATGTAAATTGTTGTTGGTCTGTCTGTGTTGTGACCTAAAATGAGCTTATTAGATGTTCTCAAGAAAATTTTAATACCTACAAGGTGTGGCGAGGAGGAAACAAAGATATAAAATAATATTAAGTGTCTGTCCACAAATGGAATGGCTGCTTTTCCAATGCTTGTCTAAAATTTCTAATATTCTTTTCTCTTCCCTAAAGTCATTTTAAGGATATTAAAATATCTTCTCCTAGGAGGCAACTTTCCTTATTGTCAAATTAAGTTAACACTTGATAAATCATGTGGTTCACTTTTATCATCCAGTTGCTAATACTCAATGTACCATATAAACACATATGAAAATGGTCTTGTATAGCTCAGTGCCATTTAAAAACTTGCACAAGATGACAATTAAAATACTTTTAAACATAACAAATTGAAACATAACAAAAGTTTTAAGCATAGTAGTCACCAAGAGGCCCTTCAACATTGCCACGTAGAATCTCTGCTCCACTGTGAATATACACAACCATGACCATGAAATCCTGAGGGGCTGAGGCTCTAATGTGGTGGCTGTCATTGCATTTACAATTTCTTGGAGTATTTTATTGCTTCCAGAAATGGAATGCTCAAAGGTGATAGGGGATAATATATTAGATGCCATGTCAATGAGCATTTATGTATCAATTTCCAACGTGATTTCACAGCACTGTTCTGAAAATCTGTACCATAGCTTACAATAGGTACTTATGGAAGTCAGTGCCTAGATCATAAAAAGTATTCTAGAAATTATTGTGCACTTAGACAGCCAACAAGATAGTCCCAGACATTAGAGAAAGTAACAGAATCAATGGCACTTATGACATCATCTCTCTTGTGGAAATGCTCAGAGTTCCTTAGTTCATCAAGTGAAATCTTTAGGGTTTTGTTTCATTAACATAAGCTTCCATAAGTGTATTCATCTCAACATAATGAGAAATTCTCAGAGTAAGCTCATATTTAACATATGAAATTTCTAGACAACACTCTCTTGGCAGTGAATATAATTCAAATTTATTACGTTTTCTTATGGATAGTAGTACTGTCAGCTATTTATTTTGAACACTTCAAACTGAACCGTTTACTTTTGTCCCTGCAATTAAATTTAAACCGTATGTTTTCTAAATCCTAGCAAAATGCATTTTCACTTATTTATAAGAGGTTCATATGAATGCCTCTTTAGAAAAGCTTTTTTTTGTAGAAAAATAAAAAGAAACAATGTAATTTGGCATTCACATTCACCATATGTTAAACTATGTCAACCTTTTTTGGATACTTTGTAGTCTTTACTGTTTTATGAGTTCTTCTTTTTCCTGCCTTTTACCTCCCCCAACCTCTATTTCACCCCATCACTAGATATGAAAGGAAGAAAGATGGGGAGAGCAAGAGAGGGAGAGAAAGAGAGAGAGAGAGAGAGAGAGAGAGAGAGAGAGAGAGAGAGAGAGAGATCTGAATCTAATTTCTTTCTTGAGCATGACGTCTAACAAACGACAACCAACTCCCTTGAACAACCAACAACCAACAACCTCCTGCCCCGTGGGGTTGTAACATTTATACATCCTCTGAAAAGTTCCCAGAATTCTAAATGTCACACGATTGCAGAAACTATCAGCAGCTGGTAAAACCATGCCTCTGCTAGAGCATGAGGCAAATCATAGCTGCTTCAGACAGTCCAAGCAGTTCCACATGTCTACTCCTGGGGTATAAATGAAAGTACATTCTTAGAATATTTCTCTGTTTCAAAGAAACCAAAATTCCTGAAGTCTCACTGTAAATTTTAATTTTGTTTCAACCTTGTGTGGTCTCAATCCTGCAAATTTCTGTTTTTACTGAAGAGGTTAAAAGACACGAGTCATCTGATGCTAAGGAAGTGTTATTCCCAGGACTAAGAGCTGCTGTCACTTAAGAAATCGTGTACCATCGGTCCCAAATATTTCACCTTAGGACCAAGTCATATTATCCCTTTGACAGTCAGTGGGAAAACTCATAGATTCCAGAGAGTAATTGTTAGTTGATGAACTATTTTACAGAAAAATATAAGACAAATTCCTTATATCTCGAGGGTCAGAACCGATATCCTGAACAAAATTTTTGTTAGATAATGAATACAGATACTTACTACCAGTTTCTGGCTTTTCTGGAGTTTTATCTGCATACTTGGTAAATGAAGTCTAAGGAAAACATTTGAAAGCAAAATAGCTTAAGTATCTATGCATCTTAGCCATTTCCTTTAGATTGACATGACACACGCTCACCTACAGGGAAAGGGCCAATTTTGTAGTAACATGATGCTGTCATATTTGTATGTATGTCTAACTTCTATTTTTAGTGTTGTTGTTCTTAAAGGCACAATAGAAGGAATTAATTTATTTGAATCTGGTGAAATGAAAACAATCTATGCTATTTGATATTTTTATTATTATAGGCTTATTTAATGAATATGTTTGACAAAAATTTGACGAGTAGACAAGAAACTAGATTTTTAACTATGTCTATCAGGGTAAAGTAGGAATCATAAGATTTTTAGAACAATGCAGCGTCATCTATAAAGTCCAAGTCACAGAAAAGGGCCAGACTTAGAGAATGATAATCCAATTCATGATTTTTTTTTTAAAAAAATTGATGTACACTGTTATTTTTCAATAAATATGATTTTATGGTTCTTGTCATCATAAAATTTAAAGTAAAATTATGAAGTTGACAGGTCTGAATTTTGTATAAGATAGTATTTTTGGATCACTTCCATCCAATGATCTACATGATGATGACTAGTAAGGGTTAAGTAGACATACAAAGTGAACCCTGACTCACGACCTCGCTAATTGCTTTGTCTCAGTGAAGCTGGTAATCAGGATTAAATATTGAGCAGGCCCCATGTTTTTAAGCTCTTTATAATGTTCCTACAGGGAGCCCAGTGATGTTATAGAGTGCTCTTGGCAAGAAAAGGGGTCATTGATCACTTGAGGGATTCAATTACACAACTGTAGATTATGGAGATTGGTAGAGGAAAGACTAACCCTTCAGATGGTGAGCTTGGGAGAGAAGACAAGCTCTTTAGCATAAAGAATGTGACAATGTTAACAAAAGAATGCTGGGAGAGTGTATGTTCAGTAAAGATGTTTCCATATTTTTTTTTAAATGAAGTGCTATTATGTAATTATATACAAAACCCCCAAACAATAGTTATATTTAACTAAAACACCACATATGAAATAAACTATTTGTCTTTAGCTACATGACAGGGTGGATGTGGCATTGTTTGGTGACATGCTTTATATGAAATCCAGACAGACTGTAACAAAAACTGTACCATCCCCCCAAAATAACAAAATTCCATGCACATGGCATAATAATGTAATCACTCAAAGAACCTGGTGTCTGACCCTGCAAGTGTGTTTTCTACACCACTTCATTACAGAACCATGTCATTAATGATATTCGGTGATGGAAGGAAGAAACATTGTTCTGCAAAACATCAAAATTGACTGCCATTTCCTTGTTCTGAGAGGTGAGAGTATCATCACGTGGTATGAGCTTCCTTTCTAGATACATGAGAACACTGACAGAACACACAGTGCTACAGTGTTTTTGGATGCACCATGGTGGCCTTGTGAATTCATATGTAATGCTTTCAAAGAGTCATACACTTAGGTAAGCTTATTTCATGATTCTTGTAGCAAATGTTGGAACAAAATGGCTCATTTGTTTAGGTTAGCTTGTTTGCATAGTGCTGCCTTTTTGGGGGGGATCTTAAAATAGATAATTGATTTAAAAAAAGAAAAAAAGCAAGCTCAATCTAAATTGCCACAGATGCACACGTTATTAATTAATGCTGTGCCAATGCCCTGGTGACCTTAAAGCCCTTTAACCCTCTTGTAGTCACTTGAGACAAAATAATTGTTTATGGAACTTGAGAAGCTATTGATTGGAAGTTCTGAGACACCTCCTCTGGTACACTCACTCTTAAAATGTGAGCAGAGCATGTGCTTTTCCTGAAATTGTCTGCCTTGTAAAACAGCTGAGTGTGTATGTATGGGGGGTGCGGGAAGGAGCATGCTCTTCCAGTTTAGATAGATAAGAGTTTCAATTTGTAGTGCTTTTATTTTAAATTTTCATTAGATGATGATGGAAATAGCATTATTTTCAACCTCTATGAAGGAGTTTTTTTTTTTTTGTGATAATCAGAAACATCTTCAAACAACCTACCACTTCAAGTACATATGGCATTGTAAATCCTCTTTGTAAAACAAACAGACAGTATCCTTTCTTGCCTCTAAGCAAAAGACTGACTAATGATTTGACTCAGTCCCTAGGTATTGCAAAAATGCTCTCTCACTGTGAAGAGTGAAAGTCAGTGAACAGAAATGCTCTTCTAGGGGAGCAGGAAAGTGCTGTGGACGTTCCATGGCTTTTTTGACTACGGTTTGCTATTGAAAATCCTTGGAGTGGTGTTTTAAAATGAACCATATGATGGTTAATACGTAGCATATTTTTCTTAATGACTATAGACTCAGAGATCCAAGTAAGCATTTTTCATGCACATCGTCGACAGCAAACAGGTAAAGACAGCATGAGGAAGAATCAGTGGAAGCTGGGGTGAAGGGGATGGGGGTTAAAAAAATCCACGTCTAAGAAAAGTATGAAATCTTCTGAGTAAATCACACATGCAATTAGCTATGTTAAATTTGCTTCCTCCACAATATTTAAATCTGGATGAACACAGACTCAGGTCAATATTCGTCTGACATATTTAACAGGTATGTGTATCAGTCTTTGCTAATGCAATGTATTCATGCGCCATATAGCACACATCCTCGTACAAGCTAATAACAAGCATGGGCAGAATTTCATATCTCTGCATATGGAAAACACCGGATCATAATCTAATACTCCCAGAAAGAAAATTAAAACTAAAAAAGAAGATTAAAGTGACGGATATTTGTTGGCCTGTTTGCCAACGTATAACAAGAGATGCATTAGTACGAGTACCTTTAGCTTCTTTATGGGGAAAAAAAAAATGTATGTAACTAGATTTTCATGTAGGGTAAAAATATATTGTTTATTTTAAATCTCAGAATTTGTAAAGCATCAGTATTGGTGGGGAAAAAAAAAGAAAAGAGGAAAAAATAGAAAGGAAATCTTAGACAGTCATATCCTGTGGCTCTTCATCCTTGACACATAATTTGTAGGTCTTGATGTGACTGCTTTGACAAAATGCTAGGCATGTTAGAACTGAAAATGAAACTTGTCCTGCTGCCTGGCTTTAGAACTAGTTTAGATTGGCTGTAAGTTCACAAATCAATGATATTTCTCATTGGAAGATAATACATTTTAGTAATACTGGAAAAAGTTAGATGCCAGAGAGGTCACTGTAGGGGGTTAAGGAAAGCTACAGAAGCTGTCAGAATAGCAATTACTCCCCGGGGCAAACTTGTTTGATAGAAGGAGTGGCAGGCCTAGCCAGGCCAGAATTGCTTTTCTATTTGACTATGCTTATCAGTAATTAAGAGCAAGTACAGGAGGGAGCCAAGGTTGGTAATAGTTCTCTGGGACTGTCTCCTAAAGACTGTAAAATACCCGAGTCAGAAATAATCAGGGGGCTTTGTGTAGACAAATAGTACCAACTAAGACATCTCAAGCCAGAAATTGATTATGAATACTTATTATAAATATTGTATATCACAAGACAATTTGAAATAAATGTCATTGAAGAAAAAAGTATGTAACTTAAAAGTTATTTTTTAAACCTTTAGAAACTTGTAAAATGTGATTTTTTTCCCCCTTGAAGACATCCGTGTACTTAAAGAATTTCATGCTTTGTATTATTTTGACTCCAAATAGCCTATTAATCTTGCATGTTCTTGCCTCTCTGCCTCAGTAGAGATGTAGGTCTTCTTCACCTTGCTCTGGCATCGAAGAAGAAACAGCAGCTGAACTTGGCCTTTTGGAGAAGGTGATTGTTAGCTCCTAACTGGAGGCCTCAGCCCGTGGTGGAGCCTTTGCTTACTGCCATTCCTGATACCTGGGAAAGAACTGCAGATGAAGATAAAACCCACCACCATAGCAAATACTGGTTTAGATCCCTAGCATCTGTGATGATTGGTAGCGTCTTTCTCCTCTTCAGAGTTTATCTTTAGGGAAAGAGATGTATTTTGTTCTTGGTTTATTTTGTTCCCCCATTTCTTCGCCTTCTACTTCTTTTTCCTACTGTAAATTACTTCTAGTGCCTAAATTTCAGTAAAATGACTCTTTCTATGGGCACCAATTACTACACTAAATGACCACTTTGATTTTTTTTTTTTTAGATCATACAAAACCTCCTTTCACTTTACATTATGCTGTGTTCCATTGTGTTCAGTGCCGCATTCTATTGCTAGTAAATACTTTTTTATTATAGAATATAATTTATTGGGGGGCATGAGAAGGGGAGTTGAGAAGGGAATAGAGGCAGAGAAAGAGAGGGGAGAAAGAGGGAAAGAAAAGAGGCCAGTGGAGATTAGGGGAGAAAAGAGGGGGAAGGGAAGAGAGAGAGAGAAGGGGGTCAGAAAGAATGAATACTATTTTTTTGTCTGTTTTATTTTGCCTTTGTTTTTTCAATACAAGGGTTTTATTGTTGTTTGTTTGTTTTCTGTGCGGTCCTGGCTGTAAATTTATTCTGTAAACCAGGCTGGCCTTAAACTCAGACATTCCTCTGCCCTCTGCCCTCTGCCCTCTGCCCTCTGCCCTCTGCCCTCTGCCCTCTGCCCTCTGCCCTCTGCCCTCTGCCCTCTGCCCTCTGCCCTCTGCCCTCTGCCCTCTGCCCTCTGCCCTCTGCCCTCTGCCCTCTGCCCTCTGCCCTCTGCCCTAAGATTGAAGGGCTGTGCCACTACCATCTACCATATGTTTTCCTCCCTTGCTGAGGAATGAACATGTAGCCTTTCATGTGGTAGACCAGTGTTGTTCTACAAGGCTCCAATCCAAAACATTCATTTATCTACAAATATGATAAGCACAATCTATCTTATAAAATAATTGGCTTTGTTAATAGATTTTTAGATAGATGCTATATACTTTGATGGTATGTGCCTCCATTGTTGCTTTTCTTTTCTATTCTTCTCTTTGAATATTAGCTTCTGTAGATGCTACTTTAGGTCCTCCTCTTACTCTGAAATGTTTCCTGTACAATCTCCCCCATTTCTAAGGTTCCAATAATCCCCTTGAACTGTTTAACTGTCACCAGTGAATACATTCAGATACAAACAAACTAATAAACATTTTGGTCTCTGATGCTAAAATAAAATGGGTTTATAATCTTATGATCAATATTTCTATATAATATAAGAAGGAGACAAGTGATATAATATGCACTTTGTATTTCAGTATCAGCACTTTTAAAATCAGGAATTTTGTTGTTCAAAGATTTTGGTCCAAACCTTGGGTATTAGAAAGCACTAGAGAAGAGAAGCGAAGGTATATTTCTATTTCTTGTACTCTCATACATTGATAATATATTTGAATGGAAACTGCCTAACATTTTTACCCAGAGATAAGTTCTGTGGGCTGATGCAAATGGTAGTACATCGGGTTATGACATTGCTAGGTTTATTATTCAGAAAGCACATGTGTAGTTACTGAGTTGCAGATAGGAGTTGGATTGCTAAGTGTATCAGTACAAAAAAGGAAAGACAAATAATCCCAACTAATTGGGTCCTAGACTACCAAACTCTGTCAATCCTTGCTTGTCTCAGTAAGAACTGACTTCTGTTCTTCAGTATCAACATCTCTTACATTATATTTTCCAATCAGCAGTACCCACATCCAAACCCCAGGCTGCAAACTCTATATTTCACTGTCTTAGATTGCATCTAAATTCTTCCAATCCTCTTTCCAATAGCTTTGTCTACTACTCTCTGTTAAGCTCACACTTCTCCACCTAGTCTACCTTTCTGCTTAATGTTCTATTGATATTATAGCAAAAGAAATCCTTGTAAAGATATAAGTATAAAAAGATTGTGTGTGTGTGTGTGCGCATGCACACATCTTTCCTTTGATTATATCAACAATAGAAACTATTCCTTTTTTCTCCTAGTCCCTGGAATGGTCAACATCTTTTGTGTACATACAGTTCTACATTCTAAGACATACACTTCCAGCAGGCACTAAGAGTAGCCAGGGAGTGAAAACGGACAAGAATCACCAAGTTTCTTTGTTTGGTTTTGTTTCAGGCTATAGCTGATTTCCCTGGGTACTGTTTTTCTGAGTCTCTGTATATTATCTTACTAACACCATAAGTTAGCCAGAATTCATATCTTAGTGTTCTATACTCTATTTTATGTTCAGTTGCTAAAACTTAAAATAACTGGTCACCAGCACTGAACTCCTTCCAAAATTAAATGAGTTTCCCAAGAGTCTTACGTTTTTACAGTGTAGTAGAAATCATAACAACTCATTTCAAGACATCTCAAAAAATGTATTTCTTCTTCTATGTTTCATACCTCAGTTAGCAAATTCCACTTATTCCACACTGTTCCTGTTTTGTAACAGACAAGACAGGTCCAGCCATTTTTCTTCCCTTAGTTTTTTTTTTTTTTTTCTTTTACTTTTAGAGCTCATCTGGGCATATTTTTGTATAGTTTAAAATATCCCTCAAGTTTTGGTCATCTTCAATACCTTACTTTTAAAACCTTCAACCCAATTGCTGTGATCTCTCCCCTAGCCTACTATAGAGTCTCAGCTGACACCATAGTAACCATAGTATCCACCTGAAAGTTCTATCGTCTTCTGTCTCACCACACTGCAGCTGCAGCACACCTTCTAAAATGTAATAATACTGTTGAGGCCCGAGCAAAATGTTGAGGCCCCGGGCTGCCCCGCGTTTGGGCAGCCACTGTATCCTGGCCCAAGTTGCCGCTCCAGTCCGAGTGTCGGGGTTCAGCAAGAGAGAGAGTGAGGACGGACTCGAAGAATAGAGACCAGACAGAGCGTGATTCAATCCCGTTTATTCTTCAGTCTCTCTTCCTAGTCCAAGTCCCAAGTCTTGAGTTCCTAGTTCCTAGTGCCTCCAAGTTCAAAGTTACTTCTTCCAAGTTCTCTTCCAAGTGCCTGCTTCTCTGTCTTCTCTCTGCTGTGTCTGATTCTCTGATCTCTCTTCTGTCTGCCTCTCGCCTTTATATGTCTCACTTCTAAGCCATGCCTCTAAGTCACACCTTTAATCATGCCCTTAGGTCTTGTCTCTAAATCTGATCTCTAAGTCACACCTTTAAGTCCCACATCTTTAATCTCACACACCTTTAATCTCACACACCCAAGGTATCTAAACCAAGATTATCAGAGTGTGCTCAGCTGTTGTAGGCTATTGTAATACAAGTCTCATGTCAGGGTATATGGCTCAAGATGGCTGCAAAGCTGATAGCCGCTTTCTGCTAAAAAATAGTTGGCTCCCAACATAATACCACTTCTCTCACTCTTCTGAATAAAACTCAAGTTCCTTGGCCCATAATAGTAGATACCTGTGATGCTATGGTGGGCCTGTATTCATTTTCTATGACTTTCTGCTGGTATTCTATAGATGACAATCAACTGGACTGGCTGAAGAGTCCAAGCTATGGTTGTATGCCTTGCTGCTCCTGCGGACTGGATCTCACTATCCAGCGCACGCATTGATTGTCATTTTACTACCATGTTTAGCTCCAGTTCCAGAGGCCCAACATCTCCTCACTGGCTTCTGCATTTACACACACACACACACACACACACACACACACACACACACACAAACAAAACACACACACAAACAACATTGAAAGGGAGTTGGAGTTATCCTGTGGAGTGTAGATAAGTGAAAGGGAGGAGGGAGAAAGGAAAGAAGACAGGGAGAAGGAGGAAAAAAGAGAGGAGAGAGAGGAGTTCTGGCATATTGGATGTTTGGGAAATAGTAAACATAGTTAGGAGGGGAATGTGAATGTGCGTGGTAGAAGCATGGTCAATGACAATCAAGTTTTCATCACAATAATGAGTCTCCCATTTCTTCTGAATGTTACAGCTGCCTGGGAAAATGAAGCAGGAGTCCTTATCCTTTCCAGTAGAGCCTTGTACTTGGATAATGTGTTCAGAGACATTCCTCCTAGGAAGCAAACCTTTTAATTTTTACCTTCAGTATAACAGTGTTTTACCACAATGCTGATCTTAGAGAAATCCACAAGTGGCTGATCTCTAGGCTTTACACCCCAAGTCTTCTTTGTTTGATGGTAACTTCAGCTACAGAGTGAGGAGTCCGTGAAACCTATAGCACTTGCCTACCTGGAATTCTTGGCAATTTCAAATGCACACTTACTCATGTACAACCAAGTTGTGAGTACTAAAAATGCTACAATGTCTTATACAATCAACTTGGAAATATTTTCTAAAGATCAAAGAGAAATCTTTCACTACTGGTTTTTTTTTTTTTTTTTTATTTTATACAGTAGACCAAAAACCAATTCAGGGTTTACATCTCTCAGTTTGAAAATCATCAAAAAAGTCCTGTTGGAGGGATTTATAGACTAACCTCTGTGTGACGGAGAGGTGGCTGTACAAGAACTTATGGGGACAATGGTATGACTGAGCCAAGACTACAAATAGATTGTGAATAGGCCCATATTTCACAGTCATTGTCATGTATGATATATGCTGCAATGGCTCAAAAGTCCTGAAAACAACAAATCTAGGATAGTTTCCCATTTAATAGACATAGCCCAGTTCCTCTCTGTTTAACTGTGACTTGAATTTTGGGACTTACCTGTTATTGTTAGGTTGTATACAAGGTTGAGTGTGAATTCTGACCTGCATAGTATAGTGTGTTGCTCCACCATCCATGGCTTTTCTTTGAATCATACCCTCTGGGTGAAGCCAGCTGTCATGTTACAAGAATACACAAACCAGTATTTCCATTGAGGCATCTTCATGTCAAAAATGTGAGTCCACTTGATTAAAAAAAAACTGCAAATAATTGATGTGAAAGTGAACTGTCTTTAAAAGGATGCTTTAGCCCCAGAATAAAAAAGCTTTCAGAAGCCTGAGCATTCTGACTGTAGCCTCATGCTGTGTTTGAATGTCATTTGACATTTGTGTAAGATAACATTGTCTAATTCATCAGGAGGTAAAATATGACTGTTACACATATGAAACTATAACATGTCTAAAAATGTATTTTGAAAAGGCTTTTAGATAAATGGATCATATTTGACTAAGAAGTTGCTAAGTTGATCTTCCAGTATTAATACTTTCATAGTTAAATACATAGAATATAGCTTCTCATTTTACTTTTACCATTTCAGTTTGGACCAAAACATCTCCATACTCCTGAGTACTTGTTCCAAAAATCCAAACCAAACCAAACAGACAAATTTAAAAAAAAAACAAAAACAAAAAGAACAAACAAACAAACAAACAAACAAAAAAAAACTCTGGGAATTTTCTATTATAATATGGTAATTGGATATACATGGCTGGTTTCTCCCAGTGAAGGCTAGAAATGGTGTACAGGAACAAATGTTCCTGTGTATAATGTTATGTGATTGCATAGTTGATCCCTGTAACTGTAAGTTGGATGGAAAAGCAAATGCATAGAATTCTGGGAGACAAGTCAGTACAAAAGAATCTCTTATGGTCCAGAAAAGGTGTCTGGTATAAAACTTTTAGTGGAGTTCATTGAAGGTTCTTATTACCTTCAGCTTAATGTGTTGTTGCTCTAATATCTACATCTCTCCTGCCTATCTATTACTGTCCAATGACGCTTTCACGAAGATAGCGCGTGATCCAGAAAAAAAGTACTTCTTAGGATTCTTCCAATAACCATCATAATTCTTCTCCCCAAGCACTTGAAAATGACCTTCCATCTTTCAGGAACATCCTTTATGCCTTTTCTCCCAGTTCTATCACTTCCATCAGTGGACACTCTCTGAAGCCTCTGTGATCCCTTTGTAAGTTTTTTTATCCTTCATTTTCCCATCGTCTGTTGTACTTATAAGCTATTATCTATCGCATTACAGGGTAATTGTGTGTTAACTTGTCTTTTCTTATAAAGACACTGTAATCTCTTTTAAGGACACAGTCTTTCTGTTATCCATTCCTCACACCTCCCCCTGTGACATGATAATATAAGGTTCAAACAATATTTAAAATATAAACTTTATAGAGTCTGTGAGGTGACTCTATTTGATGTGGATCACTAGATCTAGGAGAAGAATACTTTCATTTTGTAGGAATGAAAGACACCATGTAAAGAGTAAAATACATCCAAACCAGTAATGGCCCAATACTTTATTGATGTACAGTGGTGTTTTAGAAAGAACATCTTTCAGAAGTACTAGAGATACTATAAAGTGTGATGTAGCAATTACTATCTTAACTACAATACATGATGTAAATCAATGGTGGCATTAAATCTTGTCTAAATAGCCAGAACATGAGCTGCAGCTCCTTTTGCAAGCACACATTTCTTTTCAGTTGATTTCACTCCTGTTAGGCTTGTGGTTTGTGAACGGAGTCTTTAACGACAAGGAAATCGAGGATCATTTTATTTCACTGTTTTAAAAATAACCCTTCTAGAACTGCCTATAGTTTAGGCTAAATGGCCGCTGGATTACACTCAGGCTCCAGGGTAAAATGAGAGGCTCTGGAAGTGATGCTTCAGAAACACAGAATTGAGACTTTTTTTCAAATACTTGCCATAATCATTTTTAAATGCTCAAGGTACGAAGGTCATGAATACCAATTTTCGTTTTATGATTCCTGAGCTACCTTGAAGGATTTGTAAATATTCAAAACAAATATATTTCATTCCCTGATCATTTTAATTGACTTTAAGAGGTGCTGTTTTCTGAAAAGCGATAACCTAATAAACAAACAGAACAGTAATAAAGTTCAATTCACATCATTCAGGCAGAGTTGATTGAAGATAACAAATAATTGTTCTATCTTGAAATGGATAGAATTAAGTATTGAAATCCAATGAAATATGTTATGTTTACTTTTGCTTTTTCTAAGCTGATAATTACACATGTATTCGCATGTATCTCAGCTTTATGAGGGTTTAAGCCTCAGTTTATTTTATTGATGCTGGAATCCCATGACCCGATTCTTCTTCCGTGATGGCATTTCCAGTGGACATATCACTTAATGGTCTCATTATTCCAGAGGAGAAGAAGTGACATCACATTCTGATTTTAGCTGACTTTCTTATCTGCTAATCACTGCATTCCACCGTGAACATGCTCGTTTCCTTGGCCTTAAAAATCATCAAAATATGATTAGTGTACATTTCTCTCAATGACTATTGTCATTGTCTCAATATATAACCAATGTCCCCTTTTAATTAGCCTTTTAGAAATTCTTTTCACTCAGTCTAGGCAGGAGAGGTGTTTATAGGTTACATTTATTAATCATAGGAGTCTTCTGTGGCTCTATATTCTCTCTTGTAAATTCCGTTTCTTATTTTCTTAATGTATCTATCTAACCACTATCAGATATTTTGATTTTATTTTTGCTATCCTTTATCATTATTAAAATAAACACAGTTATTAATTTAGTTATGTTTATTTATTTTACTCAGATATTCTTATGTTTGGTCCCTTTATCTCAAACATCCTGTAACCTAGGTGAAAGGAAATTCAGTGAAAATAGCTTTAATTGAGTAACAAATGGAGCAATGCAGATTTCCAGGTGTAATAATGTTACTGGAAGTTAAATTGTTGTGAGATATAAAAATAATCTACGAGAATTTGATTGTGACCAAAAAAAAAATGTTTACCTTTTCAGTAATAAACCACAGAGATGGATGTAATAGTAGGCTATGAGGAAATGACTTATTTATCTTCTGAGGCTTCCATGTGCTTATTAGTTATAAATGCTAAAATGTTGTAAGTGTTACAACATAAGAAATCCTTAAATGGTGCTTTAATAGCTCTTAAATCCTAGGCAGCAAGGGAGGGCACTCAGATGCCAGCAGAAGCAGGCACAGGCACTGTCGCTTTCTCTGTTAGAGCAAATAAGACATATTTACGTTCTCAACCTTCTACCAGTAAACAATCAATGTAATTTACTCTCTCCCTTTGATTTCCCCTAAAAACCCAATCACAGGAGACAAAGGTGATATATATATATATATATATATATATATATATATATATATATGTAATCTGTTTCCTTTGTCAAAGAATGTTGTTCTATTTTAATGCCTAGCATACTAAAGTATTTTTTTTTATTGGGTTGTGACTTAAAACAGGTGTAATTAATTTGCGATCCTTTCAATTATCCTGCGCTAATTGATCGATTCGAGTGCATTATCAGCGAAGCGTGGAGCGGAAAAGCTGTTCCTTGTGAATGATCTGCTGTATTCACGTAGCCAGTGCAGGTTCATCAGGAAAACTATGAAAGCCACAGTTTCCTGGACCATAGTCTGCCTCTTTTGAGGAGAGCCGACTCCCGCCCTCCTTGGCCATCTGAGCCCTCTCATGAGGGTGGTTTTCTGTAATGCGGCATCGGCTACTTCTAAGATGACAGGACCAGAAAATCGCTAGAGGACTTGGACTGAAAGGCTCTCCAGTCCTTTAGCATGTGAAATAAAGAGAGACCAGTGATCCAAGGGATAAAGACAGGAGTCTCCAGCATAAAGGCCACTGCAAATATCCTGCTGACATCTTAAGGGGATGGGGGAGGCATTGTACTAATTCAGAAACTTGCCTAGTTGTTTCTCTCAGCAAGGCACTTAAAAAAGAAACATCAGGAAAACCTTCATAGTTATTTTCAGAACGTCCATCTAGACGTTTGTTGAGTTTCATTTTCCTTTTGTTTTGAAACCATCAGTGTTGTTAATGTTTATTATTATTTTTATTATTTTCTCTATATATAAATTAGCTTCAAAGTGAAAACTTAGTAACAAACACTAATAGATGCCAATGTCCTCAGGTTTCTCTTCCTGTGGGGGCATTCAGAACCTGTCTTCCTCTGTCCCTTCATGCTCCTCAGTTTTCTATACATAAGCTACGTGTGTCAGCAGTAACTCTGTTCATATATCAGTAACATGTTCTTAATTTATGCACCCGTAAATGTCTCCCTCAAATGTTCTAATAATTTTCCCATTCCATTACTTATTTAGAATTGGACAATCCTTGTACTCAAAAGAGTGTTTGTAGTCATTTCTGTCTAGCTCTGGGAAGAAACCGAGGCCCAAAGATTCAGGCAATTTGAAGATCACATATCTGATAATAGACCTCCTGACTCCAGATCCTTTGTTCTTGGTTCAAAACCAAGTTTGTTTTTTCATCTCTCCACACCTCAGTCCTACAGTTGTGAGGAGAAAGTGAATACCCTATTTATTGTAAAATGAACCCATAGATGATAGTACCGAGAACAGTGTATGCTCTTGGTAGACAGGGGAAGATGCAGCTGTCAGAATTTTTGCCAGTTTCCCTTGGGCTGCTTCCCTGTGTGAAACATCCTTTGGGAATCTTCTCTGGCCGAGAGTCTCACCATCAAAGCCGTTTGGCAAGGGCAGTTAATGAAACAGAACTCTTTCTCTTAAGAGAACTCATTAGAGACATTGCTTAGACTCCTAGTGCCCAAATTAGGAAGCTGTGTTTTCAGGCTGTGAACCCTCCCTGTCTTTACTCAGAGCACCCACACTGGCATAGTCTCCCTGCAGGTAAAACTCCAAAGCGGACAGGAGTTTCAAGTTCTAGAGCATCCTAGTTGTCACAGAATCAGTCTCAAGCCAATTTCAATGACCATCATTGTTTCTATGAAATACCAGTCAAAACCACGGCATTTTCGGTTCCATATCTCCACTGCCCAGGGCAAGGGCACCCGTTTGAAGGCAAAGAAGGAGAATGGAGAAACTATAGCTCTATGGGGGGGGGGGGGGACTGAGAGGAGGAGACAACATCTGGGATGCAAATAAAATAATTAATAATAATTATAAAGGAATAAAAGACAGCATTTATTGAGCACTTGCTCCGTGGCTGTGGGTTTTGCTAAGTGCATTGTAAGAAATTATTTCCTAAAATACTTCCAGGCAAGATTCTTCTTAGAACCACTTGGCAGAAAGTGGAAAAAAAAAAGGGGGGGGGGGGAGCCTAAGAAGTAAGAAGCTCTCTGCTCTTCAGGCTGCCTTGCCACTTCTCTCCTGAATATCCCCGCAGCTATTCTCAGACCTCAGGCTGACTCTCTGAGCGCCAGAGTCATTGCGATTTTAGCTTCGCACCCTTTTCTGTTTGTCTTTTTATTGTCCTGACAAGGTTTCCATGTTTCCAAAGTCTGTCCTTGCACTTGCTATAAAGCCAGAGATGACCCTCCTATCTCTCCATCCTGAGTGGGAGGATGTATAGGACCAACACAGTTTCATGCAGGCTGGGGATCAAGCCCCCCGGGCTGGTGCACTGTAGGAAAGTACTCCTCTACCATATAAGATTTATCTCCAGCCTCTTTCTACTTTTTCTTTTTGGGCTGGGTATTGAACTATGGAAATCCTGAGAGCTAAGCAAGCATGCTACACCTGTGCTGTCATCGCAACATGTACCTGCTTTTCTCCCTGCTAGAAATGCCTTCTCAGAGATTCCCCTCATGTCTATATTCTATTCATTCAAGTTCCTGACTACAAAACAATTTTGTCAGATTTTCTGATTGAGTCCCACCGAATGCTTTAATATATAGTCCAGATTTGTTTAACTGTAACAAACATGGACTGCAGTTCACTTGTGTAACATTTTACACTTTGTACCTCCAAACAGATAAAAGCCTGATGATGATGTTTAAGTATTAGTCTGTACTATATCTTCAATACAGCCCTCCTAGATACTGCGAATGACAAATAGATATTTACTAAATGCTTGGATTAAAAACAAAAGGCTTGGGTTAGCATAGACCATCTGTGCTGTTAAGTGCTAGCCACTCTCTTCAAGCTATAGGAAGGACAAGTAATATTGATGTTGGTGAGTGTCCCACCTCAGGCTAGCGACCTCCGACTACTGACTAATTTACCACCTAATTAACACATATTTTTCTTTCCCATGTTCAGTCTTCCCTTGTCATCTGAGGATCAACCTTTAAGGGCACCAACTCACAGGGAGGCCTCTCTTTCTCGAGGAGATAATTTAATGAAGGTAAATGACAGTAACAGAGAAATCTTGTAAGTGAGGGAGTGAATTTTATTCTTTTTTACAGAGCTGGGAAAAAATGCATTCTTCTCCCTTGAAACGAACAGTCCATTTTAATGTATGATAAGCAGCATGCCTTGATTTTCACTATGCTATACAGAGGATGAATGAAGAATGATTCAGATAGTGTTATCTGTTTTAAATGGCATTATAATAGTGTGATATAATAGAATTATTTACTTCACTTGGACTTTCTCTGTACAATCGTAATCAGATTCAGTCTCAAAAGCATGTTTATGAATTTAATTGTTTTTCCCCAAATTTTACCCGACTTTTGTGGATAGCTTTGTATTGCCATTCTCTTTGATTCTCTGAACCATTGAATTCTCTGTGAGTGTGAGTACATGTTCTTATATGGGGATATGGATATTACATGGATATTACAGATGGTCTAAGCCTGTGGTATTGTTCCTCGGGTTCTATTTACCTTCCTTGCTTTTCTGTTTTTTGAGACAAGATCTTTTACTGACCTGTAGCTTTCCAATGAAAGTTGCCAGACTGGCCAGGGAGCCCTAGGAATTCACCTGTACCTACCTCCATAGCTATGGGATAGCATGTGATCCCACTGCTATTGTAGATGAATTCTGGGAATAAAACTTAGATTCTTGTGTTTTCTTTCTTTTTATTTTTTTATTTTTATTATTTATTTATTTATTTTTAATTTGTTTGATAACTGCTTTATTTCAGATACATATAAACACTCATAAAGTCATACACACAAATATATATTAATCCTGTATACATTTCCTACAAAAGAAATTAAACATGAAATCCATTTTTAAAGTAATTTAAAACCACAGGAAAAACTCAGAATGAAACTTCGAAATAAAAATTTTAACCATACATCACTTTTATATTCAGGAGTGGAATTTACATATTGAGCAACACATAATAGAATGGTTTTCTAGTTTTAAACAGAAGAGAGGAATAATTTCCCATTACAAATGTCATTTTTGTTTTACTCTAGAAAATAAGAACAGTAAGTGAATGCAAACATTTGCAGTCACATTTTTCCCCCCTCAGGAGTCTCTCTCAACTAATTCACCTGGGTAATGAAAGGACCACACAAGCAACCAGACAGATTTTAGAAATGCCATGTCTGAGAGCAAGCTCTTCTAGTCAGGCATATTATCTGAAGTTGTTTTATATTTTCTTAATTATCAGATTCTCCCATAGCCTATCTGCCTTCCCTTCATCCGATCCTAACTGAGCATACTCCTTGCTTGTGTGCAGAAACTTTTCCCATATTTCTCCCAATGACCTGTAGGCCTGAGCTCAACTCAGCTCATTACTGTAACGATTGCACCTAGAATAGGAGCTACCACATTGATATTTTGCGATAGGACAGGGAAGTAGGCTCAGATATTTTGGTCATCCTGATAAGCCCTTAGAACCAGTGATCACGGGAGTGTTCTCCTAATTCCTATAATGTCTTGCTTGTTCTTTGACTATTTATGTTTATTGTCTTGCTTGTTCCTTGACTATTTGCTATTGTATTGCTAGACCCTCAATCTAGAACTGACATGCATGTAATTTTAATACATGCATGTAATTAAAATGGTATAAAACATAAAGGAGGAAGGGAATAGGGTGGGGGATCTAGGGAGGGGAAATGGAGAAAGGGGATGACTCTATATTGTAAATAAATAAAATATCCAATAAAAAAATTAAAAATAAACATACAATTTTTACTAATAACCTTCACATTGATGATATCGGATTGGTAATGAAATATCCATAGCCTTTTTGTTTAGAAATTCCATACTCTAAATTTTGGGATACAATACAATCTAGAAGAGGTTTTGTTTATTTGTGTATGTTTGTTTGTTTTAGTTTTTCGGTTTTTTAAATTTGTTTTTGTCACTGATGCAAGCAAGGGCTTCATGCAGGCCAAGCTTGGCATCTATCACTAAGCCATGACCTTTGTGTTTTCAAGGCGGCATTTTACCGATTAAGCCATCTTATCAGCTCTTCACCCTACCGCTTCCAAATTCAGCTAATCAAATTGCTGAACTTCCATTTCCAATATAATATTCAAATAGTACATGATTGTGTTTTCTTTGTATTACTTTAGATATAAGGGGGAGAAGTTATAATTTACCAGGCTGGATAGTAAAATTATAGATTCTTTATCAAGTTTATGAGGAACAGTCATCTTTGCCCTTGTTTAGCCCCTCCATGTTGGTCATACAGTAGAGTATTATTCAGAAGTTACTACTCTCATTATTCACATATGCATTTTACTCCCAAACTATTAAGAAATAATAAACCAAATCCTCATACTCAGCTATTAAATGATTACCTTTCTCTCAACTCTACACACGCATCTACCTCTTCCAATATTAGGTTAAACTTTTGAATAAATGAGATACTAATGGGATATTTTCCCAGGATTTCCTGCAGAAGGCTGTTTCACCAAATCATTTCTTACTGTCTTGCCCCGGATCTTATTTGAGGTTCGTTTTCTTGAATCTATAAATTTAGAATTCCATCCACCCTGCAGTTTTATGCCCAAGACCAGTTCTAACCGTGGTAAGATGTCATGAAAGCAGCAGTGTGTTTGGCCCCCTGAGCACCTAATGTCCAGCTCCCGATGGCAATTATTCTTCTTAGTCACCTGAGAATAAGGATCTTCCTGTGGGACTGGCTGCTGAAGCTCAGAGGGAGTGATGAGCTTCATGGGAAGTGGCAAGTATTTTCAAGTGTTTATAAGAGAACAGGAAGATGCAAATCTAGTAGAAAATAAAGTCCCCTGGCACAGCACCTGCAAGATTGTTTGCTCATTGTTTGTGAATTTGAAGAAGATTAAAAGAATATAAAAAGGAACTCACATTCCCTGATATTTTTTTTCTGCAAGCACCAGATAACTACTAACTCAGATTTCCTTTATAAAATAGGTGCATTTATTATCCTACATACAAAGAAGAGAGATAGGGATGCAAAGATTTTCTTTCAAAACTGCACTGACTCTGAACTATGACTTCCTCTTTCTCTCTGGTTTAGCCTTCTGGTCAAGAGCCTTAGATGTCTGGGAGTCAAGGTTGGCCACAGACATCAGATCTGCTCCAGTAACAGGACTTCAGATTTACATCACCCTCTTCCTCCATGATTAGTTCCTCTTCACCCCAGTTTTTCAGATTTCTGCTTAAATTCTACTGCAGGAAAATTTTCTCATATCCTCATGGCCGTAATCTTTGCATGTCGGTGATTATTTGGAGACCTGAATTTTACTTCAACACTAAGTATTAAATTTATGGAATCTATTGTTTGCTCAAATTATACTGCTACTGGGCTTTACATGTCATCATCCTAATTTAAGGTTAATAATTTTAATTGATGCTTTTAGAAAAGCTGAATATTTATCTTCTTCTTAAACCTTAGCTAAATTCAACCAAATATTTAGACTCTATTGTAGAATTTGATGTGTTTAAACTTGCATCTGAAGTACTGTTTGCTTACTTTATGTAACAAAGATTGCCAAATTCTTAAACAAATAAATCTTTTACTGGGTTTTACATATTCAACAAATCAGAGACTTGGTGAAATCACTTGAGTAGAAGGAATTCTTCTTAACACTACTTGTTCAATCACATATGTAATACCACATATGCATAAATTTTTAAATATAAAATGTAAATCAAACTGTTTTCATTGTATTGTTCTGCAAATTATCCAAATCTATTAATGGGCTAAGGCGGACTGGGATAAGGACACTGTTATATCATATTAAACTACATTCAGGAATAACTTTCAAAGTATGGTTTGAGAATAGTCTCTAAGTGAAGTGAGTAAAATTTACTGCATCCTGTATAGCATCCAAAATGGAGAAAACAGAAGAAATTGTTTCCATATAAGTATGTAAGTGTATCCATTATTTTTCAGTATCATCATCACTGACTTACAGGTAAGATTAGCCTGGAATCTCCACTCAAAAGGACACATCATTTGAATCAAGGATTTTGCTCTTTGTCACTTAAGACATGCAGATTAGGCTGGACAGACTCTAACATCATTTTTTTTTTCTTAATTCTTACTTCTTAAGGCACAAAATAATTACAAATGCTGAAGTAATTCTTGACTGTGCTGATTTTCTTCCTCCCATATTTAAGCCATAGTTTCTGTGTCCTGTGACAAGGAGCCTTTGGGTGAACCCACATATCAGACCTTCTCTCTACATTTCTCTCTATCACTGGACTTGGCTTCATTTTACCCCCTAACACTGTTCACTCCCTATGACTTTACTTATTGATTTACTTTTTACTTTTATTGTTCCTCAAATATATATATTTTATAAAATATGGTGCTTTTATTCCCTTCTCTGTCCCAAAGACTCAGAATGCTGGTGCATTACAGTCAACAGGAATGTTGAACAGATAAAATCATGTAGGGAGTAAGTACACAACCCCTGGTTAATCACAGATAGGGAGGGGAGAGTTGTATTTCGTGACCTTAGAACTGAAGATGCTTTCATGCCCTCAGTGGTGTGGATGATAGGATAGGTACCATCCATAATCATGATTCAGCAAGAAAACTGCCAAGAGAGGTCCAAGTTAGTGAGAAAAAGCCAAGGTACACAGTTCTTTTAGAGGGACAAGACACCATAATGTGTATGAACTAAAGGGAAATAATGTTTTCTCTCGAAAAACTTTTGACCAACCCTGCATACTTCACAGGGGAAATCACACAACTATTTGATTTTAACATTCTCTCCAGAGAACGTGTGGCCAAAGAAACCTCAACTTTGTCGATCACATTAGAGGGATTAAATAAGGTCTGATCTTAATTATTGTTTATTTGAGATAGAAAAGAAAAACATGTTCAATATTTGTACTTTCATTAGATGTTTTACTAGGAAAACTATGGTTTTCCATAATAATAAATATAATTTTCTATTGAAAACTCACATTTGGTATATTCTTTAGTAGCCTGAATACCATAATGTTCAAAGCACTCCATATCATTTGGAAGGATAGTGTGAATGATACTGTATTGAGTAAGTGGCTGTGGGGAGCCAACAGAAGGCGGCTATCATCCTTGCAGCCATCTTGAGCCATATACCCTGACAAGAGACTTGTTTACAACAGCCTACAACAGCTGAGCACACTCTGATAACATCTTGATTTAGATACCCAGGATCTTCCCTTGAGTGTGTGAGACCTAAAGGTGTGAGACTTAAAGGTGTGACTTAAAGGCCTGACTAAAGGCATGACTTAGAAGTGAGACATATAAAGGGCAAGAGGCAGACAGAAGACAGACTCTCAGCACTTGGAGATTAGAACTTGGAAAAAGACTAGTGACTGGGAAACTTGGAACTTGGAAGCACTAGGGACTAGGAACTAGGGACTAGGAACTTGAGACTTGGGACTTGGACTGGGAACTAGGGACTTGGAGAGAAGAAGAGAGACTGAAGTATAAACGGATTGAATCACACTGTTTCTGGTCTCCATTCTTTGCATCCATCCTCACACTCTCTCTTGCTGAACACCGACCCACGGACCGGGAGCAGCTTGGGGCAGTGTGGGCTCTAACAATCTAGCTCCCAAGGCTTTTTGCAGTGTGGGTCTAACATTGGTTGAGCAGTTGGTGACATTTTGGCCCCCAAGTGTGGGGCAGAGCGGTCCACGACAAGTTGCCACTACATCATGTAAGCAATGTAACTGGTTAGTGGAGGAAACTAATTCTGATAAAAATTAATAGCTATTTTATAATAAAACATCCATGTAGCAGTGAGATATCATAAAGTTGGAAGTGAGCTTTTCTGTGTAGTACTGAATCTGCTTGGGTAGACTTATCTTGGGATTTACCAGCTGAACCCACATGCAGCATAAGACACCTGAGAAGTAAACCAAACATCCATTTCACTCACAGGATTGTGACTTGTAGGAATCACAACTCTCACATAGTGACTATTTCCTACTGACAGAATTAATAGTGACTCCATATAATCTTGGCAGTTCTGACTGGAGACAACAGAGAATAGATTGATTGAATGACAAGTTCTTCCAATTAGTGAAACTTCTTCAGTAGCCATATTTGCAAAAGGTACATATATGAAGATTAACCTTCAAACTGTTCCTAAAAACATCTTGTTGGAGAGATGGCTTAGCCAATAAAAGCTAAGATTTTATTATGTAGCATTATCCTAAAAAATGTGTATAATATTGTGTGAATTATGCTAATTTTTAAGCTCTTAATGTTTATTGAATGACTGCTATATGTCTGATGTTTATTCTAGGTACTGGTAATGAAACAGCAAATGAAAAAGACAACTTAGCCACTCTCTTTTTCTTTACCTCCCTCTATCCCTTTCTTCCTTCTCTACTCTCTTCTTTTTCCTTCTCTCAGTTAACATGGGTATGGGCACATCCATGTGTATGAATGTAGCTAGGCTTTTTTTTTTTTCCTTTTAAATGGAATCTCATTATTAAGAGTGATTCACTCAGTATGATAACTAGATAGGTGTAGCAAATAATAAATATGAACTCGACCATTACCAAGTCACAAAATTACATGCTTGCTATTTTATTTATGCAACTAAAAAACAAAAACAAAAAGATGACTGGTTCTCCATTTGCATTTAAGTTATGTACACTTGGAATAGACAGTCATTTGCATATGTAAATACAGAGCATTAAATAAAAGATGAATTTTATGACCTTTTCAGCATGAAGTGCCTATGGTGATTAAGTGACTACATTACTCCGCTGTACAGCCACACCTGGAGAAACATTTTTAATTTACTACATTATCAGATTCATTCATTCATTGTACAAACATTTGTCAACCCCTTTCTCCTTGTTACCTCTCTTTTCTGGAAAGAGATATAAAATTACAAAACAGTTTTTCCATGTGTAATCATGAATTTAACAGCTAATTAAAACATGGATATGATCAGAACAAGCGATAGGTAAATAATTTACTTGAGTTTAAGGTTGGTCTGGAAGAGGTGTGGTAATAATTAGTTTGGATGCATAATAGTTCTCAGAAGTCAAATTTTACAAATATTTTATAAAATAAACGAATAGAAAAGGTTTTATCTGTATTGTACATGCATTTGAATTGTAAATGTTTCAGATATCTAAGCAATATTAGTGTGTAATGATCAGAAGAAAATAATGATTATCTAAGTTCATATAGGAATAAAACAAAATTAATGGAAAAAATCTTTATGAGCTATGCATCTGACAGAGGGTTAGTATTTAGAACACACAACAAACTCAAAAAACTAAATATCTATAAAACAAAAACACAATTAAAAGTGGGTCACAGAATGAAACAGTGTTTTTGAAAGATAAAACCCAAATTTCTAATATCATTATCTACCAGGGTAATGGAAATTAAGACTAAATATTTCATGTTATTCCATTCAGATGGCCAAGATGAAAAAAAAATAAATAAATGATAACAAGGTTGGTGAGCAAGCAAGCAAAGGGGAAGACTTAGTAATGCTGGCAGGAGTGTGCACTTACTTGGCCACTGTGGAAATCAGTGTGGATATTCCTCAAAAAGCTTGAAAGGAGTTTAATGTCTAATCCATTTATAGCACTCTTGTGAATATATCCAAAGGACTCCATGTGCTTCTGTAAGGATATCTGTTCATCTGTGGTCATTGCAGCCTTATTCACAATAGCCAGGAAATAAAAACAACACAGACATTCATTCATCAAGTGATCAATGGGTCAATAAAATGTGATATATTTTATTTACTTGTAAGCAAAAAATTAAACTGTAAAATTTGTAGTAAATGGGTGAAGCCAGAAACAGTTATCCCAAGTAAGGTAACTTAGATGTCAAAAGACAAGCATCATGCCAGGGAAAGCTCTTAACCATGGGGGGAGGCCACCCCTTAACTGAAGAAAAGGGGAGGTTGGAATGAGAGAGAGGGCATGTGAGGTGAGGGGAGGAGAGGAGAAAGGGAGGCTGAGGTGAGCATGTAAAGTGAATAAATAATAAGTTAATGAAAAGAAAAATAGCATATGTTTTCTGTTATATGTGTTAGCTCAGAATCTTTAGATATGAGTGTATCACTTGGAATATCCATGAGGTCAGAAAACATCTAAGGGGGCATAGGGAAAAGGGAAAGTTTTTCTATAGTGGAGAGGTAGTATATAGGCATGTATCACATAAAGGGACAATGGACCACAAAGGTTTAATGTGGTTGGATTAGAAGGCAGGGTAGAGGCGGGATTATAGTGGCAAGGAATAAACAAACACTAAATATATTCTTTTGAAAAACTCACAGAGAAAACCACTACAGAGGGAGTTTCCTAATATATGTATATTCATAATACACACATATGTGTATGTATATATAATTTACATATGGTATATATATATATATGTATGCTTTTTATATGTATACACATATAAAAAGATACCCTATAATACAGATGCTGCTGCTGATTATACCCTCAAGTAGACACCCCATACTAGCAAACAAAAGTGTGAGTAACATTAACGTGATGCCACTTTTGGAATTGTTGGCCAGTGGCATCCTACAGCACCCTATACATTACAGGCTATTGCTATTGTTCTTGGTTACCCTCCACATATTGATGGTAGGCCATCTTTTCTTAAGATACCACATACTGAATTCATAAAACATAGAGAAATCAAGTGGGTTCTGATCTGGAAGCTTCATTCTTATCAGTTAGTTTTCACATGCAGTAAGATTCCATCCACTCTCTTGGGGAGAAACACCCAATGACTATTACAACATGCACAAGATCTGAGCAAGCTCATGTCAGAAAAACAGCCCAGCATGGAGGAAAGTACGTCACAGGAAATCACACACCTAGATGTTAAGTTATTGCCATTTAATAATTGCTTTGAGAAAGAGAATCAGTTCTCTTTAAGAGTTTGGTCTCCAGAAGTCTCAATTAACCTGGTACCCCAAGATCTCTCAGACAGTGAACTACCAACCAGGCAGCATACACCAGCTGATATGAGGCCCTCAACACATATACAGCAGAGAACTGCTGGGTCTGGGTCAGTCAAAAAAGTTGCACCTAACCCTCAAGAGACATTGAGGGAGGTTTAGAGGTCTGGTGGGGTGGGAGGTATGGGGTGGAATCAGGACATCCTCGTGGAGACAGGGGCGGGGAGAGGTATGGGATGTGAAGCAGTCAGAGGGTAAACGGAGAGGGGAATAAAATCGGGAGTGTAAAATAAAAGAGTAAATTTTTTAAAAAGAACATATTTTTTAAAAAAGAAAATAAAGAGTTTTGTCTCTGGTCAATCAACTGCACTTCAGAGTATTTGTACATAAAACACACACATACACACACACATACACACACACACAGAGAGAGAGAGAGAAAGAGAGAGAGAGAGAGAGAGAGAGAGAGAGAGAGAGAGAGAGAGAAAGAGAGAGAGAGAGACAGAGAGAGAGAGAAAGAGAGAAAGAGAAGTATTGTTTTAAAAAGAACATAGTCCTAACACACTAATAATAACACACTAATAATATTTATTATTGCACCTGCCTCTTAAAGTGGCCTAACATACTTTTCCTGGTTTAGTCCTCATGCTTCCTATGTTCCCTGAGTATTTGGAATAGATGCTATAGATTATAAAGTATGAAATGAAAAAAAAACATGCAGTGGGCTTTTCATAAAATAATAGGAAGCATACATGTTACCAATTCATATATAAAATTAGAAAGGTACTAATGAACGTATTATAAAGAGATATTAGTCAAGCTGCACAATGCACAGATGAGTACTTAAGGGGCAATTCAGGAAGGGTCAAAGGGCAGTACCAAGACTTTTCAGGCAACTGATTACATAATGAAGATAATGAAGCATACAGATTCAAAAGGGGGACTATTGTAGCATAAATAAAGCAGAATACGAAGACCTCAGTCACAGGTAAATATTTACATAAGAAGAAATAGGTCAATGTCGCAAGACTTCCAGGAATGCTGTGGTGATGCTAGAATGACATTTTAGAAATATGAGTAGGACCCAATCACCAAGACATTGCAACATAATCAGTGCCCTGGGAGGCCAGGAAGAATTTCAGTAGAGGAACTTGGTGATCTGATTCAAATTGTAAAAGAGTTTTCACTGGCTCTTAGGTGAAGAATGGATTTCAAGAAATGAAGACTGGATGCCAAGCAACCTGCTGACAGGCTATTGTAAGAGCCCAGCTGAGAGTCACTGTAGACTTGATATAGCACACAGTTGCAAATCGACAGAATTTATGTCAGCACAAAAGCCTGTGACCTGCTCACGGAGTCCCTTTCATCTGAGTCCTAAACAGATATTGATTGAAAAGTGGAACTACAAAAGGAAAGCTCTTTCTTTTCATCTGTGGTAGTTGTACCAACATACATTTTGTCTATTTGCAACTGTGTGCTGTGTCAAAACCCACCTTTTAAATATCTCTAATAAGAAATCAATGATGCCAAACAGTCCTCTCTGCTTATAAAGTCACATCAAAACACAGACGGACAAGTCAAGGTGTGTTCATGTTCCAAGTTCATCAAATTCTGAATATAGGAAGCTGAAATATGCATGAATGTGTGGAGATATTAGGAATTCACATTGGAGGTTTCTCATAATCAGAAGTTGAATGACTTTAGATTCATATGGAAAAGCATGCAGATCTCCCTTTAGCCTGAGACAGCCTTTGTTTGCTTGCTGAAAGTGGTACCTGATTGTTGATTTCCTCTTCAGGACTGTCGTGGTCTACATGAACTACTTTGATCTAGGTCCCATCCCTTCCCTGGACACAAGATCCAGTGACTTATACCTGGAAGACTTTAAACTTGGGCACTGCTTGCTTCTAGGTGGGGTACTACTGAGGCTCATCCTCTACTGAGGTTAACAACCTCTGAATCACAGCCTGCCCTCTGGTAAGTTTGTTTTCTCATTCCCACACTGCTCATTAGGAAGACCCGGCCCCCAAGAAACCACCTACAGGTAAAAACCCAGCTCTATCAATGTTTATCAAGGAAACAGACAAGATTACAAAGAAGTGTAACCCTGGCCTGGGGTGTAGCTTAGTCACTGTGTCCTTGCTTGGCTTGTGGATTTGATGCCAGCACTGTCAAAACAAACAAACAAACAAACAAACAAACAAACAAAAAGCAAATCTTAGCAACTATACCTTATCAAAAGGACTTATGAGAAATAAAAGGTTTTTTGTGTTGTCTCAAGATAAATGAGGTCTTTTATTTTTCAGAAATTGACATATTTATCACAATTAATGCTTAAGTTAAATTAGCTATTTTGAACTACTAACAAATTCTCCCCAAAATTTTGAATTAATATTAAACAAGTTTAATATGATCAAGAAAAGGTGACATTTATTTGCTTACTTGCTTATTTATACATTTATTGACTGGCCTCTGCTCATCTATCAATGGCCAGCATTACTTGTTGGAATGTGGTATTTTGAGGTCCTTTATTAAGGACCTTTATTAAGTTAGGAGCTCAATTAAATTTTGACTGCTTTGAAGACTGTGGGAATATTCTTTGAACAAAATTATAAAATAGACATGGAAAATCTTTCCTGAGAGAAAATATTTCTAAAAAGAAATGAGTCAACACATTTGCTGCCAGCCATTGGTGTATTATATGGAATCTGTGTGTAGCCAGAAAACCTATGGACCTTAGACTCTGCTAAGCATGTGGTTTTTAGCAAAAGGTTCTTAATGTACTTCTAAAGAGCTATCAATAGACTAGATGAGTGAATATATATTTAAAGATATACTCACACTTGTGCTCTGTCATGGATGAGGTGATAATTGACATAACTATCACTTCTTTGCCCTGGAAGAAACTTCAGCCAGTATTCATCCTTCTTCTAAAACTTTCTGGTACATAGTAGTTTTTGAACTACTCATCACCTTTACCAAGAAAGGAAATGAATCATGTTCTTTTTGTTTAAAAACTCGATGATGTAAAATATAAAAATTCATACTTATTAGTTAGGAGGAAACTGGAGTGACAATCTTCTTAGCAGCACTGTCTCCCACACATTTAAAATTTTCTCTCTGAGTTTAGCTCAGTGCCCACAGAATTCACATGACATGAGCTCATTATCATGGCAGCAACTGTCCAAATATAGTATGTTCATAAAGCTTGCTTTTAGAATTATTAGCAACAATGACACTAGAGGTTGAGTTTCTCCTAATCTTAGACAAATGTGGAAACATTAACTTGTTCCCAAATGTCAGTTCTGATGGGTGGGCCTCCTAAAGACAGTTGCAGGACAATGTTTTTTTTTCCATTTGGATGGAAAGGTTTTTTTCTCAATATTGATACTGCTATATTCAAACAAAATTGGAGTCTGAGAATTTATAAGGGTTTAGAAGTCATTTCTAATTTATCTTTACATAGGAATTATTAAGTGTTTTTAAATGTATGTAATACTCAATATTTTATTAAAAACTTTTGTAATACATTTTCAGAATTAACAATCAGTAAGTAAAGTATGTAAAAACATTGTATCGCTGGTATACTCTCCCTGCCATAAAGTGCTTTGGGGGAAGAAAGTGAGATGGACTCACCTCACTCTGAAGTATGAGGGAAGGCTAGGTTTCCCATTGCCATTTTGCATCTCTGACATAAAACAATGAAGCATTCTATTTATTTTGAAAATGTCTCAGGCCCCTCCCCCTGCCCCAATATTCCCACCTGCTGAGACTGTAGCAAGATGCCCTGCCTTTTTGGAGCCCCAACCATCTTCCCGTCCCCACATACACCTGTAATTGAGGATCTGTGCACCACACACCAAACCACAGCTCCACCTGTCTCCCAGGAGGTCTGCTTCAACCCAGTACTCTCAGGCTAGCCAAAACCAGAGACAACCAGATGGAAAAAGGCAAGGGGAAAAACATAATCAACAGAAACTAATGTAATATGGCAACACTGGAACTCAGCTCTCCTAATTCAGCATGCCCTGGATATTTTAATACCTGAAGATCAAGACTGTGATTATAACTCCCATCTCATGAAGCTCATAGGGGCCTTTAAAGAGGATATAAATACATCCTTTAAAGAAATACAGGAATATACAAGAGGATTTAGATATGCATTTGGAAGAACAAATTGATGTTTTTATCCTATTCAAATTATTGAAAGAAGGTTCAGAATTTGAGAGTAAGTAGCCATTTCAAGTGTCATGAGAAATATGGTTAGATTCATGTTAGTTCTAGAATTTACAGTGGCCATCATTATAATTAGGAAAAAGTTTAAAGTTACTTGTAGTGTACTTGGTATAATTCTAACACCTCTCTGGATGTTTTAACTTTACATAGTGAGCTTATGAATCTCAAGAATGCTGCTCTGCTGAGCATTGATGTGGCAGATACTGCTGATAAAATTACCAATGGCCTGAGGTCAATATTTCTATTTTGGTCAAACTTCAAGAATGGCATATATAGTTTAATCATGCTAGCCCTTTTTGTCGTGGGAATACTTTTATTCCTGCCCTTCATGTTAAATCATGTCTTTAACAACATCAACATGTTGGCAGCCAAAGTACATGGCTTGACCATGAAAATGGACCCCCAGACAGAGTTATTAAATTAAGAGGTTGGCATACCATGGTCGGGTAAGTTTCTGCACAGAGCCTTACCAACCTAAGACAGAAGTGCATTGCTTTGGATAATGCATATTCCATGATGGGTAAGGAAGGCATTCTTGTTAGAATGACCGACCTAAGACAGGATCAGTTTTGTTAATAAAATAAAAAATGGGGAGAGGCAGAGAACCTTCAGCACTGCTTGGCTGTAGGGCACTGAGCTGAGAGACAACCAGGTGTCTGGTTGAATGATCTTCGAACCCCGGAGACCCTTTAAGGGCCGGTAGGCCGTTCAGCTCTGTTCCTGGCCCCCTGGCTCTCTCAGCTTCCACCCTTCACCGCTTCACAGCCCTTCCCTCAGAGAGGTTGAGAGGTCTACGACCATCGGGTCACGGGTCACGTAGGAATGGTGCCCCAGGCTCTCCTCACATGCATATGAGGTATCCCCAAAACCTCAGACTAAGCCAATGAGGTTACCTGCTGCTAAAACCTTCACTACCCCAAACTGTATATATTGAGCTTAATTGAGAAGTAAAACGCACACTAGAACCATCCAGGTGTCTGAGAACTTCCTTCCGTCGTTGACCAGCAGCCGCCCTTCTCCGCTACCTGGCCGGAGCTCCCCGGCTTAAGAGCTGTAATACTTTAGAGCCCGCTGGGCTCTTCCACTACCTAGCCGGCATTCCACGGCTAAACAGAGAGCTGTACAGCTTGGCAACCCGCTGGATCTCCCTGGAGCCTGCCTGGAAAGCCCGGCTAGTTGGCTCCTTATCGCCCGGCCCGAGCCAGGACCAGTTCAGCGTGGAGAAGTGGGGGCAACACCTGGAAAAGATTGTCCAGCAATGACGGATGCCAGAAGCAGCGGCATGGGCAGGCAATCTCCCCTCCCTGCTCATGCCCTGCCACCAGCTAGGAGACTGCCTCGGGACACCCTCCAGGACCAGGGTCCAACACTTGGCAGGAGTCTGACATGGGCAAAGGACAAGATCCATCCTTCTACTGCATACAAGAAACACACCTCAGAATCAAATAACCTCAGAGAAAAGGGGTAGAAAAAGATTTTCCAAATAAATGGACCCAAGAAAGAAGCTGGTATAGCTATTCTAATATCTAATATCTAATTAGTATCTAATATCTAATATCTAATAAAATAGATTCTCAACCAAAATTTATCGAGATGGGAAATGACATTTCATATTCATCAAAGGAAAAATATCCACCAAGATGACATCTCAATTCTGACCATCTTTCCTCCAAATGCAAGAGCACCCACATTGTAAAAGAAATGTTACTAAAACTCAAATCACACATTGAATCCCATACTGTTTAGAGAGGGACTTTTCAACATCCCCACTCTTATCAATGGACAGTTCATCAATACAGAAACTAAACAGAGACACAATGAAACTAACAGATGTTATGCACCAAATTGTATTTAACAGATATGTACAGAACCTTCCACTCCAAAACAAAAGAGTAACCTTCTCAGGATCTCAAGGAACATTCTCCAAAATTCTTATATAATCAGCCACATAGCATGCCTCAACAGATACAAGAAGATTGAAATAACCCCATCATTTTATCAGATCACCACAGATTAAGGCTGGATTTCAACAACAAAAGAAATAGCAGAAAGCCCACATACTCATGGAAACTGAGCAACTCTCGATTCAATGACCACTTGGTTAAAATAAATAAATAAATAAATGAATAAATACTTTCTAGAATTCAAAGAAAACAAAGAAACAACATATCCAAACTTATGGGACACAATAAAAGTAGTGCTAAAAAAAATTCATAGCATTAACTGCGTTTACAAAGAAATTGGAGCAATCTCATACTAGCAACTTCACAGCATACCTGAAATTTCTAGAACAAAAAGAAGCAAACACACCCAAGAATAGTAGAAGGCAAGAAAATAGTCAAACTGAAGACTGAAGTCAATCAATTAGAAATGAAGAGAAAATATGAAGAGTCAACAAAACCAAGAGGCTTTTCTTTAAAAAACAAAATTAAATAGGTAGACAATATTTTAGTCAAATTTACTAAAATGAGAGATACAATATCCAAATATAAAATTAAAAAAAAATCAGAGATGAGAATGAAGATATAACAACAGAAACTGAAGCAATCTAAAGAACCATAAGATCATATTTCAAAAGCTGATATTTAATAAAACTAGAAAATTTGAACAGAATGTATAATTTTCTTGATATGGCTAATCAATCAAGATCAGGTAAACTATCTAAAATGTCTGAAAACCCCTATGGAAATAGAAGCAATCATTTAAATCTCCCAAGCAAAAATGCCCAAGATTATATGGTTTTAGTGCAGAATTATACCAGACTTTCAAAGAAGAACTAATTCCAATAATCTTTAATTTGTTCCACAAAATAGAAACAAAAGGAGCACTACCTAATTCATTCTATGAGGACACAATCATACCTGATACCTAAACCACACAAAGACTCAACAAAGAAAGAGAATATCAGACCAATTTTACTTTGAGCATCTATGCAAATATACTCAATAAAACTCTTACAAACTGAATCCAGGAACACATCAAAAACATCATTCACCACAATCAAGTAGGCTTCATTCTAGGGATGCAGGGTTGGTTCAATACATGAAAATCTATTGTTTCAACCCATTATATTAACAAACTGAAAGATACAATCTTATAATCATCTCATTAGATGCTGAAAAAAGTCTTCAACAAAATCTAAAAGCCCCTTCATATTAAAAGTATTAGAGAGATCAGGAATTCAAGACACAAATGTAAACATAACAAAAGCAACATACATTAAATCAATAGTCAACATCAAATCAAATGGAGAAAAACTTGAAACAATCCCACTAAAATCTGGGACAATACAAGGTGGCCCATGCTCTGACTATCTACTCAATATAGTACTTGAATTTCTAGCTATATTGATGACAACAAAAGGAGTTCAGGGGATACAAATTGGAAAGGAAGAAGTGACAGATGATATGATAGTATATATAGGCAATCGCCAAAATTATATCAGAGAAGTCCTACAGCTCATAAACAACTTCAGCAAAGTGGCAGGACATAAAAATAAAACAATGAAATCAGTAGCCTTCCTTCATACAAATGATAACCAGGCAAAAAACAAAATTAGGAAAACAGCCTTCTTGACAATAGTAAACAATTTACATAGTGAAAATGGCCATCTTACAAAAGCAATCTACAGATTCAATACAATCACCATCAGAATTCCAACACAAATCTTCACAGACCTTGAAAGAGCAATTCTCAACTTCAGATGGAAAAACAAAAAACCCAGAATAGGGAAAACAAATCCTGAACCAAAAAAGAACTTCGGGAAGAATCAACATCCCTGACCTCAAGGTGTTGGTACACAAAGCAAGTGATAAGACTGGTATTGATACAGAAACAAACAGGTTGATCAATGGCATCGAATTGAAGACTCAGAAATAAATCCATGTACCTATGAACAGTTGATTTTTGACAAAGAAACCAAAGCCATACAATGGGGAAAATCAGCATCTTCAACAAATAGGACTGGTCAAACTAGACATCTGAATGTAGAAGAAGGCAAAAAAAAAAAAAAAAAAATCCATATTTATCACTGTGTACAAAACTTAAGTACCAGTGGATAAAGGTAAATAGAAAACTGGATACACCAAATATCATAGAAGAGAAAGTGGGGAATTTGAACTCATTGGTATAGAAGACAATTTCCTGATTAGAACATGAATGGCTGAGCTTCTAAGATCAAAAACTGATAAATGGGACATCATGAAACTGAAAAGTTTCTGGAAAACAAAGTACACTGTCAATAGGACAAAATGGCAGCCTATTGATTGGGAAAATATCTCTACTAACCCTATATCTGATAGACGGCTAATATCCAAAATATATAAAGAACTCAAGAAGTTCAACTCCAGCAAATCAAATAATCCAATTAAATACAGGGTACAGAGTTAAACAGGAGAATCTCAAACGGCCAAAGAACACTTAAAGAAATGGTCATCATCCTTAGTCATTAGAGAAATGCAAATCAAAATGACCCTGAGATTCCCCCACTTCCACCAATCAAAATGGCTAAGATCAAAAACTCAATTGACAGTACATTCTGGCGAGGATGTGGAGCAAGAGGAACACTCTTTTATTCCTGGTGGAATTGCAAACTTGTACAACCACTATGGAAATCAATCAGGAAGTTCCTCAGAAAACTGGGAATAGTTCTATCTGAAAACCCAGCCATACCATTCCTGGGAATTCACCTGAGGAATGTTCTTCTATACTCCCAAGGACATGTACTCCACTATGTTTATAGTACATAATTTATAATAGCTAGAAACTGGAAACAGCCCAGAAGTCCCTCAACCTAAGAATGAATACAGAAAACGTGGTTCATTTACACAATGAAATACTACACAGCTATTAAATGCAGAATACCCATTATATACTCAACAGACATCAGAAGTTAAATAAGAAATAAGTCCCAAGAGAGGATGCTTGAATCACACTTAGAAGGAACGAAATAGTCATAGCAAGCAGAAGGAGGAAGGGATGTGGGTGGGACAGAGGAGGGTGAGGGGAATAGGGGAGCAAAATCAGCTGTGTGGAGAGATAAGAGAGAGACCCCCATAAGTCAGGAGAATGAATGGAAATCTGCAGCTGCCAGGGAGGGGGGATCTTTAGGAAGTCCCAGAGACCAGAGATGGGTAAGACTACCAGGAGTCAATGTAGGTGACCTTAGCCAAGGTGCCTAACAGTGGGAGGCATGGAACCTGTAGAGTCCCTCTCCTGTAGCCAGGCAGGACCTCCATTGGAAGGATAAGAACACCAACCCACTCACAAAACTTTCTACCCAAAATTTGTCCTATCTAAAAGAAATGCAGCGACAAAGATGGAGCAGAGACTAAAGGAATGGCCAGCCAATAACCGGCCAAACTTGGAGCCTATCCCATGGACAAACACCAATCTCTGACATTTATATTTATACATATAAATACTGTTACGATTGAAAACAGGAGCCTAGCATTACCTCTGAGATGCTGTACACAGCAGCTGCCTGAAACAGAACAGATATCCACAGCCAAACATTGGACTGAGGTAGGGGACTCTTATAGAAAAGTTAGGGGAAGGAGTAAAAGCCCTGAAGAGGATGAGAACCCCACAGGAAGATCCACAGAATCAACTAACCTGGATTCCTTGGAGCTCTGAGAGTGAGCCAGCAAGCAAATAACATGCAATATATATATTTCATGTAAGTCCCCAAACAACCAAAGCAGAGACTCTCACTAAAGATGTAGCCCAACTGTAATATTTGTTCCCCAATTGGCTACTTTGTCTGGCCTCAGTGGGAAAGGTTGTCCCTAATCTGGTGGAGATTTATTTGATATGCCTAGGTAGGAGGTTTTGGGTTTGGGGCGGTATGGGGCGATTCTCTCAGTGAAGAAGGGGAGGAAAGATAGAAGGAGGGACTCTGTAAGGAGGACGGGGAGATGGGTAGCATTTGGGAAATAAATAAATACATAAATAAATAAATAAATAAGCAAATAAACAAGCAAATAAATTTAAATGATAAAAGAAACCAAGAGGATAGAAAACACTAATAGAAATCTGTATATTTATGCCACAGTTCTTACCACACTGGATTCCTCATCCCTCAGTTTACATGTTTTATATCACCTATACATTAAAATATAAAATATAAAAATAAAAAATAAAACAAAAAATGGTGGTAAATGAGATGACTCAGTGGATAGTGCAGGTTTGTCTCCATGTGGGACCCCCAACAGCTAGAGCGGAGGCTCTCCCTAAAGCTATCTGGTCCCTAACAAGCCTGCTTTGTCTGGCCTCAGTGAGAAAGGATGCACCTAGTATGGCAGAGACTCTGATTCACCAGAGGGGATAGCCCCATCCTTTCAGGAGAGAGGGGGCAAGGGCGGGGAGGGTCTCTGTGATGGGGTGCAGGAAACAGGGCAGCATTGGATATAAATAAAAAACAAAATGGTCTCAGGAATGAGCTTGTTATCTTGTTAAAAAAGATTCAGTAAGGATTAAAATTTATTTTGCCAAATTTGCTTAAATCAAGGGACTTATAGAATAGACTTCTGGTATAGACACAAACCGAAAATTCAATGAAGATTCATATTCATATTTAAGCTGGGCATTCCCTTCTGTCCCCTCCCGTGTTGGGACTAATCACTCTACAGTATGTGGTTCAGAAAAGAGAAATGGTTCAGACTCTCTGAATGCCAGTACAGCGAATCATGCATACAGTGACGGAAAATGCATTCTGGGGAATAACATTTCTGTGGTAGGAGAGAGGCAACCCTGGCTAAAGTAATTTGACTTGGATCAAACCGGAACACTCACTCATGAGAGCATGGTGTGTGTTACTCCCATTCCTCATCCTTAGTTTTCAAGCATGAGCTCTTGCTTCTCACTCCAATCTATGTTAAATACTGGGATTAAGACTTGAAAATTATTTCTTACATAATTTAATAGACACCACAATATTCTTTGTTTTACAAATGCCCCGTGTTATTTTCGGTAATGTCTACTATTATTTGGCATATACACTCGCCCAGTCCTTCAGACAGTTGCATTACCTCAGCTGAGCAGATTACAGTAGGTGGCAGCCCATGTGGTTTGAAATCCACCATTACAACCTTACATGTTTATTTATTCAGGATGAATAATAAGCTTCATTTCTCAAAGGCAATGCACTAGAAAATATACATAAAATTTTGTCTGCTGATTAACCTAACAGATAATAAAAGAATATGAGTATCATAAAAATTTTAAAAGTGTAAACGAGAAGTTAATATGAGATATAGGATTTACAAATCAAAAGAGAGAAATCAAATCACACTCTTCTTTGGTTTTGCATTAGAGGTAAATACACAAAATAGCTTACTAAAACAATGAAATTGACTACATTCATTTTTTTTTTTCTGTTTTAATCTCAAGAGGTGAAACTATAAAAATAGCTAAATGCTTGTGGAAATATTAAGGACTCTATTTGAATTATTTTGAATTTGAATGTAATTTTAACTAATACTGTTGAGCTTTGGGGATAATTAGAATGAGTTTAGCAAAGCTGAGAACTTAAATAATTAAAGAGATAAGATTAATTTGAGGAGAAACACCATTATCTAAAACCAAATATTAGAATTCTTATTAAATGCAAGGCAGTATGGAGTGGAGAATGGTTAGAGTAAAATTTTCCATTTACTTAAAGAAAAAAAAACAGATTTTCTTTTGAATAAACACAAAATTCATTCCTACTGCATTAAATGTTTTGCCATGGATATCTGCTTGATTCTTTTTTAAAAGATTTATTTTAATATTAATTTATTATAGAATGTAGTAATTGTATGATTGCATCTCCAGTTCTTATATATTGCTTAAACAGTAGTCTCTTAATTTTTTTTCTTCTAAATCACTTTTGAATTGTCAATGCACATAGAGTATAAAAGAACGCCAATTAGTTTCCTGGAACATCTGTTTTCTGAAACACACTGCATATGTGCAAACAACTTTGCCTGAGTACTTCACACAGTAGGACATTCCAACACACTGCCCAATTCTCTCATTTATTCTCCTCTTCTTGGTCAATCTTTGCTACTCCATTCCAGTTCCAGCTTATACCTGCTGCTTCCTTTTCTGCTTTTAGCATTAAAATAACACCAAAATGGTGATCATCACCTGTGCATCTCGAAAGCTCTGAAACATTCTGCATAAGTCTGACTTTTGGAAAAATGACAAATAGATTAAAATTATTCACAGATAATTACAAATCACTATCCCGAGAAGCCTTGCTAATTATATTTTCATGAGCATCATTGAAGAGAGTATGTATTTTGATTTAGCTCTAACTAGTGTTTAGATTTATTTATTTAAAATTTTGACTCGAGTCTTTCTGGAGGGCAAAACATAGTTCATCATAGCTTCACTTTCTGCTACACATGTCCTGTGGTTGGGATTTTAAGTTCCTATCTTTTCCTCTTCTGAAAGCTGTATTTTCACATCATAATTATAAAAATTAAAAACTCGAAACTGTCTTAGATTTAGGCATCTGTAACACTATTGAAACATTCACCAGAACCCATTTTGTGACCAGGTCTACGTATCTACTACTTTAAACATCTTGGTTCATGGGCAGTACCTATTTGAAACAAGGAGTGAAAAATCTTTGAATTTTGGTAGAAGAATCATATGATGTACTTATTAATCTCAGTGGCATCTTTGTCCAGGGTAAAGAGAAAGCTTTTCATCACTAGGAAATAAATAGTATTTGATAAACTATGAAAATATGAAGAATCACTCTCCACTGACAATTAAACAACTTCTGTGTTCAGAATAGAGCAGCCGGCTGCACCGTGCATAAATACATAATCACTTTTCAAAGTCTGAATGTGCTGGCTGGCTTCCTTACACACCTGAATTTGGTGAGCATTCTGTGTGCTGTGTCTCTTTGTTTAGAACTCACTTTTTGTTTGGAGCTGGGGCTAGTAAATATGATCCTCTCCCCTGAGGCCTGCATGGTGAAGGTGCCTGCTGAGGTGGGTTTCTGCATGAGAACAGATTCTCATGAATAAGGATGCCATTCATTTATTACAGTTTGGGGGGAAATCAGCAGGTCTGAAAGCTGCCTACTTCAAGCTCTGGACAAGAATAATGACACGGGAGAAAAACTGGATCTAATTTTGAATAATACGCCTGAGGATCATCTCAGCAGGTTCCCTCGCCACTTTTTATTTTATTTTTGGGTATACTCTCTGAGATTATTTTTTTTTTACACAATTGTTACAAAGAAAGAGTTAGAGAATTGAAGTTGCAAAATGCAAATATTGCTTCTCTGTTTCATCCGGACCTCTCATTTTGGGAATTAATTTTTGGGTAGTGTTAAACATTGAAAACAAGATTGAGAAAACTGAAAATCCACATACTTTGTTTTTTCTAATGTTACATAAAACATACACAAAATCACACGTGTGTTGCTTAGTTGTAGTTTGAACAAAAGCTATATTTAAATTATTTTTTTTGTCAAAAAAATTTGTAAAATTATTTTGACCATTATTTCTGAAGGAAATTTTCAGGTTGAAATCACTGCTTTTGTTGACTTTAATAATGTGTATCATATGGATTACCTAGTCATATTTATGTAGTTTCTTATACATATTATACAGATCCAGGGAATGTAAGAATGTGAAAGAAAAGTAAAAACAAACTAAGAAATTAAGTACTGTGTATGTGGTATTCAAGAAGTCCCCTTTTATGTAGCAAAACATTTTTAGTTCTATTGTTATCCTTAAGAAACCTTGAAGGACAATCTCTAAGTATATGCATATTATTACCCAATTTCTTCAATTACCCCTAAACCCTAAATGAGTACTCAAAGACTTTTGTCAAAACCTCCAAGATCAGCTAGACCCAAGTAGACAAGAGATCCTACAGCAAAATGAAAAAAAAAAAAAAAAAAAAAAAGTATTGATTGACAAATACCCCTATGTATGTCTCTGCCTCAACCCCTTGTACATGGGTGGGCCATGTGAATAGCTGTCTGTAGTGGTTGATGAGGGGAATGACAGGTCTCATGTCCATGCATAAGGAGAGCTATAAGCAACTTTCATATTCTGAAGGACATTAAAGGATGACACGCATTCCGGAGAGGAGTTACAGATTGTAAAACAACAAAATTCTTTGTGTGATTGATAGCGCGTGAAGATACTGAGTTCGAGTCCAGACCACATAGTGAGAAACTGCCTGAAAAATTAAAACATTTGGAAACAAAATGAGATCTTTTGTAATCTGCGTGAGGAGAAACCTCTGCTACAGTCTTTTCAAAAATAGTTATCTACTCAGTTTGATGACTCAACTCTATTATATGTATATCAAAACCATGGAAGTTAGACATTAGCACACAGAAATGTTGATCAGATATAAGCAAGATAGCAGCCATAAGAAGTGACATCGTTCCCCATTTCATACTGTCAAAGCCCATTTTCTAATGTAGTATTTGGCAGAAAACTTCCATAGTCAGAAATAGATAGATTGGACTTTGACATCTGGCTTTCTCTGCTACTACTCAATTCTGTTCTCATAGTTCATGAAATGCCAATCCATTACATGTAAGAATTGCATCGTAGATGTAAAGAATGAATGATGATGTCTTCTACCAGGGTCCTTTACAGGAACAGGTGGTGGTTTGGATTTAGCCCAAGGGCTATCATTTGCAGCCCCCTTCCCAATACCATTATAATTATAATTATGTTGAAAGAAAAGGGTTTGTTGAAATGATTTGAATTCAGATGGTTTCAGAGAGTTTATAAATGTGCTCAGAAGGCTGTTTTTTGCTATGGGAAAGACATTTATTTGTACTGAGTATTCTCCATGTGGCAAGCAATCTGTTAGGTGCTTTATGTACATAATTGCATTTAATTTTTATAGTTTGGCATTTGAAGAGAAGAATATTGATACAGGTTAACTGAGAAGCCCAAGCTAACATTGTTAGTAATTTTTAGATGTAGGATTGGGGTCTATTTATACCTGACTCTGCAGTCTGAGTTCTTTTCATACCCTTTTAACTGTTACATTGAACAGACAACATTGAGTGGAATACTCATGATAAAAATTTTCTTCTGTATAATCACCTCTACAGATTCAATCTATAGGAGAATTATTTTCTTCTCATATAAAATTTAGGCAGATAGCCCAGATAAACTCCAAGATGAATATATATGTGTATTCCACTAAACAGTTTGATTCTTAAAATTTAGTGATAAATATGATCTATCCAGTATAAAAATAAAAGCCATAAGCTAAATCAAAGTGAAGTCATTAACTCAATTTTAATGTAGGCTTCAAAATACTCAGCCTTAGGAAGCTTTCCTATCTCCCTCTGTATCTTCATTTTTAAAATTATTATGAAATGCTATTGCTGATGTCATGTTGGGCTTGCAAACAGGAGCCAAGCATGGCTGTCCCAAGAGGTTCTACCAGCAGCTGCCTGAGACAGATGCAGAAACTTAGAGTCAAGCATTGGACTTGTCAGGTCAGGGACCCCTACAGAAGAGTTATGGGAAGGATTGAAGGAGCTGAAGGGGATGGCATTCATGGGCTGGTCTGTGGCCCCTGGCACATATGTATCAGAAGACTGCCTTGTCTGGCATCAGTGAGAGAGGATGTGTCTAATCCTATAGAGACTTGATTCTTCAGGGATGGGGGATGAGGTGAGAGTGTGAGGGAAGTAGAGGTAGGGTGGGGGTGGGTGAGCACTCTTTCAGAGGCAAAGGGGAGGGAGGAGATGGTGAAGAACTCTGGGAGGGGGAACTGAGAATGGGGGTAATATTTAAAATATAAAATAATTTTTTAAAAAAATGTTATATATTTCATGGATGTGCAGACATGCACTGGTCCCTAAGCATGCATGTGTCCCTCAGGAAACATTCACCTGAAGAGAAGAAAGGGGGAAGAGCAATATTTCTTTTCTGTGTATTGTCCCAGCTTCTCACTATTTTCAGTATGTCTTTTGATAACACTCCATCTACTTCTTCTAACCTGTGCAGATGTCGAGATAGAGTCTGCTGACTAGAACATTCTCAACACCCCTCTATGCTTTCTTTTCTTGCTCATTCCTCTGCCTTCCTATCCTTCCAGTTTCTCCCCCACTCTCAAATATGGTACTCATGAAACTCACTAGATTTCTCCAGTTCTAAAAATCACTTCAAACATGTCTCATTCGATGGGTAGAAAGCTAGAAGCATACCCCCTCTAGCTATATCCTGCCTCTGGCTCCTGTCTGCTGAAACTGTCTAGGATTTTACAAAGCTGTGTTCAGCCATCTGAATAGCTATCCCTGACAGTTTGTTCAATCCCTGCCCAAAATGTGTGGGGCAAGCTTTTGTCTCTTATTCTAGAGTGCACCTAGACACCATCAAACATTCCTGTGCAAATACACACAATTGTATTTATTGTAAAGATACTGGCTGTTTGGTTGTGAATTGAAAATTATTACTCTGGAATTATTTACAAGACCACTATGGATCATCGGGGACTTGGAAATCAATAAGTTTATTCTATAACTGAAATGATGGGTATTTATTCATTGGCTTGTATTTCAAATAACACTGGGCCTGATGTGTAAGTAAAATATCATCTACTGTAATGTCTGGTTTGAATTTACTATCTTTAAGAAAGTCCCATTTCTACTGTTTATCTAAATTTCAGGCTCTTTCTTATATTTTAAACTAATGTGCCTATCTTGCAGAACAAGATTAATGCTGAAAAAAATAGAAGAGATTTTACAGAAATCAACTGGTGGGGAAAGCTAATACTGTCTTTTTGCTGTACTTGCTTAAAATCTTCACAATTAGCTTTTAAAATAAGTCTTTATACGCCACAGAAACAGCTACATTTGGCCACTTCAGATGCATTTAATTAAAGATGCTGGGACTCTGTTCTGGATACCACTCTGACCATTGCGAAAATCCTTTTTGCATTTCTGGGAGTTTACCCAGAGGTCTGGCCATCTCTTATTGATGACCTTGAATCTTTGCATACAATTTGTTCACGTCCAGTTTCTTCTCCCTGGTTTCCATGACTCTTATTAGAATTGTCTCCATCCACATCATACCACTAAGCATCCTAAAATGACAGTCTTCAGAACATTTTAAAAACAGTAATGGAGGTGTGGAACTAAGCAGGAATTAAAAAATACATATATATCCAAAAGCTGTTTCAAATTGGAACATGATAAAGTGAAGCTGAAATGATAAGTGCATATCAGAGAATACGCCATGTCAGAGTAATGATGGGCTTAGAAGGAAACATTGAAATTGTGTACAACGACAGTCACACAAATTAAATTCTACCACTTGCAAATACAACCAAGGACACTAAGGAACAAGTCGTGTCTACGTCTAGTAAAAGTATAAGTTGGCAAAAACAACTTTAGGGAACAATTTGATGCTCTCCAGTGAAGACAAAAGTGATCTCACCCTGGAGTTCTGCAAATTTCTTTTTAGAAAATAAGACATGAACACATGCTCGAATGTGTGACAAGAAAAACTGTAAAATTATAACTGAAAAGAATCAGTCTCGGAAACAACAAAAACAAAGAAAACTTGAGACCACACTAATTTAAAAAAAAAAAGCACAATGAATTGATTAAAAGCAATGGGTTCAAGAATACGATCTGGACCACTGAGTTTTTGACCTTGCTGTTGTATAGTTTAATGCTGGCAGGTGAATTTTTTTCTTTCAATGTTCATTTCCATATCATAAAATACACAAAGTCTTATATAAAAACAATACTAAAGATATATACAATTAAAATTCTAATGTGAAGGCAAGCTAGACAATATGAATAGACACAGCAGAGATCTAAAATAAAGCACAATGTTCAAACACAACCATTCTAACCAACCAATAAAAAGAAATACATTCATGCTTCAGTTGTACAACACACAATTGTGATCATTGTCCTATGCTCACAGAGTGAACAGGCTAGGACATACTTGAGAATGGGTAAATTTTTTTTCTACATGTATTGAAAATATTTTAGTTAGTTGATTCTATATATGAGTTAATATTCAAAAGCTTTCATCAACTTCTCAAAAATTAACTTAAAAATAAGGAATGAAAAATTCTGAAATGATTCAGATAGCTGAATTAATTTGATGGTGTTACATTACAGTGTTTTCATGTATATACTTATATTGAGATGCCTTTAGATACAAATTTATCTATGTTAATAAATGTAAATCAATGCAGGTATCAGTTGGGAACTTGATTTGTGCTTAAATCGGAATTTGCATGTCTGCTGCATGTTCCTGCCAAAGGTTGGTTCTTTGACTGGTCAATAAAGAGCCAGCGGGCAATAGCTGGGCAGGGAGACAGAGGCAGGACTTTGAGGCTTCCCAGAGAGGGAATACAGGACAGGGAGAAGGGAGAATCACCAGGGCAGGAAGAAGGAAGAAGATAAAAAACCAAGAACCATGGAAGACAAAGAACAAATCCATGTAAGAATCAGGGAAAGGAGTCCCCAGGGGCCATTCCCCTGATTGGGTCTGGGATAGCAGGAATAAATTATAGATTTTAGGAAGTAATAATTGAAGAATATTGGAGAGGAATGTGTTAGCCATGTGGAGGTTCAGGAATGGCCCAGCCATTAAGGTAGTTATGGCATATTAATAATAAGCCAGCATATGACCCACGCAATCGTCTCACAAGCAAGAACGCATGCAGGCACCAGGATCCTTCTGCAGCAAGCGTTTATTGCAATGGAAAGAGGAAGACCCCGAGCCCTGAAAATGAGCTGCCTATATACACCCTAGAGCGGTGTGTGCACTTCTGATTGGCTGCTTGCTCATTACCTTGTATTACGCCCCGGGTTGGGAAGTGACTTGGCATGCTTTCACCATTTGCACATGCGCAGTCCACTTATAACTTGCGGGAGCACCGGATGGCAGCACCATCTTGTAATGGCCAATGTTGTCACCGCTCACCGTGGCTCTCTACACCAGCATGCGAGAGAGTGTGTGTGTGTGTGTGTCTTTCACTTGTAAATCTAGAGTTCTTGGTCAGATGCAGAGCCACACATGCATCCACCAGGAGCTAGAGCAGTTTTACAACTACCGGGCATCTTTGTGTCTTTCACTGGGGACTCGAGAGCATTAAGGCAGGAGGACTTGTGTCACCCCAGCCAGAAAGTAAAGAACTGGTTCGCAGTTTACCACTGCATGTACCCAATAATGTAAACACAAGTATATATTTCTACATACATATGCATACACATACAGGAAACCCAGAATAACAATATCAAATATAGATCAGCTATAGATCCTGTTGTTCTGGTTCAGTATTCAAAATTCTGGCTCTTTAAATTATAACCCTTTTACAATTATTGTATATTTAATCCATAAGGTCAAGTTTTATAATATATTCAGTTATTTACTAATAATTTTTCTGAAGAGGCATGAAGTATAATTAAACAGATGAGTGATAAAAATAATAAGAAACTGAATACATATTGATATGTATTAATTAGTAATACATAATACATTAAAATATATTTAATGATAATTCTTTAAGAAGCTTAAAACTATTGTGGAATCTTGAAATGCTTTGTTTTTTTGGTAAGCAAATGTCAATATATTTAATACTCATTGTCTATTGTGATGGTTTGTATATGCTTGGCCCAGGGAGTGGGGCTTTTAGAAGTTATGGCCCTGTCAGAGTAGGTGTGTCATTGTGGGAGTGTGCGGGGTGGGTTGGGGGGGGGGTTATAATGCCCGTGCGCACAGGTGTGGGTCCTGTTGGGCTGTGTTGTGGTTCCCACATGTTTGTCATGGCTCAGGGAGGCAGAAATGTGAGAATTTGACTGAGTTCACTCCACACAGCTGGGTGGATGCTAGGCTGAGAAGCCCTGGGGCTCCACCTGGCTGTGGAGAGGTCTCAGCCTGAAGTCCTGTGGGGACAGAGCTCCTGAGTGAGGGTCTCCGGGCCAAAGCAGCTGACCAGGAGACTGGTGGTCTCTGTCCTTGGGCTCCCAGATGTCGCTGGGAGCCATGAAAGAACTGAGACAGAGTGGGCTTATGGGCTGGACTGGCCCACAGCTGAGAGGGGGGAGAGGGAGAAAAACTATGGCAGCACCCCGTGGGGTGAGAGATTCTTGGTTATGGCACTTGCTTTCCTGGGTCAGCTAGCTTGCTTGAGTTGGCGGCCTCCGGCCTCCGTGGAGGGAACATAGAGAACTCCTCCATAGGCGATCAGACAACAGTTTGATAGTTGAAGTTCTTCTCCACAGTTTCCCACAGTGAGGCCCCAAAGACACAATGAAGTCCATGGTTTTAAAAGGTTTATTGTCATGGCGGAAAGTGGATCTAGCTGTACCCCCAACCTCCAACCCTCCACCCCATTTCTCAGGGCATGCCTGAGTTAAATAGGGACTGAGGAGGTTCTGGGGAGGAATGTTTAATTGGCTATACCCTCTGGCCTTTAGGTATCTCATTAATATGGAAATCTCTTGAGGCTCTGCCATATCCTCTATCTGTGGAGGGGCTGGTAGGGGTGTTGTCCTACGTGACTGAAAGGCACTGATCAATGGAGGTGTTTGGCCGAGTGTCAGGAGCCTGGAGTCAGAGAGCAAGGTGGAACACCTACTATCCCATTAGGGTCCAGGATTTGAGGCCTGTGCTCGACCAGGAACCAAGCTATCCTTTCATGGTCCCACAGGAGTGTGCTTTATGATCCTTATTCTAGCTGCCTGGAAGCCAGTATTCTGCTAGCAGCTTTCAGATGAAGATGTAGAACTCTCCTGAACTGTGCCTGCCTGGACCCTGCCATGTTCCCTTCTTGATGATAATGGACTGAACCTCTGAACCTGTAAGCCAGCCCCAATTTAATGTTGTCCTTATAACAACATTATAAGGACAACATTATAAGAGTTGCCTTGATCATGGTGTCTGTTCACAGCAGTAAAACCCTAACTAAGACATCTATATATTAAAATAGTTAAAAAATCATGTATCAGAATGAGATGAAAGACTTAAGGTACTTCCATTATAGGATACCTACAGTTTTGGGGCTGGAGTGATTTTCCTTGTTGCCTGCAGAGAATGTTTTAACCCCATAACTCAGAATGCATTTGCCCTGGCAATGCATTATTGTCTTGGTAATCAGTGGGTAATGCTGTTTTTTGTTCTGAACATCCAGTCAGCTTGTTTTGTTATAATGTGTTACTATATTGGATGTACTGAACCCCTGCCATAGTGAATTACACAGGCAGGCTCTCCATGCTATAAAAGTGTTTTTCTACTGGAGATGTTCATGAGAAAACTGAAAGTTTCTCAAATTAATTTCCCCAAATGCCCTGGGCCCCAGTCATCTCCACTTCTGTGTTCTCCACAGCTTCATAGCACTGTAGGACCAGGTGAGCCTGGGTGAGTCTGTGCCTCCCCCTATGGCAATATTTTCTTTTCACAGAGAAGTGGCCACAGTTGTATAATTTTGTGCAGGGAGTGGATGCCTTTGTGATTGACCAAGCTGTGCTGAAAGATAACAAGTACAGAAACTAAAAAAGTTTAAACTTTGGAAAACTTGGTCAACGTCTCAGTGGAATGCTAGAAGAAACAATTCTTTCCACACTGAAAATCTCTTAAGTTTTACAAGTTTTGTTGAATTCCAAAGAGCTCAGGACACTTATAAAAGCTTTATTAAACTTGATCTGACTTCCTAGCCTCATGGTGAGTATGTGAAGAACAGACACATGTAGACAGAATAGGGACAAAACCAACAAAAGAAAAAATAAATCATGGCCTCAATTATGGTCAAAACTTGTGTCATGGCACTGGTTGCATGTCTTAGCTTTGTCTGTTCCAAGGTACACACTGTCATTGAAACTGATAGCCTTATGACTATTTGCCATCGTATGTTAGGCAGAGTTCTTTGTGTAGAATTCCTTTTCTCTGTATCTCTCAGTCTCTCCCCACACCCTAGCATACATCTGAGAGGTGACTAAAGAGACAAACAATCAAACAAACAAGCAAACAAAAACAAATACAGAAAACTTCGCTACAAAGATACAGAGAAACTGAATGAAATGTGGACTGAGAATTAAAAAAAAACAATTATATACTGGAAGGCGTTGAATGGATCATGAAAAGTGATTCATGTTGGAGAGAAAAGGACATAATCCTCAAGTAATTGGATTTGTGTTTATCTGAGGGATAGGCTCAGAATAGATACAAATTAAGATATCATTCTCCAAGAGGTATTACCATTTCTGCAGGTTTTCCTTTGTGGTCTGGCCAACATAACAAGAATATTTATGCATTCAACAGCCTTTGAAAAGAAAGGCAGAACATGTATAATTTTATTTATAGGCATTTGCATTCTGTATGTTTAGCATTGTAGTGCCAGTGATCCCCCCAAACACACACAGGAGCCAATCTGATGCAACCCACAGTAGGCTCTTTATTCTATTCAAGCTAGCTTGCCACCCCCCCCCCCCCAAAGCACCACCATAACACAAGAAGGTTTTGGTGGTGGGGAAGCCCTGAATATATATGGGACAAGACTTTATAGTAAGCAGTAAGCAAGGAGTACCTGTGCAAACATCTGATTGGAAAACTACTGTGGCCTTTAATATAATTGGCTGGTGCTGGGAGTCATACCATAAACTTAATTTCTGCTCCCCTCTGCATTGGTGGCCATTGGGCAGAGGGTGGGCTTGAAATCTGAGGGTGCAGGTTTGCTGGGGAAATAGTCTGGGAACACTGGTCTTGTTGAGGGTGTAACCTGGAAATGCTGGTCTTGTTGGGGATTAGCCTAGAGACTGGAGCTAGACTCAGTTTTGCCTAGTTTGCCTGAGTTCAAACTTAGTTTAGCTTCTCTAAAATGGAGTCTGAACTTAAAAGATTTGGCATCTCAGCATTCCCCGTGCTTACTGTGTGTTCAGGGTTATATTCCTCCCATGTATGTCCATTCAGGGAAGAGGGAAACAGAGTAGTAGAACAGGATGCTGGAAATCTAGGAAATCTAGGTACTGCAGTGTGTTAAGTGAAAGAGCTATTTTCAATATCTTATCCAATTACTGAAGTTTTCAATTAATATTGTGGGTTGACTTGTGGTGTGCTTGAATAGTTCCTGAGAATAAGCTTTTATATATAATCTCAATAATGCCATAACTGTTGATAAAGTTCCGTGATATTTTTAAGGCTTATAAAATTTGAGATTTTATGTAATTATATAAGTCTAATACTGTATAACACCAGAGTTCAAGTAATTTCTTCGAAATACTTTATTTTCTCTCTTTGTAGGTAGGAGGAACTTAGCCAAGCAGGCACAGCCACAGTGATGGTGCACACATTACTGATATTTCCTCCCAGACCAACCTAGAATCTGCTGGCATGGGAATGAGAAAGAAACATAAGCACAGAGCCAATAAGAGACTGGGAGGGAGACATAAAGGTTTGCTCTGTTTCTGCAGTAAACAACTCTGCTTTTGCCATTTGCCCGGCTCCCAGAGTCTGTGTCATTGACTCTGTGCCTTATTATCCCTACCCAAGGGTTTTGGTTAGTAACATCTCTTATATAGAGATCTTATTTACTTTCATAGTATAAGTTTAAATATTAGAGCTTGAATCATGTGATTTAAAAAAATACACCACTCTGAATTTATAATTAATTATCTCAAAACCATGTAAATTGTTCATCTCTGCCTATTTACATGAACTGTATATTTAATATATTGAAATTCCTAGTATGGGAGTTTTTCATGAATCTAAATTATTCATATTTACCTGTACATGCATATAAGTATGTGTCAGAATATTTTATTCTATTTTCATCATCTGTTTAGCTGGTGTCTTCTCTGTCTTATCTTGTGTGTGCGGTGTATCTTCTACAGTGGTTAAGGGACTGACCCTTGTTTGGGGTGTCAAAGAAGCAAGCAAGCAAACAAACAAACAAACAATAAAACCTAGAACCTAAGAAAGTAAGTGCTAAAAGATGATTGTGAAGGTATACTACTTAAAAGTGCTACAAAGAAAATGAAAAAAGGGTTCTTGGACAAAATGTTGTAGTACAGTGGAGATGTATAAGTCTTCTCTGATGATGTCATTTCAGCAGATAACCTGATTTATGAGCTGAGCCCAAGATCTCTCAGACGTTGGACCACCAACAAAGGAGCATACACCAGCTGATATGAGACCCCCAACACATATACAGCAGAGGAATGCCGGATTTGGACTCAGTCAGAGAAGACGCACCTAACTCTCAAGAGACTGGAGGCCCCTGGGAGCTGGGAGGTCTGGTAGTGTTGGAGATGGGAGGAGAAGACATCCCCATGAAGATGGGTGGATGAGGTATGGGATGTGGAACAGTCAGAGGGTGGACCTGGAGGGGGATAAAATTTGGACCGTAATGAAGATTAAATTAAAAAAAAAAAAAGGAAAATGAGAAAAAAAAAGAGTTGAGCATCATGAGAAATATGTGGAAGAGATGTCAAAGCTGACAGAAGGACACAACCATGGATAACTAACGTTTATCTCAGGAAAAACTCTTTCAATGACTTTTAGCCAGTCTACGGCAGTCTTCCATGTGGGGCTTGATCACATTTTCAGGTTTGTTTTATTGTTTTTCATTCTGTGTACTTGTGCGTGTTGTGTGCTATTTATTTGACAGTTTTTAAATTGCAGTGTTTATTTTGCCTACCATACTTCATTAGTTATTGCTGTTATAGAGGTAAATTTTTCTTCTTTATTTCTCTTTAAGTCATTCCAGCAAGGAGCTTTTGGCTGCCATATCTGTAACATCAGATCCTTTCATTATCAAACAGAAACTAGGGATACAATAGAGAAACAGTTCCACAGAGTCAAGATTCTTGATAGAGAGTGAAATTACATGGAAGTGACCAATATTCCTTCCTTCCCTGAGCTCCTCCCTGATATTTCTAGACTCCAAGTCTGACTTTTTCTTGTGCTTACTGTTAGGTAGAGAATTGTACCACTTTGTTTGCCAATAACCTTTACCTGGCTGTACAGGTATTCTAATATTGCTTTTACTGAGATTTTTGTTATAGCAACACTAAGTCATTGTTTTTCTTATATTACAGTTTGCAAATGGAGATATCTTCTTTTTCATAGGCTCTCTCTTTTAGGATTATTTTCTGCAGTGATCAGGGTGTATGGTAATATTGTTAAAGTATCCTATTTTTATATTTTCATACTAAAATATACTGGAAGATATTCTTATTAATATTTAGTAACTTTAGAATAGTTCACTAACATATTGGAAACTTTCAGTATGAAAGTCAGTATAACAATTGGTTTGAACAGGACCCAAATATATTAATTTAGTCCATAAATCAGTTTAATCCACTTCTATATTTTCCAGGGAGAGAAATTAACTTCTTCCTCTGGCTATTTTCTGACTTTTCCATTACTGGACAAAAAAATAAAATAAAATAAAATGCTGTTAGGTCAAATAGATTATTTTGTAGAAAGATGTTATTGATGATCATTAGAAATCACTAGTACTCACGGGTGTGCATGAATGTCTCACTTCTCAAAATATAGACACAAAATTAGGTGGTAATGAAATAGCCTGAAGGAAAAGTTTTGTGTGAGCTATGAACAAAATGCTTACAGCCAAAGAGGCATGGAGGAACAGCAAAATAAGATATACAATGTTTTAAACATGTTGCACTTACATCATTAATTTATGAGCTGAATTTGTTTTTTCTAGGGGAAGAAAATGATGAAATGTGACTTGAATGTGTTATACAGACATCGAGCAGAGGGTCCATTTCTTTTGTTTCGCTTCTAGCTTTTATGTGGCCTCCAGGTAAGATGCCGTCATAAAATTCCTTCTGGGCCATTTTATGGTTCATGCTGTCATTTTTACTTGTTTATTAGAACTTTGTAAAATCTGCACTTGAATTTATCATCCATATTCTTTACTTCTTTTGGTGGATTGTTGAGTCTGTACTTCTTTATACAAATAGCATTAGGAATTGTTTTATACTGATGTATCAGATTAACATTGAAATTACACATACTACTGTTTAAAAAAAATTGGCCTTTCCTAGGGAAATGGCAGATTAGATCAGTTTCAGGTATCACATTCTATCAAAAAAATAACAAAAAGTTTGAAATTTTAATTAAGTTTGGTTTGTAATTAATGTTAAAATGCTATCTTATTCTGACATATTTACATTTTAATAAATCCCACGTAACCAGCTTTATTATTGATTTCCTTGGAGATATAAGATGCTTAAATAATTTGCTATATTTCTAATATCTAGTCTTAGTAAACTTGGGACTTGGATTCAAACAATTTTAGTATGAAATCCTTTCTTTTTCCATTCCAACCAAGATAATACATGAAAAAAAAGAGTGACATTTGATCAAAGTGACAGAGAAAAACTTGGCTCTTCTTGTAATTATTAGAAAAGAGGGGGAATTAAATCGAAAGAAAGAAATGTGTATTCCATAATCCAACTAATCCAGAGTGATGTGAAGCTCTAAAAGGCAGAAAGAATATATGCCTAAACCTAGAAATTAATGAAAGCGGAAACAATCAAATAAAAGCTGAAAAACTGACCAATAAAAGCAAAAGTCAGTTCTTTGAAAAGATCAATAAGACACACAAGCCTTTGGCAAATATGTTCAAGAGCTAAATAAAAAGAGAAGGCACAAAGGAGAGAAAAAGCTGTCAAGATGAAGAAAAGAGGTCATGACTGCAGGTGTAGAGGAGATTAAAATACTATTTTCAGAGAACACCATACACAACTTTATACTGAAAAAGTTCCAACCTAGACAATTTTGAAGAGAACTCTAAAATGCCAGCATTGACCCCAGAAAAAAAGGAAGAAATCTGACTAAAACAATAATCTTATAGAAAACAATAAAAGTGCCTGTAAAAGATATGCCTTTAGGAAGGTCATATGGTACATGATATTTTACAGGAACTTTTACACAACGTTTGAAGCAATAGGTGATTCCAGTCTCATAAAATTTATTTTAGAACATGGAAAAGCAAGAAGCTACATACTCTATTTTATATTACTTACATATCTGTGACAAAACTGGGTGGGAACCTTAGGGTAGGGAAACCAAAGAGCTATTTTTACAGTTGAGCATTGTGACAGTCAGTGTTAGTGTGTAGGAGGAACAGAACGTTCCTGATGCTAGGGTGGTGGCCACTTTCACATTCCAATAAATGTCAGTAAATAGTGAGTGGGGCGGCTGGCTTCAGGGGTGAGGGGTATTAAGAGTGCTCCCCTAGAACTGCTCCTGGAGTTTGTGGCCTTGATTCCTCACCTGCTTACCCACTGCCGCCAAGGGGGATGCCTGGCAGGACTGAGGACTCAGGCAACATTAATGGTCAGATTTACAATCACCTAGAAGAGAGATGTTTTATATGGACAGAATAGGTATCTATACATTTAGATGTGTGTGTGTGTGTGTGTGTGTAATAGGATTTAAAGAAAGACGACATCAATTAAGGGAGCAGAGAGGTATATAAGAGAGATTGGAGCTTGAGAAGTGAAGGAAGAAATGATGAAATAATGTTTTCATTTCAAGAAATAAAGAAACATTAATTAAAATTATCTTCAGTTAAATTAGTACTTTCTGCTTTTATTGTTGGTAACTGTTTTATGCTCTTATTCTTTGTAGAAAATTATGTCAATTTCTCTTTCATGTTACCCTGCCTTAGGAGTTTACTCTGCCACTTTTACTTACCCACTTGTTGTATCTTTTGCTAATTTTTGAAAAATAGCCACTGTGAGAAAACACTGTAAAACTTGTACCCTCTTATTTCATGACTACACTCAATTGTTAAATAAAAATGAAAGACTGTTTCACTGAAGTTTATATCTACCAAAAAGTGACTGTCTGACCTCAGATTTTGCCAGGTAATAAAATGTGAACAACTAACAAAGGCAACATGGTCAGCAGTAGCATGTTTAGAGGGAACTATTCAATATTTTCTTTGCATGTAGAGTTTTACCAAAAATGAAAGCTTTGGGAATAGGAGTACATTTCAGTGGCAGAGATAGACTCTGGGTTCATTTTCTGTAACTAAAAATTACATAACAAATGCTGTATGTGTGATGTTACACAACATTATATGTAGTAAACATTTAATTTTTGAAACAATATTTTGGGGGAGGTACAGTGCTGCTATTCAGCACAAGGGGTCTCGCTCCACATTCACTATGGAACCGAGGATGGTCTCACAGTCATGGTCCTCCTATAGTGTTCTGAGTGTTAGGATTACTACTATGTTAATCATAGAAAGTTCTAGACATATATTTCTAGTGTATATGCTCCATAAAATATTGGCCAAAATTTTTCATACAAGTTATGATTTAATACAGTATATTAATATATTTAAATAAACAAATGGCTAATCATGTATTACGGGTCAAATTTCTGTGCCATATACTAATGAGAAATTTTGAAATATCAGTATTTGCATTAGGCATTTTTACATATCAGTCCTTTTGAGTATACTTTTTGAAGAATATTCCCTCTTTTCTGATCTGTCTTCAGTCCCATCCTTTCTTTCCTTTCTCTTACTCTTTATTTATTTTGAGGCATGTATGTCAATATGTTTTATGCAAACTTCACTTTAGTTTACTATGGCACAATACACTTAGTTCTAGTCAGGTAATAGGCAACTTTACACTGTGGTTTTTCTTATTCACTTTTCTTAAATACAAGATGAGTAAGTAAATGGACATTTGTGGAACATGCAAAAAAAATAATTGTAATCCACTATGTGTTCTGTCAGGAAAGTTCAACCTTATCAAATGTCACAGCCACATAATCATCTTTTGTTAAATTAGTAATCAATCTGTGTCTGTTTTAAGGTCATCGCACAGCCAAAAGATTTAAATATCTTTCTTATGACCTCAAATATTAAATTCTGACTTCAAGGAATACAATTTTTAGTTAAATAAGTCATTTCCCATAGTTTTTGGACTAAATGTAGCCTAGTTACTTAGATTTTTAAAGTTATCCAAGTGTGAGCTGGAGGTATATTTCAGTGACAGAGTAAACAACCAAACATGTTCAGGGCTCTGTACTGCAAATAAATAAAATGAGTAATAAATAAATGAATCTTATGCAGTGGTTTTATGTTTTAAGTAGAAAAATATTAAAGATTTTTAAATAGGAATTATAAGCCTTTCTCTCAAAATTGAGGTATCCCACCAAGCTGCTATTCCATAGAGCAAATGTTCTGATGCACAGATCTCCACAGATCACTTGACCACATCATAGTATTCACTCCCAAAATCTGCTTGAAGTTGAAAGAATCGGCCCCTGTCATTACAGCCCATTTTGTTCCGAACACTGTCTCATTTGTCAGAGCAGCAATGTCATCTGGAAACAGAGCTCTGATGACAGAGCTTTTTTTGTTAGCTACAAAACTAATATAATTATCATCTTTTAAAGAAAATCTGAAGCTTTTTGTGAGTGAGATGTTTTCTTGTTTTTGCAGTGGTTTTACAGCACAGTTTTTTTTTTTAAGCTACATTTTTAATTAGGGATTGGCATCTTTTAAGTCTTTAATGAGAATAACCAGAATCCAGGCCTGACCTTCCTTGAGTTGTTCAGGCAAAACCCTGATGATAGCAATTTAGTCTTCCTGAATCAGCAGGGGATACATTCCAGAAGCTAGTAGGTTCCTGAGCCTCAGATAAAACTGAACTTTACATACACCGTACCTTTTTGTATGCATACATATGCCTGATTAGGCACATTAAGAAATTAACAGTTAGTAATAATAATTGATTACTTATAATAACCTGATAAAGGTTACGTGGATGTGCTGAGGTATACAGTATAAGCAGAACACTGGTAGTGAAGCACCATGTCATTTCAGTTCCAGGAAAAAGGTACTTACTCTTTCCCTTTATAATGTCCCACTCTCTGCTTTTTTAAACACATTACCACAAATTTCTTATGTTAGCTAACACAAGTTGAATATTCATATCAGACTTCTGAGGATGTTAGAAACCATGAAATCATCTACTTTCAGTTTACCAACAATGATTTCTCTGAACACATTTCTTTAGATGCCTTCAAGACAAATGTACTGTGTTGGCTAGTACTTATTTATAGTGGTTTGAATAAGAACAGCCCCCATAGGCTCATATACTGAAATGCTTAGTCACCAGGGTGTGGCAGTATTTGAAAGGGATTATAAGGATTAGGGGTGTGAGCTTGTAGAGGAAATGTGTTGCTGGGGGTTGGGTTTTTGTGGGGAGCGGGTGTGGCGGCCAGCTAAAATGGCACCTAAGCTTATGAATGGCACCTGCCTAATTTTATGAATGGCGTCTGACTTCCTCACACACCCAGTCAGAGCCAAGTCCACAGAACTACTCTGCAGACTCGCTGCCACACAGAATCAGGCCATTTGACGTGTGCCAATGGTGTGTGCCACGTGGCAGGCTCTCAGTGACCAGGCATGGGGATAAAAGGGAAAGTAGAACTGGGATCTGGGGCTTCCAGAGAGATATTGTAAAAAGGTTCCTGAGTAAACTGCGTTGGGAAGAATCCTGTGTTGTGTCCCTCCTTTCTGTGGGTCTGAACGGGTAGCGACAGGTTTTAAAGCTTGAAACTTCAAAGCCCATGTCAAGTCCAGTGACTCCCAACCTGCGGATCAGGATGGAGTTCTCAGCTACTGCTCCAGCCATTCGTGCTGCCATGATCCCCACCATGATGATAACAGACTAAACCTCTGAAACTCTAAAAAGAGCTCCCCAATTAAATTCCCCAAATTGCCTGGGTCATTGCATCTCTTTACAGCCACACAGTGATTAAGACAGTGCTCCTTGTCAACTTGACACCTGTGAGGGGCTGTCTTAACGCTGGATGATTAGCCTCTGAGACTGACTGTGAAGGATTTCATTGGCTAAGTAAATGGATGTGAGAAGATCCATCTGAATTATAAAGAGAAACATTTTCTGTGCAGTGGATCCTAGACTGCATGAAGTAGAGAAAGGCAGACAAGCAGCACGCATGCCTCCCTCAGTTTCTGATAAACTATGGATTGTAGCACAACCAGCTCTTCCAAGCTGCTGTTACTGAGGCTTTCCCATAGGCATAGACTATACCATTAAATTTCTCCTCTAAGTTCTATTTGTTAAGGTATTTTATCATAGCACCGGGATGGCGGGGAAGGGGACAAGTCCTGTACCCAGGTCTGTTCATATCCATTTTCTTATAAGGCATGGTAGTTTATATGAAACATTATTAATGGAAAAATAATGTTTGGTATACCTGAATGTTTTTAATTTTTTTTCTTTTTCATCAAATATCTGCCATCACTTGGCATTTTCAAATTTCCTTCATCATGTCTCTCATCATTCACGTGAATGGTATAAATAAGCATAGAAGTCAGCTTATCACTATTTCTTCTGCAGTGATTTTACTACCCTTTTGTCAATTTTATATAATTACTAAACACCACCAACAGCATTCAGTGTCTTGGTGACTTTGGAAGTGTGGTACTTGAATTCAATGCAACAAGAATTAATACCTTTCTGACTCCTTGTATAGCTCTGTTTTTCCTATATTCAATACACAGATATTGATTGAACATTTCATAGTATTAACTTGCATTTCTTAGACCATTCTACATTGGCTTAATTTTTTTTTTTACCAAAAAACTATTTCTGTAAATATGGCCAAGTAGATGTTACAACATTGACAAAGAAAGAAAGCAGACCCATTTAAAAAATTTGAATTTATAGCACTCTTTTAAAGTCTTCCACAGTCTTCTGATTTACATGTATTTTAGTCTTACTTATATACCTAACTTCCTTATATATTTACCTTATATACCTAAACTTACATACTTAATATATAATAGTTATTCGTCCTTATATACTTAAACTTTTCTTTGCCTTCTAATACATAAATACATAAATCTGGATGTTATCACGTTAAAATCCGTATTGCCCTGGGTATACTCAGTAATATTGTAAGTAGACATTCTAGCTTGTAAGAAATGCAAACTCCTTTGTTGCTTTTCCCTGAAATATTGACAACTCGATTGCTGAAATACCAGTTCCAAGGATTCTGCTGAAAGGCAGTTCCCCGTTTCTGTCTTCTTCACACAGAGTCAAGGACAAGTAGTTCACTCTGACGTAGCACACAGATTGGGACTCTTGCCCAAGCTTCCTCAGGAGCGATGTCTCATTATTCCTTTGCTTCATGCACTACAGTAGAAACTCATCCATATTAACCCATGCCTACAGACATATAGCATGACTTCAGGAGAATGGAAATGATAAGAATATAAACCATGTTCTACTTTGTTCTCTAGTGTCATCTCTTTCTGTCAGTTCGGTAATCTAGATTTAAACCATATTCTTCCTTTCTCTGTCTCTTTCACTGACCTGTCTAGAGATGACATTTAGAATACTCTCCTTTAAAATGTAGTGAAAGGATTTAATTCTATTGTTTTTCTCATGTTTATTTGCTTGTAAAAAAAAATAGCATTCACCCTATTGGTCGTTTTTGGGCCCACATCATCTCTGTAGGCACTACTGAAATCCATCCTATTTTAAACCTGAAAAAGAATTGATGAACATAATACATTTATGATGTCTGTGACATATATTTTATTTTATTTGCCAGAATGGGGACACTTTAGTCTCCAATACTATTTTTCTGTAACTTTGATGGAAAGTCACCATTTTGCAATTTGGAGTAGTTTGTAGTGCTTGCAACAACAGATAGGGCACAGATGACCATGATGTTCTATTGCTCCCTTGGCTTCTGGCATTTGTAGCCTTCTGGTTGCTGAGCTCACATCTCAGGTTATAATGACCATCCATGGGTAATTTCTGCCTTTGGCCATGTTGCTCTATTGGGAAGTATACCCAGAGGAAAGTATAATAAACGTTTGCAATAAAATCACATCCACTGTGTAGCTAGCTACCTCTGGACAGAACTCTATACTTTAAAAAAAATCCCCCTCTAAGTGAAGTACCTGGGTTTTTAAGACAGGAATTCAGTAGAGGGTCAGGGTAATGACATCTCAAGCTTTACTGTCTTGATGTCAAGTTTGTCTATGACTTGTTTTTGTTCCTGGAACTTTGTCTGGAGTCTTAGTGGATTTGTCCAACTTTGAAACTTTCAAATTCTGTCATGGCATTCAAGACTCTCTAAAGTGTTTCTGTCAACTACTTAAAAACAATTTTCACAACAGTGATGAAAACATTTTTCAAATTTTCCTGTGCTTGTTTTATGTTTTTGAAAGTTGGGGAGAAAATACCTGTGAAAGAATGTGTTGCTTGATTCAAAGGCAGGGATTCAAAGGATGTAGTGACAGGGATCCGAGGGTCCTAAAAGATATGGCTTTCACATCTCCTGGCTATCTTATCATGTGTTCTTAACTTTATTGATTGCTTTGCTTGGCACCAGTTGACCTAGCATGTCACCACAGTCAACACAAACATTTTTTTCCCTCAATAGACCATCATAAATACAATCCTTGACATTGCTGTGGAGTACTTCAATTAGAACAAAAGATCATAGAGCAAGAGATTATAAGAAGTTAACCTGAGATAGACCTTGTTACCCAACAGTTTCAACATTCCTTTTCATTATGAGTTTTATCTCCCTCCTTATCAGCAGCATATTATTATAAGCATATATATGCTTACATATATTTCTTCCTTGTTATATAAGCATCTATACTGGGAGGTGATATTTCTTCATTTATTTGATTGTAATTGGGATGTATACTCTATTGATAAAACCAGAGATAAATATTCACCAAATATTTCCTGTGAAAAACTTGAGAATCATATTTAGGAAAGATCTACATTATTTTCTGTCTACTATACATCACAGATATGGATGTTTTTCCCAAGAGACTTTCATGTATTGGTGGCCATCTTGAGAAATAATGAACAGGAATTTGAATGCTAAGCACAGAGCTTTGAAAGTTTTGACATCATCAAAGAGTTTTAATGCTAAATTAAATCATTTTCCTGAGCATCAACAATTTTCTACTTCCCACCGGTCAAGCAAATTACACAAGTTCCTTCTTGTTAAATGGATCTGACATTTGGCTGAACTCGGGCTACCTTGTAATGCATTACATCCCAAATTTATTGAAAAAAGTATTTAACATAATTAAATTTAGAGCTCTTCTTCTGAACTCTCATTATGTTAGCAAAGTTTTCCTTTTAGGTCTTTATCATTTCTTTTTCCATAGAAATAAGGTTGATGAGGCACCAGAATGGCTAATTCTGGCTCATTTAGGGTGAGCTGTAATCTGTCTGTACTACTTTCAGGTGTTCTTGAGAGAAAATCCTCTGTTGTAGTGAGTGGACATCTATGCATTCAAAACTTCAAGTGCAGTGACTTCAACTGTGGAGTGAGAGAAACTGTAACCTCAATCTTCACATAATTATAATCGTACAGATTTAGAAAGAAGGGTGCCTGAATGAAGCATGGATTCTAATTAGAACTGTGCCTTTTGAACTACTTTAAAGTACCTATCTTGAAAATGGAATCCATAAGAAAGCAAATTATCATTTTAATAACAATATTGTTGTAGACAAAAGATAAAAGTTTAACTCCTGCAGAGATTTCTATTTACTGTTAAATAAATGTGAGGATAAATTCACACACACACACACACACACACACACACACACACACAAACTTTCCTCTTTGATACAATCAGCTTTCCATAGAAAAGAACTCATAGGGGAGAAAACTATTGATAGAAGCTGTTATGTCAAGGAACAGTTATTTCAACAGATATAAAGTGTATAAGGCTGTTGTATCAGTCCTTACATTGGAGAGATCTGCATGCATTTTAATGTAACATCAATATATCATTGACTTCCTGGGAAGCTGGATTAAAAGAGGAAGAAATGTATTATTTTTAATGTATTAGGTAAGTTGGAACTTAGACCTTTGGTGTTACAGGAAAATGTTATAAAGTTTTTACCAGGAAAAACATCTGAATATTAAAGTATGATACATCACAATTTACTCAACCATTTGAAACTTTTTCTTGTCCATCTCTGTAGTGGTTTGTTTATTATGTACAATATGTATTTTAATTTTCAAGGCAGGTAATAAGAACATATAAAACATATTTTTGATATTCTTATCAGTTCATATATTGGATTCTGGTTGGCCTGAAGTAATGAAGTTCTGTGTCTCTTCTATGACTTTCTAAGATACATTTAGTAGAAAGTACATTGAAAAATGCATTTCTGACATAGGATATTTGGTGACCAACACTTATTGAGAGCCACTTCATTTTATTATAACTTCTATATTACTTTAAAATTACTCTCTTGGGCATATTTCAAGTAGTATAACACTGTCAATATTTTGATTTATTACCTAAGCCAATGCTAAGTAAGTACATGTTTGATTGTTTTAAGTCAATCTGCTCTAAAATATGAAAATGTTTTAAGTCAATCTGCTCTAAAATGTGAAAATAATTAGACTGAGGATACTCAAAATAATGCACTACTACACAATTCTCATGAACAGAATATTTTGATAACAGTTTCCCTTCCAATGTCACAGAATTTATTTGCAAGAGGTGTTCAGGTTTATTTGGTAAAGCACCATTCTTGGGAATTCATAGTCCCATTACTTGGATTAAGTTTTGATATCCCTTAATAATTTGTCTGGATGAATATCAGTTATGCAATGTTTGATCCATACTTCTCGCACAGGACATGCACAATGTGATTTACCTAAGGCCTTCAAGTACCAGATGCTGTGGCCATACACTGGTTCTTAAGTCTGATTGTCTCTCCCATGTGGCAATTAAGCATTTGCCCTATCCCACCACATGGTGTTTATAACATTTTAGAAATGATGTTAGCATGGATGACATATCCCCAAGACATCTAATTGTAATGCCACTTTAGTTTCTGCTTAAGAAAGAAAATGTTAGTTCTGTATTAAAAGAAACAAAATACCCAGAAAATATTTCCTGAATGGTTTGTGTACATAGCTACTTGGTAGAGAGCAATGGAATGAGGGATGAGTAGGTCAAGATACAGACACATACCCTACATGAATTAAATGGTCAGTGGCATTCAGTATATGTCAACAAGCAGAGATAATAGTTTTATCCATCTGAAGCCCCTGTCCATTTATAAATATCCTCCCCACAAGCATCTTCACCCTGTTTAAACTCTACCATCTATAAATGATTTCTTGGGGCTAAACTTTAAGTACATTTGTTGTTATTCCAGAGGACCCAAATTTAGTTTTCAGCATTCAGTTATAACTTCAGGATATTTGCATCCCTCTTCTGACCTTAGAGGGCATATACATACAGGCAATGCATGTGTATACACACACACACACACACACACACACACGATCATAAATGAAAAATAAACCTTGAAAAAGAACACAGACAACTCAAGATGGAATTTTAACAAAGTGTATAGCATGGGTGAATACCTTGGTTATATATCCATACAATAGAGTAATGCTAATAATAATGAGAATGACAAAATCAAAAAGTGGTTATATTGTTTTGCTAAGAAAACATTACTGGATTGTGTTGTAAGGATTCATTAAAGATATAAAATAATTGCACACTAATACTTCAACTCAATTAAAACTTCTGTTTAACCTTGTTCTATTTGTATATTGAAAAAGTGCATCTTAAATAAATGAATAAATGGTGCTAGTCTAACTCAATGTCTACATGTACAAAAATTAAAATAGACCTATATTTACTACTCTTCACAACATACAAGCCCAAGTTGATCAAAGACCTCAACATAAAACTGGACACACTAAATCACAAAAAGAAAGTGGGAAATACTGTGAACACCTTGGTAGACAATTTCCTGGACAGAAGACCAATGGCTCAGTCTCTAAGATCAACAATTGCTAAATGGGCCCTCATGAAACTGCAAAGCTTATGTAAGGCAAAGGACACTGCCAATAAGACAAAATGGTAGGCTGCAGAATAGAAAAAGATCTTCACTAACCTATATCTGACAGAGGATGAATTTCTACAATTTATAAAGAACTCAAAGAGTTAAACACCAACAATACAAATAACCCTATTTGTATTGCTATTGGGGGTGGGTTTAGTTGATATTGTTGTTCTTCCTATAAGGTGCAATCCTCAGGGACTAAACCACCAAGCAAAGAGTATACATGAATGGGTTTATGGCTCCAACTACCTATGTAGCAGAAGATGACCTTATCTAGTATCAATGTGAGGTGAGGCCCTTGGTACTGTGGAGGCTTGTTGTATAATGGAGGGGTGAGGGATAAGTGCATGTGGGGGGGAGGGAGGACTCCTCTTAGAGTCAAAGTGGAGGAGGGATGGGAGGTTTGAGAAAGGGAGACTGGGAAGGGGTACAACATTTGAAATGTAAATAAATACCCCCCTCAAAAACGGGGCACATGGCTAAACAGAATTCTCAACCAAGGAATCTTGAATGACAGAGAAGCACTTAAAGGAAAGTTCAAAGTTCTTAGTCATCAGGGAAATGCAAATCAAAATTACTTGGAGATTCCATTTTATACCCATCAGAATGGCTAAGATCAAAAACTCAAATGATAGCATATGCTGGCAAGGATGTGGAGTAAAGGAGACACTCCTCCATTGCTGGTGGGAGTGCAAGCTTGTACAACTACCTTCAAAATCATTTTGGTGATTTCTCAGAAAACTGGGAATAGTTTAACCTTAAAACCCAGTTATACCTCTCCTGGGCATATACCTAAAAGATGCTCCACCATCCCACACATCACTTTGCTCAACGAAGTTTATAGCAGCTTTATTCATAATAGCCAGAAACTGGAATCAACCTAGATGTCCCTCAGCTGAAGAATGGATAAAGAAAATGTGGTACATCTATACAATGGAATAGTTATTCAGCTATGAAAAACAAAGACATCAGGAATTTTGCAGACAAATTGCTGGACCTTATCATTCTGAGTGAGATAACCCTATTCCCAAAGGGCATACATGGTACATGCTCACTGATAAGTGGATATTAGCCATCTAATACAGGATACCCATGCTACACTCCACATAATCAAGGAGGCTGGACAGGAAGAAGTGTGCAAGAAAGGATGCTTGAGTCTCACTTGGAAAGGGGAATGGAATGATCATGGTCATGGAAGGCACATGGAGGGACGAAACTGGGTGGGAGAGAGATTGCTAGGGGGGTGGATAGTTCAGGATTTGGGTATAGGGAGGGGCATGGGGGCATCTTGATGGCCATGAGAATGAATGGAAATCTGTAACTGACAAGGGGAAAGGTAGAGGACATCTCACAGAAGAAAAGGAGACCTTGGACAGTGGACATTTCCAAGAATCAATGGGGGTTTCCTTACCTGTGCCTTAAAGCATTGGGGATCTACAGCCTGGGGAGGCTGCCTCCTGTGGCCAGGCAGGAACTCTAGTGTCTTCTTCAGGGTTTGTATTCCTGCACAAAACATCATGACCAAGAAGCAAGTTGGGGAGGAAAGGGTTTACTCAGCTTACACTTCCATATTGCTGTTCATCAGCAAAGAAAGTCTGGACAGGAACTCACACAGGCAAAAACTAAGAGGCAGAAGCTGATGCAGAGGCCATGGAGGGGCGCTGCTTACTGGCTTGCTTCCCCTGGATTGCTTAGCTTGCTTTCTTATGGGACCCAGAACTACCAGCCCAGGGTTGGCACCACTCATAACAGGCCTTCTCATACTTGATCACTAATTGAGAAAATGCCTTACAGCTGAATCTCATGGAGGCATTTCCTCAATGGAGGCTCTTTTCTCTGTGATAAGTCTAGCTTGTGTCAAGTTGACACATAAAACCAGCCAGTACAACTGACACCTTCTCAACTTGACACATAAACACATCACTATTAAGTCTGAACTCAAGCTTTTTTATTCATCCCCAAGATCTAAATAACTTTAAAATTCCCACAGTCTTTACAAATTCTTACATATTAAAATTTCAATCCCTTTAAAATATCCCATCTCTTGTATTTCAAAGTCCTTTTATAATTCAAAGTCTCTTAACTGTGGGCTCCACTAAAATACTTTCTTACTTTAAGAGAGAAAATTAACAGGGCACTGTCACAATCAAAAGCAAAATCAAACTTTAACCGTCCAATGTCTGGGACCCACTCGGATTCTTTTGGGCTCCTCCAAGGGCTTGGGTCACTTTTCCTGCTCTGCCCTTTCTAATACCCACCTCGTCTTCTAGGCTCCAGCTGCCTGTACTCCAGTGCTGCTGCTGTTCTTGGTGGTCATTTCATGATACTGGCATCTCCAAAACACTGATGTCTTCTGTTGCAACTGGACTGCACTTTCACAAATAACCTCTCATAGGCTCTCTTCATGATGCTAAGCCTCAACCTCTTTGCATGACCCCTTCAGTCCTGGGCCTTCAACTGGCACCCTCAACAATGGCCTTTCCTGGCCTTTCACAGCACCACGTTCTTCATGACCCATTCATATTTCAAAACCACTACAACCTGGGTGACTCTTATACATTACCAAGTCTGGCTGCCAATACAAGTTATAACCATGACTGTGTCTGGAAGACAGCTTCTCTATGCTCTCAGGAAACACTTCACAGAAGTTTTCACCTTAGTGGGGCCAGTCTCTTCTTAATCACTGGTAATTTCTTAGCTCCAGGTAACCTGTATCAATCATTCCAGTAATGCAAAAGTTTTGTTTTTCATATTTCTGGTATCTTGTTAATCACAGCTGATTCTTCACAATCAAAATTGCAATGGCCCTGAGAAGATTCCTTAATCTTCCCTTTGAAATTTCATAAGCCAGACTTTCATAGTCTGCACTGTTCTCAACATTATCTTCCAAGCTTCTACAAAGCATCCCACAGAGCTCTTAACACCCAATGGCTCTTCTAGCCCAATGTTCCAAAGTCCTTCCAAAGTTCTCCCCAAAACCTGGTCAGGTTGTCACAGGAATACTCAACTCTGCTGTTGGTACCAATTTGTCTTAAACAGGGTTTGTATTCCTGCAAAAAGCACCTTGACCAAGAAGCAAGTTGGGGTGAAAAGGGTTTATTCAGCTTACACTTCCACATTGATGTTCATCACCAAAGGAAGTCTGGACAGGAACTCACACAGAAAGGAACTTGGAGGCAGGAGCTGATGTAGAAGCCATGGAGGGGTGATTGTTACTGTATAGCTTCCCCTGGCTTTCTCAACTTGCTTTCTTTTAGAACCCAGAACTACCAGCCCAGAAATGGCACCACCCATAATAGGGCCTCTCACCCTTAATCATTAATTGAGAAAATGCCTTACAGCTGAATCTCATGGAGGCATTTCCTCCAGGAAGGCTCCTTTCTCTGTGACAATTCTAGCTTGTGTCAAGTTGACACACAAAACCAGCCAGTATTCCTGGGGAAGAAACAGGGACACCAACCCATCCACAAAACCTTTGACTCAAACCATATCCTGTGTACAAGAAATGCTGAGAAAGAGGGTAGAACAGAGACTGAAAGAAAAGCCAACCAATAACAGGCTCAACTTGAGACCCATCCCATGGAGAAGCACGAATTCCTGACACTATTAATAATACTCTGTTATTCTTGCAGACAGGAGCCTAGCATGGCTGTCTTCTGAGAGGCTCCATTCTTCTGTGATTCAGACAGATTCAGACATCTATAGCCAAAGAGTGGACTAAACTTGGGGACTATTATGGAAGAATAATAGGAAGAATTGAGACTCTGAAGGGGATTGGCACTCCTCAAGAAAACCAACAGAGTCAACTAACCTGGAATCTTGGGTCACTCAGAGACTGAACCACCAACCAAAGAAAATATTGGACCTAGGCCTCCCTGCTCATTTGTAGCAGATGTACAGTTTGGCCTTCATATGGGTCTTGAAAAACTGGAGCAGGGTCTATCCCAAAAGCTGTTGCCTACGTGTGGGGTATATTCTTCTAGCTGGGCTGCCTTGTCTGGCTTCAGTGGGAGAGAAAGCACCTGACCTCACAGAGACTTGAAGTGCCAGTGTCAGTGGGATAGGGAGGGAGCACCCCACCTGCCCAGAGGAGAAACAGAGTGGGTAGGGGTGAAGGTTTGTGAGAGGGGGTGACCTGGAGGGGGCAGTGAATGAGATGTAACATGAAAAAGTAAAAAATAATAAATAAATGAATAAATAAATAAATAAATCTAGATAATTTGGAAAATTATAAATACTTTCTGTGTTTTGTTATGTGTAGAAAGTTGATTAAATAAGATTTCTAGAAACAGCAAGAGTTCATTGAACCCAGTTAGCTCTATGTTAAATACATAAGCAAATAGATATGTTAGGAGTAGAATTTTTCTGTGTGCCTCATGTGTGACTGTGAAGGAGAATGTATTAGTCAGACAACATATTTGCATAATTTTCATTTCTAAAGCATTTATAAACTTTTAAGTTGTTTGAAATTTTAAAAGCTGTATCTAACTCTATTACTGAAAGTATTAGAAAATGTTTTCTAAAAATGATTTGCACTTGGGAAAAAAAAGATAGTCACTTATACACACAAAAAAATGGAAAGAAAATAAAAGAAAGATGATAACCCTTTATGGTAAAAGTCTTGGAAAGATCAGAAATTCAGGGCCCATACCTAAACACAGTAAAAGCAATATACAGCAAAGCAATAGCCAACATTAAACTAAATGGAGAGAAACTTGAAGCAATCCTGGTAAAATCAGGGACTAGACAAGGCTCTCTCTATCTATTTAATATAGTACTCAAAGTCCTAGCCAGAACAATTAGACAACAAAAGAGGTCAAAGGAATACAAATAAGAAAGGAAGAAGTCAAAATATCACTATTTGCAGATAATATGATAGTATACTTAAGTGACCCTAAAACTTCAACCAGAGAACTCCTAAACTGGATAAACAACTTCCACAAAATGGCTGGATATAAAATTAACTCAAATAAATCAGTAGCCTTTCTCTGCCCAAAGGATAAATAGGCTGAGAAAGAAATTAGGGAAATAACACCCTTCACAATAGTCACAAATAATATAAAATACCTTGGTGTGAATCTAATCAAGCCAGTGACAAATCTGTATGACAAGAATTTCAAATTTCAAGTCTCTGAAGAGAAAAAAAATTGAAGATATCAGAAGATGGAAAGATCTTCCGTGATCATGGATTGGCAGGATTAATATAGTAAAAATGGCCATCTTGCTGAAAGCAATCTACAGATTCAATACAATCTCCATCAAAATTTCAACTCAATTCTTCATAGAGTTAGAAAGAGCAATTTGCAAATTCATTTGGAATAACAAAAAACCCAGGATTGTAAAAACTATTCTTAACAATAAAAGAACTTCTGGGGGAATCACAGTTCCTGACCTCAAACTGTACTACAGAGCAATAGTGATAAAACCTGCATGGTATTGGTACAGAGACAGACAGGAAGATCAATGGAATAGAATTGAAGACACAGAAATGAACCCATCAAACTATGGTCACTTGAACTTTGACAAAGGAGCTAAAACCATTCAGTGGAAAAAGGACAGCATTTTCAACAAATGGTGCTGGTTCAACTGGAGGTCAGCATGTAGAAGAATGCAAATCAACCCATTCTTATCTCCTAGTACAAAGCTCAAGTCTAAGTGGATCAAGGATCTCCACATAAAACCAGATACACTAAAACTAATAGAAGAGAAAGTAGCGAAGAGCCTTGAACACATGGGCACAGGGGGAAAGTTCCTGAACAGAACACCAATGGCTTATGCTCTAAGTTCTAGAATTGACAAATGGGACCTCATAAAATTGCAAAGCTTCTGTAAGGCAAAGAACACTGTCAACAGGACAAAATGGCAACCAATAGATTGGGAAAAAAATTTTACCAATCCTATATCCCATAGAGGGCTAATACCCATTATATAAAAAGAATTCAAGAAATTAGACTCCGGATAATCAAATAATCCTATTAAAAAGGGGGTATAGAGCTCAACAAAAAGTTCTCAACTGACAAAAATCAAATACATCAAATAGAATCATTTAAAAACAAAATGTCAAGTAGACAAAAAAAGTATACTAATTAAATCATAATACAATACCAAAGGGAATATGAGAAAAATGAGAGTAGAACTTAATACAAACGTGAGGAATAATTTCTGCTTACTAATTCATTTGGGATTATTTCGTCCCATTGGGAAGATTTGGTCTATGATCTGAGAATTTCAGATAGTGATATAATTTTTATCTACTGGATAGGACCTGGGATGAATGTAAATTCACATTTATCAATAGATCTGGGAGCTGGTGATGTATTTTGATTCTAGATCACAGGCATGAGCCCCATGGGACACCAGTGTGTTTACTAGTGAAGCTGGAAGCCTGTTATTTCTTGCTATTCTGGATTAATCCCGTTCTGTCTGCTGATAGTAGCCTCTCTAATAATTATGCCTGATAGATATGATGACATTAATGGCTTACTTGGGAGGATTTTACACCATTTTTTACAGGCTTTGTTATGCTGTTCATCAGGATAACACTCAATGGTATTCGTGTAAGCTATGTGGGCATTTCTTATTCTCTTTCTTTGTTTCTTTCTTTGTTTCTTTGTTTTTTCTTCTTTCTTTCTTTCTTTCCTTCCTTCCTTTCTTTCTCCCTTCTCTCTCTTCCCCCTCCTTTCCTACCCTTCCTTTTCCTCCCTCTCCTCCCTCTCTCCTCTTCATTCTTCTCTCTCCCCATTTCTCTCTCTCTCTCCCTCTCTCTCTCTCTCTTTCGTTCTTTCTTTTTGGAGAATGTGAGGAATCTTAGGATGATTTGGGCTTTTTTCCCAGTGCATAGTTAATGAAAGACTTGCACACTGCAGTAAGATAAAGGTTTCATGTGTCCCTTTAGGATAACATTATTTTGTTCTGCCCTTTCTTCCTGTCCTGTGTGTTATGCAGCATCAAGTTTTTCCATAAAAAAATGAAGTTATTGTATCTTAATATAGTTATGGTAATCACATCTCTAATTAAGTGATATTAAAAAACACTAAAATTGTTTAGTCCCTTAAATTTTCAATTTCAAATGTAAATACAACTCTGTGTAGGGGTTTGCCAGTAAGCGAATCATGATAGGGATTATTGGTTGCCATTCGGTGCTTTTCTTACCATGGGCAAAGTAAACTTTAAGTGAAAGAAGATTAAGTAGCTTTGTGAAGAACACAATTGGATTTTTTTTTTTTTGAGTAGTTAGTTTCCAGTGGATATTTTGAGTTCTCTTTATCACTATTTTTAACACCTTTCTTTGTTTTAAAGATTTCCAGTAATTTATACAATTTCAAAAGTGAGACTAAATAGAAGCAAGTACCATTGAAATACCATAGGATATGTGAATAAGAAGATTCACAGAAAGTTGTGAGTCACAGAAAGTGTAATTTCAGAATTCCCAGGACATAGCCCATAAACCATATGGAGCTTAAGAAGCAGGAAGACCAACGTGTAGATGCTTTCATCCTACATAGAACTGGGAATGAACAATCACAGGAGGTAGAGGGAAAGAGGGACCTGGGAGGGAGAAAGGACAGGGAGGGAAAAAAGAGGGGGCATGGACAGGTACTGGAAGGCACAGGAGAGGGTCAGGAAATCGAATGGGCACTTGTAGCAGTGGGGATGGGGAGCTGGAGGGAGCCACTAAAAATTTCCTGATGCTAAGGAAGAGGGAGGCTCCCAGGAACCAATGATGATGACTTTAGCGGAAATGCACGAAGAAGGGGAGATACAACTTTTAGAGACCACCCCTAGTAGATAGGCGCATCCCCCCAGTTGAGAAATGGGGCTATCCATGCATCTCAAAAATTTTAAGCCAAAAATGTTTCTGTCCAAAGGAAAGACAGGGACAAAAAAAATGGAACAGAGACTGAAGAAAAGGCCATCCAGAGACCACTCCACCGAGGGATCCATCCCATCTGCAGACACCAAACACCCACACTGTTGCTGATGCCAGGAAGCACTTGCCTACAGGAGCGAGGTATGACTGTTCCCTGAGAGGCTCTGCCAGCACCTGACTAATACAGATGCACATAGTCACAGGCAATCATCCATCAGACCGAGCATGGGGTCCCCAGTAGAAGAGTTATCGGAAGGACTGAAGGAGTTGAAGGGGATTGCAACCCCATAGAAAGAACAACAATATTAACTAACCAGACACCCCAGAGTTCCCAGGGAATAAAACACCAAGCAAAGAGTACACATAGAGGGAACCATGTCTCCAGAAACACATGCAGCAGAGGATGGACTTATCTGACATCAGTGTGAGGGGACGCCCTTGGTCCTGTGGAGGCTTGATGCCCCAGGGTAGGGGGATGCTAGAGCGGTGAGGCGGGAGTGAGTGAGTGGGTGGAAGAGCACCCTCATAGAGGCAATGGAGAGACAGGAGGAAGGGGGATGGCGTTGGGGGATAGTGGAGGGGAAACTGGGAAGAGGGAGATCATTTGAAATGTAAACGAATAAAAGGATTAAAATATAAATACATAAATAAAAGACTTAAAAGGTATAAAACCCTGCTTCTGTGTAAGGTTTGACTCTATATTTATAAATAAAAAGTGTAGAAATATTTAGTTTTAGGAGTCAGAGACTCTTTCAACTAAATATGAACTGTGTGCTTAGTTCTGTGACCAGAAACTCTTCTTTGTGGTGCTGTGATAGTTTTGATAGCGTCTCTACCACAGTTCTAGACCATAATGAAGTACCACTGCTAAGGTGCATTGTGAGGAAATGCTGTTGGCATTTACCCCCACTGTGAATGAAGGGAAAGGTGACAGTGGAGAGGACCTAAACTGATACAATGCAATCCACTTATAACTCATCACAGACATCTGAGTCAATTCTATACTCTTGTCTGTGATTGAATGGATGACAGATTTTCTCGCAATTTGAGCTACACTGAGTTTAAGATTAGGTTCCTTGAGATTTGCGTACAGATAATGTCACTAAAAATAGCACTGTAGTCTTTAGTAATTAGCAGAACTTCGAGCCATTGTCATGTTCCCATGCAAATTGAAGTACATTGAATTAACAGCCTTCATTTCTCATAAGTGGGCCAAACTTACACACACACACACACACACACACACACACATCATAGAATAAACTTTACTTTTTACAATAATAATCCAGCCTATTTTAAACTCAGGTTTGTCTCATTGTTAAACTCTTTGAGGTTTTCTTATCTGTACAAGAGGTTGTTGCTGTACATGGCACACCTACCTTGGACATTCAATAGGTTATAATCATTTTTTTTTCACCAATATAGTTCCCAGTTAATTGATTTTAGAGTAGGTGGGAGACATATGTACTTGCTTTAAATTCAGTTCAGATTCAGTCCAAAAATAATCACAGGAGGGTGCATTACCACATTTTAAGTGTGCAGAATTTACTGAATTGTTTTTTTGAGCATTTATGGTCATATCAGAGATTTATTTTTCCTCAGTGGTGAAGGTATAGCCTGCTTTTACTACCTCTGTTTCCCAATTATTCTTCAGTAATATTAATTACCTGAGTGTGTGTGTGTGTGTGTGTGTGTGTACATAGAGTGAGAGTGTGCTCTGTGTATGTATGCATATCATAGATTATCTTCAAGTGTCAATACTCACCCTTATACCTTGTCTGAGAGAGTTACTGTTGAGTAAACCAGACTGGTTGCCTTGTGAGCGTCTAAGAGGCCTCCTGTTTGTTTCCTATGTTACCATATGTGTGTCGCTATTCTAGACACTTGTACTGCTGTGCTGAGACTTCAGATGGATTTTTGGGTATCAGAACTCATGTTGTCAGCTTTACATGGCAAGCAGATTTACACACGGATTCAAATTGACCGATGTACTTATTTCTTCTATACTGTCTCTAATGCCTGACGTTTTTTCTCGCATTTTTTATATTCTGTTGATGAAGCTTGCTTCTATAGTTCCTGTCCAAATTCCTAAATTTTTTATTTTCCAAATTTTCTCAGGTTGTTTTTTTTTTTAATTATTATTTCTCTTTTCAGTTTTTTTTCTTTACACTATTTCTTTGTATTTTCCTGGCTTTCCTTAAGGGATTTATTCATTTCCTTCAATTATTTGTTTGTGTTTTCATGAATTTCTTTAAGATTTATTTCTTTATATAGTTGGTTTTAAGGTCTTTTTCTTATGTTTCAGCTATGTTGGAATTTTCAGGACCTTCTGATGAAGAATAGCTGAGTTCTAGTTGTGACATATTTTTCCTAGATGTTCTTGATTATGCTTTTAAGCTGCTGTCTTGGTATTTGGATTTAGGATAAAGGTCTAGGTGCCAATTTTTGGATTTGTTCTTCTTGGGTGGGTGTTTTCCTTTTTGGATTCCCATGAAATTTGATGGCTGTGTGTTGCCTGTTTTCCTGGCCTGTTGAGCTGTTGTGTTCATGGGGAATGTCTATTGTTGTTGAATTCTTGGATACTGGAATGAGTTGGGAGAAGGAAAGTTGGAGATGGTCTTTGTGATATTTTGGAGTCAGAGAGGAAAGGGAGGCCACAGCAGGTTTCCAGCTACAGAGTTGTGGATGAGACTAGGTTATCAGATCTCAGGAGCAGTAGGAGATGTGTAGTTCTGATTCTGTACTTCTGCATTCATCTATTGGTTACCCTTGGAAGAGCAGTTCTTAGGATGGGAGCTGGGTTATGGTGATAAGTGGGGCAAAGAGGTTATCAAGGGATGGTCTGTAGAATCTACAAGTGATGTGCAAAGAGATGAGGGAAGGCTACAACTAGTGTTCTGTTGTAGTTCTAGGGACAAGACTCTGAGATTGTGCCATGGGGGACAGAGAGCAAATTATATATTTCTAAAAGTGATGGAGGAAGCATATAATTGATTCAACAAGAACTAGTATACTGTGGTGAAAAGAAGGAGATCATGGAGGGACAGAGCAAGATAAGTAAGAAGAAAAATGTTTATACTTATGTGGAAGCTGATAAGTTGAAGATGCTGACGTCAGGACTGCAGGTTGAAGGCCTAGAGATCTGGCAGCATCTCAGTGTTAAGATTAACACTAGGAGTCTGAAAGCCCCTTCAGCAGATGTACTAAATCATTTTTTAAGACCTTCAATTCAAAACCATACCTATCTAAAACATACCTCCGTGGAGTGCTCTAGACAGTTGTTTGACCAAGAAATTGAATATAGTGATTTGGCTAAATTAAGATTTTTAAATGAGTCATCATGGAAACATAGAAAATAAAATAGCAAAACATAAAAATGGAAACAAACAAACAAACTCTTACAGCATGGGAACTCCAAGCATGGAAAGCAGGAATAAATTGAACTTATATTAACACAGGTTTCAATTAACACAAGTTTTATACAAGTGTTCTTCAAAGCCAGAGGGGAGATACACACACACACACACACACACACACACACACACACACACACCACACACATACATATAAGTTTCTGAGTACTGAGAAAGTGAGTTTGCCTAAAATTGTCATTAACCAATCCAAGTCTCTGGTACAACAATTACATTATACTTTACTAATTTAGATTTCACTATACATAAACCTGCTGATGTTTCTGATATTTTGTATTACTGCACTCATCTTTTCCTTTTTCTGGTCTTTTGGTTTAACCTGTTTTAAATATTTCTGATAATGAAGCATGTAGAAGCTTTTTGTTTGTTTGCTTGTTTCTAAAATCCCCTTTCATTAGTCAGTAGAGACATATGAAAGATGATTAACACATCAGATAAAAATGAAATAAAGAATAACCAATGTGTATTGGAGTGATGAATAGTAGTTTAAATCTGTAATACTTCCTAGTATTGAGAAAATCAACTTATGAATACATCATTTGAATGGATTGATGGAGATTATTATACAGAAGGGTTGAAACTCATTATTAAGGAAATAGTTTATCTCACAACTTGGTCATGACAATTATAGTTTTGACAGTCCTGATATTTAGTTGAGGTTTGGGTTATCCTTCTTAATTACTGACAGAACATTAGTCAAAATTCTGCTCAAATATTTGCTTTTCAAAAATCCTGTGTTTATTGTTGGGGGCAAAATCTTGCTTCAGTAGACAATTTTTCCCAAGTGACATAGGTAATGAAATGTTTTCTTTCTCGTTGCTTTCTTAGATTCCATGGGTGGCTACCTGTTTGCTTGTGATGGTAATTACAGACCTATATGTTTGAACCTGTGGATATACCCAGGAATATACATTCAAGTATCATATTCTCTATTGTATAAATAATTAGCCTGAGATAAAAACTATATGTCCCCTGAAATTAATAGACACAGACATAACATTCCGTTTTGAGCTGTTTGTAACATTTGATTGCAAAACATTCTGTATTATTCATCACCTTATTTACCTCCCTGTGGAAGTCTAGGTGTCTCTTGTTCTGCAGAACCATTGGAGACTAGATCTGGAGGACACACTATAGATTCTCTTGTAAGAACCTGAGTAAAGCCAAATGTGTTGATAGTTAATTTCCTTCTTTCACAACTGTTTTTGAGATGTCATTCAAGCACAAGCATAAACGTAATAAAACTTATATTATTAGCTCACTACTGCTTAAGAAGTAATAATAGTTTATAATCTATATATATAATAATTTTAATACATCGTATTAACTAATAGGACTTATAGCTATATAAAATATAATAATTTCTAATGAAACATTTATGTGTGTCTGTGTACTTTAACACACTGTGAAGTGAATATTGAGATTTCTGGCTTCATTTTGGGATGGAGAAAGCTGTAGCTTCAATTCTGTGTTTAACACAGCAACAGGGTTTTGATCAAACTGTCAGACAATTGAAATTTCTTGACAGCTGACTTAGGTGTATTCTAAAGAATGAAAAGCTCCATCAAGCAGAATGCTTGAATGTCTAGAATAAAGTAGCTAAAAGTACAATTCTGATAACATTGTTACCAAATTTCAAAAGCCAGGTGGAAAAGAGAGTGAAACAATGTGGACCCTTCAGACAGAATCAAAAGAACAGAAAATTCACTTGCTTAGGCATCTCTGCTCTATAGAGTGCAGTGAATACTCAAAAAGTCAATAAAGAATGCTAGTAGTTGTTCTTCATGCTAGGAGACTATGAGAAAATAGCTAGTGCAGAATGATGTAATGATGTAATGAAGCTAAAGCTTCCATTGAAAGACTCTGGGACAATGCTCAATGGGGCTATGTGATAGGGTTGCCCCTAGCTCTCTCCTATGTAAACTAGAGCACAAATCTAACCTACAGGACTTACAGAAGCAAGATGCTAACTGGTAAGATCTTCTGCATAGGCTAAACTCGGAAAACTCATGGAGACACGACATTGACAGAGGCATCTTCAGAGCACCACGTATGCTCCACTCTATATTGAAGATTTAAGCATAGAGTAAAATGTGGTGTTTCTGGAGACTTAAGATTAATATTCTTCACCATGTTAGTTTTTAGCCATATTTATGTCAGCTACGTCTTTCTTTGTCTCCATGCTTTTTTCTCTTGCAATGAAGATGTCTAGCCTGCTCCTTTTTAACCATCTTTTAGAAACACATAATTATTCCATGGACTGACAGATGGATGGGATTTGCCTCAGGGTAAACCATGCCTTGAATTTCATTCGATGACTTAAATGAGTTTGTGGATCTTAGACTTTTGAGTTGGAAATAAAACAAAATGTTTAGTACAACAAAGACAAAATAAATGTTTCAGGGGGGTAGGGTAGGAATTCCTGAGTTTGGGAGATTGGAGCTAAATATCTAGATTAATGTTATTGTCTGAAATTGTCATTTTTATATAAAGAAATAGGTCAAACTTCGCTTGCATTCTCTGGTACCATTTTCACTCCTCCACCATGCAGAAGGAATGAAGGACCTTGCCAGGTACTGCACCTGCCAGTCTCTAAAATCTTCAGCTAGTAAATCAGAATTCATTATAAATTCTTCCACTTGTAATACTCTGTTATTGGAGCACAAAATACAGCACGGATGTATACAAGGTCAGTTCATATGAGAGTCAACTTTATTTTAATTCACTACCAAAACCTCCAGAATTTAAATAAAAACAATTACCATTTGAGATATCCCAAACTGCGATTATTTATGAGTTTATATTCAAATTTGACAAAATGATGTCATATTCTGTATATTTAAAACTGAAGAGCAAGCAAAAGAAGACAAAAAATTTCTCTGAAAGAAACTTAATGCTCTCACAGATTAGAGATTCAATATTGTTATGAAGTCAATGAAATTCCAATCAAAATCACACCATGATTTCATTGTCGATATTGACAGAATGATTGAACAATGTATATGGGAAAAGCAAACAAACAGAGATGCCAAACAACTTGAAAAAGAACAAAATTGACTGACTGACACTTTCTGATTTAAAGACTTATAATAGTATAATAATCAAGACATCATACTATTGATGAAAATAAGAATTGTTGATCAATGGAGCAGAATAGACATTTCAGACATCGACCCAAATAAATATAGTCAACTGCTTTTCATTGCAAAGGGAAGAAGTCAAATTAATGAAGAACAGTCAGTGTTCTTTCTTTTCCTCATTGTTGTTCAATAATAAATTGTGCAGAAACACTTGATAACCATGTGTAATAAGATGAAAATCACAATATTGCATCTTATTCATAAACATAGACCAAATGTAGAAAGCTAAACTGCATAAGTACTTGGTGCACTTTTCGGATAAAAGGAGTTGTTGGATAAACAACTAAATTCAAAGTCCCTAAAAGGAATACAACAGACAAACATAAAAACAGATAAAGAACTCACAAAATAATTATGTGTTTGCTCTGTAAAATTCATTTTGAATGAAGAAAAAATAGACTAAAGATTGGAAGAAAGTACATATATATCCCATAGTTGTCAAATCATATTCATCAGGATTAAACAATACATTTAAATAACAATGATAAATCAAATTATTCCCAAATCCTAGAAATAAGATAACACTGTCAGTAAGTAGGCATTTCATCAAGAACTCCTAGATGGTATGAAAGTTGCAAAATATCTTTATTTATTGGTGACTGCAAATGAAACCCTCATCAACAGGCCATTACACATATTCCACAGTGTTGGGACGTGTCTGGGAAGATGTGGGCAAGAACTCACACTTTTTCTGGTGGCAACACAAAAACTGTGAATTAAGATTTAGAAGACAATCCCTAGATGATCCCTGATCTTCACACATTTATGTTAAGCCTAACATGTCCCACGACTGAGCGATCTCATTGACTGTTATCTATCTACCGGGATGGAAATGTCCATGTACTACTAAATGAATAAGTGACAGTTAGTGATGGTTAATCTTAACTGTCAGCTTGCCTCATTTAGAGTCACCCAATGCATCTGTCTGGGCATGTCTCAAAGGCGTTTCCTGAGATACCTGACTAAGGAGGCGTGACCCATCCTAAATATGAGTAGCACAGTGCTGAGAAGTAGGGGCTCAAATGAAATAAATAAAACAAGGAGAACTTTACAAAGTACAAACAGAAAAAATTTAAAATATAATATATATAAAAGTAATATGAGTATATCACTTTTATAATAAAATGTGTAAAAATCATTCATTTCTAGTTACCATAATAACCTACAATGAAAATGTTTAGCATTATCATTCCTTAGGGCAAATACACCTGTTGTAATATGATCCTTAGATACCGTACATTTTACTTAAGCCTCGTTGATTTTTACAGACTTATTTTTTAACGCCATTAAACTTTTAATATTTCGATAAACTGTATCCATGATAGAGCAGATTTTAAAGTTCTTCCTTAAATGTCACGTATTGTCAGCAGCATAAATTAATATAAATTAAATGGCTGGGTCTTTTATCTTAGTGATAATTGCCTAGGCATATTTATATTTGTGAACTGTTAAATTATTTAAATTTATCTATACAAGACTTAAAGCCATTGTGTGTGTGTGTGTGTGTGTGTGTATTCTACACACACAATGGAACTATATGGAGTGAAAAATCAATAGATAAATATACAAATTATAAAATATGAAATTTAAGAAGAAAATCTAAAGGCCTTGACATGATATTATGAGACAAAGCACCTCCAAAGATTCTCTTGAGTTAATTTTCTACAGGTCATTTTCTCTTGGGGATAAGATGTACATTTTAGAGTCTGTTATATCCTCAGTGAGACTCCCTGGAAGGAAGCTATTTTTAGTTTGCAAAAATTATTTGTAAGTGTTTATCTACTGGCAATATCTCTGGATTAGGGTTGGGGAATTATGTCAGCTTTTCCCAGCTCTAGGAAATGTATGACATGATGCAGACCCTACTCATGTTGCTTCCACTTCTGTGACTTGGTTATGGATCCTGTAGTTTTTATAAGGCCTTTCTTACTTGATGTTCTCCATTACCTCTGGCTCTTACTCTCTGTCTCCATTGCTGCAGATTTCTCTGAGCCTGAGTAGAGTGATTAGGTAGAGACATTCCTCTTAGGGATGAGGGTTCCAAGGTCTCTGGATTTATTCCTGTCTGCTGCAGGAGGAAGCTTCTCTGATGATGTCTGAGCAAGGCACTGATCTATGAGTATAGCAGAATATCATTATGAGTCGTTTTATTGTTATATTCATTAAGTGGGGCAGACATATTTGATTTTACCCTAGATCCCTGAAGTATCTAGTTTCAAGTTCCTGGTCACTGAAGCAATAATGGATTTGTGTTATTGTAATTTTAGATGTTGATAACTCCTCTTGGCTTTGTTGGGTGAATGTTTTATTCCTTAATTTCTGTTGCCAAACCAACAGATGTGGTGGTTGGGTGTTGCCTGTTAGGAAATTTGTCTTGGATCTTGTCAGGTGTGAACTCCAGGAGTTGCAAGTTGAATGTGTTTCTAGGTATCGGAGGATGACACATAAGAGCGTGGGTAGGCTAGAAGAGTGAGTGTCTGTGAATTGTGTGTCTGGGTGTTCCACAGGAAGTGGAAAAGCAGCTTGTTATCAGCTGTGTTTAGTCTTGTGTGAAGGAAGTCAGAGAGTGAGCAGAGGCCATAGTTGGTAGTCATCAGGGACGAGCTGTGATGAGACTGGAAATTCTATTTAGAGGAATGGAAGGTGATTGAAGATAGGAAGCTTGCCTCGCTGGTGTGCTGGGCCCCTGGCTTCCCTGGCAGGCTCTTCTGGAGGGTTCCCAGGGAATGGCTATGGGAATCAGGGGCTGTACCAATAAGATGAATGGGGAGGAAGGTAAGACTAGAGATGTGGGATCTACTGGAAATGAAGGCAGAGAAGAATGGGGAGCTACAATAGGTGGTTTGCTAGAAAGCTGGGGATGAGACCTCATAGCTGAATTTGAAGGAGAGGAAGTAGACCTGCAGATCTTCAATTAGCCTACCTGCTTACCTGTTTTCATAGACTGTGACTTCTCAAGAATCTCTACAAAAACTGTTATGAGGCTCCAGTTCTTAAAGATTCTAACATGTGTCCATGGCAACATAGATTGAGCATCATGCCTTAAACATAGAGACTTTGGGGGGCACTTATCCAAACTATAAGACTATCAGATAATAGACTGAACTATAGCTACACAAATTCCTGAAATTTAACCTATATTATAAACATAATCTCACAATACATCTGAGATTTTGTTTATTCATGTAGTTATTATAATGCAACCAACTTTTAAAGAATTTTGAATGATTTGCATTATGTCCTTCTTATTAGCTAAAAAGGTACCAGTCTGCCATTTCCCACAGTTTCTAAAAGAATAAATAGAATACACAAAACACAGTTTCTCATAGCTCACCAGGCAGCATGAGCTTCATGCTGACATTATCTTTCTTTGTCTCTAATTCCACAGGAACTATTCGAAGTAGACAGAAGTTGTGCATGCTAGTGTATGCACAATAGCCAGGGAATCTTGAGTAAAAAAAAAAAAGCCCTGAATATTTTTAAAGAATTCTCTACAAATTTGATCAATATTTTCCCAACAGATAGATATTTTTCTTTACTCTACTGAACAAGAAATATATTCTTTATTTTTTAACCAGGAGACAGTACCTATAGATTTCTAGTTGTAAGGCACATGAACACTTACAATAAGAGTAGGAATTAAGGGCTATTAGCTCCTTTGCTGACATTTTACAATCAGTATACCTTGGTGAGAGACAATACTTAAAACTATTCTCTAAACCTCTGTGGTTGAATTAGGGAAAACCTGGAAGAAGCAGAGGAGAAGGGTAATCTCACAGGAAGACCAGCAGTCTCAACTAACCTGAACCCTGAGTTCTCTCAGACACTGAGCCACCAACTAGGCAGCATCCACCAGCTGATATGAGGCCCCTGATACATGACACATATACAGCAGAGGACTGCTGGGTCTGGCCTCAATGAGAGAAGAAGCACCTAACCCTTGAGAAACTTGAGGCCCCAGGGTGTGGGGAGGTCTGGTGTGATGAGGAGAGGGTGGGGACATCCTTTTGGAGACAGGGGAGGAGAATGGGATGCAGAACATTTGGAGGGGGATAATGACTGGACTGTAAAAAAGGATTAAAGAATTAAAAAAAAAAAGAAAAAGATTAACCAAAAAGGTTGAAATGAGCCACTAAGTGTTTTCCATGCTACCCTTTTACCAATCATAATTAAATTCCACAAGGCAATGAAGACCATAGCAAGTGACCCAACCGTTCTCAGTACTCATTATCCACACTTGGGCTTTGTACCAACACACATCTTTTGCATCCATCATCTTCACTGAATCGATGATAGGAGAAATCTTGTTAGCCCCCTGATCTGACATAAAATATTACATGAAGTCACACAAAACACCTGTTAGTGACACTAAGAATATCTGTAGGTGCTTCCAAATCAGTGTGATAAAGCAGAGACACATAAAATAGTTGACTTTAGTGATTTCTTCGTTTTCCAAATTGTCCGTATAATTCATGTCCAGTTATCTATCCATACTCACCAATGGGATTGTTAGTCTTCATTTGCAGTACCATTAGTTTGTCAAGTCATTTTCTATTTCATTTTAAGTGACTAAATAATACCCAAATAATGACTAAAAAAAAAATACCCAAACAATTTAAATCAGCATTTTATCACTCTAAATCTAGCAAAACAACATTGATTTTTGTTTAAATGAGTCTCCTTAAAACTCTGAAATAGGTAATGTGATTGGTAATTAATTTCATCATTTTACAGAGCTGGCTCTGTTTTACAGAAGAGGTTTCTCACTTGATAACAGGACTAGCTCAAGCCTCCTTCTCCCACCGCCTCACACGATTTTTCTGTCCTGCCTCTTACAACTAGAAGACAGCAGTGACACCTTTTGCCAGATGCTGTCCCTTTGATCTGGGAGTTCTCAGCCTCTAGAAAAAGGAGGAAAAAATTACTTGTCATTAAAAGTTACCTAGTAAGTAATAGTCTGCTGTAGCTGTACAATAGACTATCACTCTCTTGAGTTCTTTGCAAGCCAAAAGTCTGCAGCCATGTTAAGGACAGGATAGTGATATTTATCATTTATCATTTTCTTCATTGTTATATTTCTCATGCCAAGTATAATATTTTGTTTACCAGCTAATAAGTTAATATGTTTCAGTTTTTACACTATCCCCATACCTTGTAAATCTACTGCTCTGGTTTTTGCTTAGAAATTGTTTTTCTGCGTCATGTGTTATCTAGGTTTTATTCCATAGCTCTGTAAACTGTTACCATAGGAGTGGAGAAAACTAGTTTTCCAACTTCTACATCTCTAAACTACCACTGGGCAGCCAACTCTGTCTCAGCAGGCTAACATTAGAAAAACAAACAGCCCTTAGCGTCTCTCAGTTCTAAACAAACTCCGTTCACAGCCCCTCTTTGGATGCTGGCAATAATTTTCCAGGATTTCTATGTATAGTGACTCTGGGACCAATTTATAGTCAGGTGGGCCATCTGAGGGTGTTTCTGATGCTATCTGTGAAGCTATATTTGATACAGATGCCATGTCTTCTATTACTAAATTTCCATGAGATTTCCATCCACTCTCACTGTCTTTTCATGTCTATATTTCCACAGAAAGTCCTACTCTTGACAAGACTATGGGCTGTTAGAACCACTCCCAAGTTAATGGGATGTGACAAGAAGACACATAATGCCTAAATGTTTGAGGGATATAAATATATAATATAGATATATGCCGATCTGCATTGGAAGTATATCTATGAAGGGATATCTGATGCTCCTCTGAGCTTGGTAAATAAGCACTGACATCAGAAATGACACTAATCCTGCCCTGAAGCCTAACTGTAAGTTCTCCACTCTTGCCCTCCTATTTATTTCTCTGCACAATGGATCCGTGTTTAGCTACATCAGTGAAGATAACTGAGAAGAGGCCACAGCTTGTTAAGACTTCTCCTTTGAAATAATATATTGGCCAATGTTGCTTCTTTTTATCCTTTCTTGTCACTACATTCTGAGATTATGTCCAGATTGGAGTTCACAGAGTCAAATCATGTAATTTACTGGATCTAGTCGTCATTTTAATATGTAACCTCCAATATCATTATCTTCTCAAGGACCGACTGCCTTTATCTCCAAACCACTTTGTAAAGATGAAAGGAGCCAGGCAGTGGTGGTGCATGCCTTTAATCCCAGCACTTGGGAGGCAGAGGCAGGCAGATTTCTGAGTTCGAGGCTAGCCTGGTCTACAGAGTGCGTTCCAGGACAGCCAGGGCTACACAGAGAAACCCTGTCTCGAAAAACCAAAAAAATAAATAAATAAATAAATAAATAAATAAATAAATAAATAAATAAATAAAAAGGAAAAACACCAGTGCTTTGCCAGTGAAAGCCGTAAGCCACTTGCTTGTCTGGACTTGCTGTAACCCCGTCTCCTGTCTCCCGTCTCCCTATCATCCCCTGCTTCCAATAATTTTCCAAGTTTAGTAAAGGATAGATCATCACAAAAAAAATGTATATTGAGAGAGATCATGTACCTCTTGCTATTAAATTCTCCAACAAATTAGAAGTAATCATGTATTGTTAAGTGAACTGTGAACATGTGTTTAGCAGTTTTCATGTGGTAGTCTGAAGAGCTGTCATAGTTCAGAAATGTGCTTCAAAGCAATTGTTTAAGTTAATATAGAGATTTTTTTTTTTTTACACTAAACAGCCAGGTGACATTTTAAGAGGGAGTTGATTATTCAGCAATAGCAGTGCTTCAGTGTGCATGTAACTGGATCTTTACTGTTTTTATTATTGTACAAGTTGAAGACTTAGTTAAAATTTGAGAGTCGAGGCCTTTCTATGGATGCATGCCACAAGAGTGTCAGAACCCATCCATTGAACTTTGTCAAACTGAGTGGCAGATTGGTTCATCTAAATTGAGGGTATTTTCCTCTTTTACCTTTTAATTGTGGCTCATTCCTTAAGGTGTTTTATTATAATTGTTCACAGCCTGTGCTGCTTTATTGATTAAACCGCTGTGAAGCTCTTGGTGGAAGTATAGCATAAACCATGTGATATGAGCCTTTTGAGGTTATTGCTATGCCTGCAGACAGACGGCTGCAGTTCTGATGGCTGTGATTGAAAAAACAAATAAAATGTTTTTAGGAAACTGTAATCACATTAGGCTTGATATTTCACCACTTCCTCCCTGGGTAACTAATAAATTCTATTTTTTAAAAGAAACTTCTAATTAAATATTATTATTTTGTTTTTTATTTCTTTTTGGTTAGGAAGGAATTCTATTAAAAAAAAAAAAACTCAGACCCTAGATGTAGTTTTTATATTTAGGTTTCTACTAGGTAGACAAATGGCTAAAGTATAGTCATATTCATATTTCAAAATGCTTAGGTATATTTTTTTACTGTGAGACACAAAGAATACACAGAATGTTTACCTATAAGCATTTAGATCTTCTTAGAAAACAAAATTAAGATATATGTTTCAGAATGGATCTATTATTTTTGATAATCATAAAATTACTAAGTGCATAGAAAATGAATAATTTGTCAAAAGGGAGGATAGACTACACATTTCTTAGACTTCTATGCACAATGAGATGCACACTTCACATTGCAAAGTCTTCAGGAAGGCTGAGAGCCTTCTCACTGTATATTTCAAATTAAAACACCTTCACATACTTATTCAGTGATCTTAGGCAAACTCAATTTCCATAGATCTTTGTTTTCCCAATCTACAAAAATTGGAAACAATAATGCCCTACTAAGGTAGATGTTCACACTCTTTGCTCTGCTTAACTCATTATTCATAGAGAGAAGTCTTACTGATATGTGGCCTAGAAGACAGGCAATTTTTGTTCATCAGGTTCTTAAGTAGCTTTCGATGGATGAGACTGTGCTGAATGCAAACTTGTTAGAATTAAAATACTGGCATCATTTCCCTTGGGCAGGAAAAAAATATCACTGGGAGCATTGCTAAGTCAATAGATGGTTGATGTGTTGCATATGAATAGTATCTGTGTTTAAAGAAAGCATTTAGATGGAGGAGGGGTCATCCGTACTGATGCATAAGCTAAGACTGTGGCTGCCCAGTATTTTCTTGAGAATTGATGTTGCTAGTTGCTTTGTATTCAAAAATTATAGTAAGTGCAACTCTTTGTATCTCATTACATGTTCAAGGAGAACACACGTAGTCAACTCAAAAAGAAATACTAATTTTCTCTGGTAGAAAAAGTCTCAGGATATACCATTATGAATGACTCTGACTGGCATTAATTATTCGGGCATTGTAACGTCAATATTCAATTTACCAACATTAGGACCCTTCTCTGGAAGGAAATAGCCATGATTTATCACTCTACATTAAAAAGGTTGAATGGCATTATCACGTATACATAATTCATTTTAATTAAATGCATATTCTGGAATAGCTTCTTAATGGCTATCCAATGCCTCATTAATCTTAAGTGTAACAACCTGAGATCCTTTGAGAGGTCATGTGATTATTCAAAATTCACAAGCACCAAGTATGGTGTATGTTAGGTGATCCTCATGGCATAAGTAAATGTCAAATTTAATATTTATTTATGGTGCAATTACTTCAAACAACTACTAAAGAGATAAAAAGCACATATTTGATAAGAGATGTTCTTTTCATCACCAGTTTTAAGATCCCTCTCCAAAGAACACTAAAATGCATGTTCTGCAAATTTGCTTTCAATGAGTCTTTATAGCAGATTGTGATGCACTGGTTTAAACAAACAAAAACATTTACATTTGTAGAACGGTTTCCTGTACACCTTTCGATATTAATTTATAATCAGCATCAGAAATAATAAATTGCACAGATAGTATAAAACCCTGAAGCCTTAAAAAGATAGTAGCTAGCTGGGCCAAGCAGAGGTGGTGCACGCCTTTAATCCCAGGATTTGAGAGACAGAAGCAGGCAGATCTCTGGGTAAAAGCCAGCCTGGTCAACAGAGAGAGTTTCAGGACAGTCAGAACTACACAAGGAAACCCATTTTTGAAAAGGAAACTGGAAAAAAAGTATTTGTTGGTTTAGGGATGAGAAAGAAAGAAAGAGAGTTATTATGGAATGCCATCCCTACTTTTATAGGTTAAAAGAGAAAAATAGAAAAAAAGATTAGAGTAATTGATCTGTCAATTCTGGACAAATAGCTAAAATTTTATTTATTTGTTTTAAGACAATCCGGTTCTAAAGACCCAGTTCATATTACAATAATACTCAGGTTCAAAATGACTAAGGTTCCCCTGTTCCAACTCTCTCTCCTCCTCATGTGTTAAAAATATAATTATAGTGAGTTAGTGCTATATAGCATAGCAGTTATATCTAAAGGTGCTTGTACTTAGAAATTGACCTACTGGGTTCTCTTCTCAATGCTGGAATTCATCAACTTGCTGATTGAACAAATTTTTAAATTTCTGTCTCTATGATACTTTACTTTTTTGTTGAATAGTCATACAGTATGTAAAGATTCACTAGAAGGAGTAAGTGAAAGGAAAACCATTAAATTGTTAACAAAATAACAGAGATCCAGGAAAGAGCCATTTGATGTAGAAGTAAATATTACTGTTAACTAAAGCAATTAATTGTTTTAATCTCAGAGTTTTAACAACATGGAGAAAAATGGACTCCATAGGGAAAGTTATAAATACCTTTTGCAGCAACTTGATTGGTTACTGTTAGTTTGCTGGCTTATCTCTGTAATTCTCTTTTAAAAACATTTATCTAGAAAGAGGTTAATAAAAATGTGTCATATCTGCAAGTCATGATGACAGGGATGATCCCTCAATGGTGGTAAGGATATGTAAAGAATATATTTATTGAGGTTAAAATAATACATTGAATTAATAAATGATATTTGAAAAGATTTTATCAATGAACTTGGATGATGTTTAAAGGTGATTTAAGAGTTGTGCAGCTCTAGGAGTCTAAATAAAATGTTGATTAAATGTCTTAAAACTTTTTAGAAAAAAGAAATATAAGCAATTTCTATCATGGAGCTATAGGTTATAAACAATAAAATAAGCAAACCTTATGTGTTTATCTCATGGACTATTGAAGTGCATGTCTGCAATTCTCCTTTGTTCTCAACATACCTAACCTTTTTTGTACAGAGAAGCTCTGAACCCTTGCAGTTCTCAAATCACTTTCATCAATTCCTACCTTGGCCAGAGTTTTCTGATTTCTTTCTGGGACTTCATTCTAAGTAACTATCATGCATCTCTCAATGCACTTGACAGCCTTTTAAATATCTATCTTGTGACCTAATCAGTAGTGTCTTAAGAAAAAGGATACGGACTTCAAACTAAGAACTACTTATATTTTATCAGTGTGTGTGTGTGTGTGTGTGTGTGTGTGTGTGTGTGTGTGTGCATTGTAATTTTTGTAACTGTACTTCTTCAAGGAGTTTTCTTATTTAGTCTACACTGAAAATTCTTAACATTTACTTCCATTCCTTTTGTGTCTGAAGAATATTTGACATTATCCCATGTTTTCATTCATATATTGAATATTTCTCTCTCTCTCTCTCTCTCTCTCTCTCTCTCTCTCTCTCTCTCTCAAACACACACACATACACACACACACTCATTGTAATAGTTACATTTAGAAACAATGTACTCTGCCATTGCTTGAGACACAACTCTTTCTCAACTTTTGCTAGCCTTTTATCACTTCTAATTTCCCTCATTAGTATTGGTTGCATTGTCAAATCTAAGTTCTTAAAATAAACTTAGAATTTCAATTTATGAGTCTTATTTTTTGCATTGTTGTAAATCTAATAATTTTATTTCTATACTTTGCTTTCTACAGTTGTCTACACTCAATAATTGCTTGCTTTGCCCACTTAAGTCTTAATTTTATGGTAGGTAAAAACTTTTGCTTTTGAAACTTTAACTCAAATAAAAAGGTCTTATTTTTCTTTAAGACATTACTTTCTACTTGACAGGTACTATTAGCCAATTTGTAAATAATCTGCTAGATATGCAAATAAAAGCATATCTATATTTAGTCTTCTTAACACACTTATGTAAAATAACTATGTTTCAGCCACAGAAGATAACCTAGGGTTACAAAAATACCTTCACAATCCATCTCAGACTCCTGTGGGAGACCATCAAGGGTTCATTATAGGCCACAAAAGTTGTTCAACTTGACTAGTCAATGATGCTCCTTTTTTTTTCACTGGGTCAGTCATGGGCCTTAAAGCTTCTGGAGTCATCAAACTCCAGGAAAGCTATATGAACATTCACAGTGAGTAGCAAACAGGAAAGGGAAGCATTAGTCTTTTGCAGGGGAAAGAAGAGGAACAAAGGTCATGACAATAGCTGTTTAGCAATCTGTTTAGAAATTCTAAATGCATTGCTCCTTCTGTGGTGCTTACCATCCATGGAGAGGTAGGGAAAAAATGACAGATTCCAATAATGAACAGTCTTTTTCTACCTCTTTGTGTAAAATTTATTGTATAATTAAGAGTGTCTCATCTTAAAAATGCATAACATGATTATGACCATTTCACTCAGCCACATTGATACGCATTGGGTAATTATCTTTTATATGAGTAACAATTTTACATGCCTTCCACTCACTGTGCTTAGACACTCTCAAAAATGGATGTAGACTCATGTATCTTAGGATAGGGGAGAATTGCTTATATTTTTATATGACCTTTATTACTAATGACAGTTTTAGATTTTTTATAAATATTGTAATGTACTATGTGGATTTTTCCATATAACCTAAACACAGCTAGATATTTATGTGTGCCTCTAAAGGCTGTGTGTGTGTGTATGTGTGTGTGTCTGTGTGTATGCCTGCATGTATTTATATGTTCATGGATATGTGTGTACACAGGTTTGAAGGCTAAAGGTTAACTTTGGTTATCTTCCTTTCTCATTCTTCACCTTGGTTTTTGAGACAGTACGTCTATACCTCTAATTGAACTCAGATCTTACAGATCAGCTAAATTGGAAGGTCAATAAATACCTAAGATCTGCCTGGATCCACTACCCTTCATAGGACAAGCACTACAGTTACATGCTGCCTCACCTGTATTTTTACCACGGTTTTACTTTTAAATGCACCCTGGAAACTGAACTCACGTACTCATGGCTATATGATATTCCTCCAGCCACAAGATTTATGTTTAACCATTTATATGAATTCAATATATTTCTTAAGAAAAGTTTAAACCTACAACTTATTCACGTAAAAATCTATATAATAATATCCTATTGCAAGACTCAAGATTTATCATGGAAGAGGGGACAGACACTTTGTAAAACCCAGTAGTGGCAGATAATTTCAAAGAAACAGGGCATTCTGGACACAGCAGTACAGCTGCACATGTGAACTCAAAATGGTTGCATATGACCTCGGTAAGCTCAAGCTGGGTCAATGTCCTCTCATCTAGAGAAAATATAAACACAAACTCCCTTGTATAGCTGAGGAGCTATTAGCAATTGATAGCTCCTGGGAAAAGCACAGAACATTTGCTTAAAGAATGTAACTTCTTGTATGTAGGTCAGCCATCTCCAGTGCAAGTCTACGCTTTCATGAACATATGCAAAGTTCAAGTTAGTCTTGAACATTAAACAAAGAAGAAAAGAGAAAGAGAAAAGAAGACACAAAGATGAATGGGTGGAGAAGAACTGGTGGACCTTGGGAAGAGTTGTCATGGAGGATGAGCAAAACATATTGTTGTATACCTTTCATGATACCAGAGGGTTAAATGCAAGCTCCCAAAGGAAGGTTGTAGCCAACAGTCCCACAAAAACATGACATACATGAACCACAACTGTGAATCAGCATGATATGCTAATTCTATGGGTACAGTAGTGGCGTGTATTCCTTGGTAGTAACCAATGACTCTGTGATTGGATTTGAGACCTACTTGACAAGTGAGAAACCATTCCTGGTACTTGAAACCTATATGACTACCTAGAGATGGTGAAGTCATGGGTTTTGGAGGAGAATTTTCAACTCTCAATTTATTAAATCAGCAAAATCCCAAACCAGATGGTAAATATTTGTTCATGTACTTAGAGATAAACAGTATAATACTTGTACCTTGCCAAGAAAACTGACCAAGGACCAATACAGAAAACCCAAACCAATTAAAATGCAGAATTGTGGAGCCTAGTCCCAGTAGACATGTCTGTAAAGTACTCTCATGCCTAAGGGTCAGGGATCACTGTACAATGAAGGGCATAAAGATTGTAAAAGCCAGAAGATCAGGGAGTTTGCTGTGTGATTATATCTTCTAGTAATGTTAAAAAGTACACCAATAAATTATTCACCACTTGACTGCCCAAACATGAGCAGAACAAGGACAATAGTAGTCATGTTGAAGTGGACAGGAAAAGCCCATAGATTTGAACATTACACAAAGAACTATGGTCAGCTAAGGAAGTCTAAGAGCTAGAGAAGTGGCCTTCTCCAGGGAAGAGTGCACCAATTGGTTGTCCAGTGCCAAATACTCATCTCTGAAAACCTACAAACAGTGAGTTGGAGAGGGAAGCCTAATAAAGGGAATAAAGTTTTTCAAAGCTTCCTTATTGAGATACAGTGGCTGTTATGTGGTTTCAGCACTCATTTGGCTGATAGAAATGTTTAACTGTGTTAAAAAATGGGTAGTGACAATTTGCTTGTTAGGTTTTTGTTTGTTTGGTTGGTTTTTTGATGAGGATAAGCTCACTGTGTGTCTCAGGGTCCTGGGTCCTGGAACACAGAATCTTCTGACTCTGCCTCATAAGTGCTGGGTTTAGAAGCATGTGTCACCCTCCCCTATTCAACTTTGAGTATTTTCTAGTTATGACAATACCCATTCGGGTAGGTCTGTTTGGTGTTTTAGGGATTTTCCATGAAAGAATGGACAACCTTTTGCTGTTACGGCTCATCCTATTGATTTGGTGAAATGGTTACTGAAGTATGTGGATAATTTTTGTAGACGGCTACTTACATTCTAATCATTAGGTTTTGTTTTTTTCTTCAGATTGGATATCAGCATTTTGTCAGCTATTCCAGTTTTAACTATTTTCTTCCCAGTTTAACTTTCTTTTCATTCCCTTAAATGTGTTTATCTTTCACAGAGCTTTATTTTGGTTTACTGAAATCTCAGCTTTTAAGTGATTTTGTGATTGATGTTTGCTTTGTTTTTGTTTCTAAGAATATATTGCTAAGCCCCAGGTTTCTCTGATGCTTTCTTCCAGAAGTTTTATAACTTTCCATTTACATATAGGTTTATGCTACACTTTAAGGAGTTGATCTTTATTTATTCATTCTCATTTTTAGTTTGCATGTTGATATCCAGTTATTCCATAAACATTTGTTGAAAAAACTGTCTTTTAATTTTATTTCTTTTTCAATATCTGTTTTTCAGTCTCAAGTCTCTATCTTAGTGTTTGTTAATCTACAAATCACTTGCACTTTGTTTGTGATTGTGTTATCTCCACAACTCAAAAGCTGGTAATCTGTATTTCTACATTTTCTACAGCTGCTGAGGGAGAATTTTAAACAGACAATCTAAGCTTGGGAAGAATAGTAACTCCAAGGATAAGATGGGTGTGGTAAAGAAATAGTGGTATGGAGAGAGGTACACCCTGCCCAAATTCAACATTGTTTCCCAGCTCCAGTTTCAGTCTCAAAAGTTCCATATTTAGATGAAACTTTTATGCGTTCTGATCCACTGCTGAAAATTCCCCCAAAATATCAAATCCAGAATCATATCAACCAGAGGCCAAAATCTGTTTTGCTATTTTTATTGGTTTAAACACTTAACTCACAGCTCTAAATCATCTACCTCACAAAAGTAAACAGCCTGCAATACATTTTTATAGTCATTTTAATTTCAGAATTTTGAATGCCAAAACAGAAAGATTTTATTACCGAAAGGGGTCCACCGGGAAACACAAAAAGACATGCATAAACTCACTGATTCTAAGCTTGCCCTACTTTTGTTTCTTGCCCTCAGCAGTCTCTGCCCCAATAACACCAGATACTATAAAGGGACCTCAAGAATAAAAGGCTCGAACTGTCTTCATAGTGCATTGTGTAACAATAGGACCCTTTATTTTCACAGATGCAAAAGCAGTTCAGGGATTTTCATAGCAGTGCCACAGCGATATTAAAATTTCTGAGGGCAGCTAAATGGCATGTGATGCCCCCAGGACAACAGAAGAGTGACACTCTGTCCAAGCACTATACTCTTTGAGCAGTGACAGGGTATAGGTAGGTGTGGGAGCAGGTCAGACTCTTCAAAAAAGACATTCATATGTTCAAATGAGTCAGGTAAGTCACACCCAAGACAGGTAGCAAGTGCTAATTAATGAACTTTACTTTCATTTCAGGATTTGTGTTGGAACTACACATTAGTTGTATATTGTACTCCTTGGGCAAATAAAGTCTGAAACGTGTGTTCATATAGATATTCAGTTTAATTTTGAAGAAGTTAACTGTATTTCCTTTTAAGGGCATATTCTAAAGAGAAATTAACTGTGTTGAACACTCAAATATAGAGTACATGAATAACTTGGTTTTTATACTTTTATACATGTACTTATTTAATGGCATATAGGTAATTAAAATCTCTACTCTCATTTAACTTTTGTTAAGTCAATGAGCCTAAAAATACTTAATATAAAATTTTCTGTAGCTGAAGAATGAAACACAAGTAAGCTGTTCTGCCTTAGATGGACGTTTTTAGTTACTGTGGAAAATTTTCATATTTATGAGGATATTATCAATTACCTGTAGGTCGTTTCTTAGAGTTACTGCAATTAAGACCAGAGTGATGAGAAGAGCAGCTACAAACTAGTCAGGTAATTTTAGGGCATTGACTGTAAAACAAAGGGTTCTAATTCTTGTCATTGGCCAGAAGCTCAAGAAAAACAAAAACAAAAGAACAGCAGCAGCAGCAGCAGCAAAAAACTTTGGTTATGTATTGAGAAGAGTCCAAAAATACCACCAAGTAAACATTTTTTTGTGTAATTTCTTCTTCTATTCCCCCCCCTTTACCTACCCCTAAATAATCTGACAACTATATCTGAAAAATACTGGGAGCAATCTGAGTACCTTGTGCATATACCAGTTGGACTTACCAGTGCGTTTTCTCATGCGTCACTCCTGTTTCAGTTGTAAGTCCTACAAAATACACCTATACAGTAAGGCTTGATGTCTAATACTTACTAGGATCTGATCCTTTTATGCTGTCTCTCTCTCTCTCTCTCTCTCTCTCTCTCTCTCTCTCTCTCTCTCTCTCTTTTTCCCTGTACTCCCTCCTCCAACCCTGAAATCAAATAAAAGCCTATCTAGACATATCTACCTACTTATGATAATTTTCAGTTTTTAATTTGTTAGACAAAAGACCTGGAGGCCACCTGCCTGGTGCTGCTTTGGTGGATGTTGACTTGTCTGAGACCTTAGCAATCTATCTTGCACTCACATGAAGAGAGAGATAAAACCTCCATTACTTTCAGACATGCCACTCTACCTGTATCAAAAACATTGGTCAAAAGCAACATTATTTAAATGCTTGAATGAGAGGAAATGGGTTGCAACATTTTAGTAATATAATTAAAGGTTTGTATGCTTCTAAAATGGGGTCAACTTACTCTAAAGACTGAGATGACAATTTTCATGAAATACTGATGGCCGGAGGGCTCAAGTGAACATGAAATAAGAATAGGAGGCAAACTTAGATTTAAAATATATGAAGTATTCTCAAATGGAGAGAATTATGATGGTTCTGTCTGTGTTCTGAGAATTCTGAACAAAACCTTGCAAATGGAAGAAAAAACCCCCCTACTTGTCTTAGGTTTTAAGATTGCATTTAAGATTTTTTTTGTTGCAGAATATATCGTTAAAACAAACAAACAAACAAACAAACAAACATTTGCTTGCATGGCAGGTTTTCCATGCCAGTTTTCTAGTAGTGCATCTAAGAGTAGCATTAACTCTTTTCTATTTAGATATCTTCATTTCAGTGTGATCTTTGCAAGAGAATAAAATATATTATACTTTACTTTAAAGTAGAACATCCCACACAGGGATTCTAAAAAATAGTGTGGTCCCACAAATAGCTCACTTGCTCAAATCAAAATAACATGATGAATTGGAATCTCTGTTAAGTTTTAAAGCCATGTCTGTTTTCCAATTTTGGACAAGGATTCATTCTCTAATTTTCTTTGGGTGAGAGGGATACAAGACTTCATTTAATCAACATTTATTTAGAAACTGGGAATGGTAAGCAGGTGTCTGAAGGATTAGTGATGTTGGAGAAAGATTAGACACTCAAAGGAATATAAAGGGGAAACTTAAGAGACTTGATTAAGTAAAATCTGTGGCTGTATATGTGTGGTAACTGTCTATTTTATACATTTTATTTCCATCATGAATGAATGGTGCAACCAGACTATATATATGCCACTTTGCAAGGTATAAAGTTGAAGAAAGAACAGAGTAAAATTACCTATTGAAAGCACAGGAAGAAACACTTTGTACTGATTATTATATAGAAACTTAAAAATTGAACAACAGGATTCTAGAATCAACTACTAGAATCAATCACACACAGGGAGGCTTTAATTTATTTATTTTATTTCACATTATTTATTGTTCCTTCTTATGGGATCAGCTTTTCCTGGGAAGGACCCAGATTAATCGATCTTCTGTAGTGATTTGCATTTTGTGTAAAGTTCTTTTTGTTGACGTTGGGACATGAACTGATCATTGCCTCTGAGTGGTCATTTTCCTCATTAGAATCCCAGTAAACTGTAGCGACCATAGATGATTTCTTACCCACATAGATGCTACTACAAAGTGGGAATTGATTCTAAGATGTGGAGACCCAAATACCATTGATGAAGTATGTCATGCTGAACAGTTGTTAGGCAGCTGACAAGCTAGGTTCATTTGAGAAGAGTCAACCTTGCCTAAGAAAACGACTCTATCAAAATAGTCCATAGTCAAATCTGTGGGATATTTTCTTAGTGATTGATCTGTGAGGGCTCAGTCTCTTGTGAGTGGTGTCACCACAAGCTGGTGATCCTGAGTTGTGAGGTTGTTTTTGTTGTTCAGGTTGAGCAAACCATAGAGAACAGACTAATAAACGACATTTCTCTGTGGTCTTTGCTTTAGTTCCTGCCACCAGGTTCTTGCCTTGAGTCTTGAATTCCTACGATGAACTCCCTGAATGATAGTCTGTGAATTAGAAATGTAAGCCAAATCATTGCATGGCTTCCCAAGTTGATTTTGGTCAGTTTTTGACCACTGTAATTTGAGATAAGACTGGAACAATGTCCAAACAAACAAAATCTTTGAGGCTAGCTGGGAAAATCTATTTTGTAATCTTACATTTGGAATTTTAATAATTACTCTGAAGAGTAGCAGTGACCTTCCTGAATAGGAACATCAGTATTAGTGTTGCTACGCTTGGAAGGTTTTAGGGAAAACAAGAATTTCTGGTGTCTGTTGACCACTTTCTGTGTAGATCTACGTAGTCCCAAGGAGCTCAGAGAGGGGAAGGGTAGACGAGAGACGAGGATCTGTGAGGAGAATATCATCAAACTATATTGTATCAAAATAATGGACGATGTTAAATGATGAGGTAGTGATGAAACGATGATAAAATGGGCAAATCTTCATTTGTCAGCACAAGAAATTTAAAATGACCAGCGAAAAAATGACAACATGAGCAAATTTCAAGTGCAGGAGCAAACCCCAGAAACAGCAGAACTAGGTAAAAATGTTAAACACTTGCTCCAAAGCACCAGGTCTAATATTAGAAAAGGAATAAACCAGGAGAAGGTCATTTTTCTTTCTAAATGGTTGTTATTGGATAAATTGTTTTAATAAAAAAACTGATTTAAATTTTTAAAAAGTTGTAAAATGAACATGGGAATTGTCTAGTAAATATTTGTTGAACAAATTGTTACTCTGGATTAAATGTGAAACAAATATATCTTAGTAATAAAAATTCTACCTGAAAAACAATTTTAATTAAAATTTGTTTCATACAATATATTTTGATCATTTTTTTCCTCCCCCAACTCTGCCCAGAGAACCTTTAGCTTCTTTATGATGATTTTTTTTTTAAGGCAGCTATGTATTGTACTTGTTCACACCATCTGGCTTCTTCAGAGTTTACTAGTAACGTTGTCTTAATGCAAGGATTTTGAGAGATAGTTTAGAAAGGACTCTATAAAGGTTACAGGCTTGATTTGTAAAAATGGTCCCTTCAAAGTAGAGAGGCCAAAGTAGATATGGAAAAGTCCATGAGGCTCTAACTCCACACAAAGCATTGCAGACAACTAAGGAAAGCAGAGGGAAGAGTAATAGTCTTATCCAGTGAAGAGAGCACCAATTAGTTTTCCAATACCAAATGCTCAGTCCTGAAAACATACATACAATTCACATACAGTCTGGAGCAGGTTTTATGTAGGTATGTGTGTGAACAGAAAGAACATTTTATATCATTGTATGTCCCTGAGACTTCTTTATAAGTTGGGAGAGGAAGAATTTGTTCAGCTGTTAAGAGATGTTGTTGATCCTTCTCAGGGCCAGTCTCTAGTTTGCAGCACCTGTGTCTGGTGGCTCACAATTGCCTGTTAACCCCTATGCCAGGGGAATCTGATTCCTCCTCCTATACAGACACTCATACATGCACCACGAACACACACACACATGCATGCACACATACTCACTCTCATCAATAAAAGCATATCTTTAAAACACTCATGGAATAGCTCATTTTTCTTAAGCTAAAGTGGTATGATTTCAATATATTTCAAATTTTAAAGTTTTTGTCATTATATTTCCTAATTAATGTCCAAGTAAAAATTAGGTCATATTTCATAGTTAAACTTTGCTTCACATTAGGCCAGTTAAAAACTTGGATAACTGATTACAATTGCTTCAATAATCATTTTAAGTTTATATGAATCCTTCTATTGATCTGTGTGGTTTGAGGTACATTTTTTGAAATAAAAAATTTCATATCGGTGGCACGTTTTTCCATCACAGCAACAAAGTATATCCGAAGGACAATGTGCATCAGTACTTTGAACACTTTTAGTTTTGGATCAACAAACATTTCTTGAGTCTGTATTGTTTGATTTTCTCCTTTTCTAGAGTTTATGTTTAGATAACAAGATGTAACTTGTTTCTTGCCCAGAAGCATATGGAATCCAGCAAAGTGGAACCATATTGCTGCTAGTGATCAAGAGCTATGCATAATGGAGTGGAGATTAAATTTCTACATATGGACAATAAAGTGAGAACTCGTTGTTTTTATTATTCATAGTTTATTTAGAAATACCTTGGTAAACATTTTATAAACCTGAGAACATATGCAAAAATTCAGTTTTGAATACTCCTCTATCTTAACTCATATTATAAAATCCCATAATCGTCATTTATATTAATTTCTGCTAATTTGCATTCCTCAAAGGCTAATTTAAGAATACTTTTTCAAGCCAGGCAGTGGTGGCACACCCCTTTAATCCCAGTACTAGGGAGGCAGAGGCAGGCTGATTTCTGAGTTTGAGGCCAGCATAGTCTACAGAGTGAGTTTCAGGATAGCCAGGGCTACACAGTGAAACTCTGTTTCAAAAAAAACTAAAAACAAAAAACCAACCAAACAAACAAAAAGAAAAAAGAAAAAATAACCAAAACAAAACAAAACAACAACAAAAAACCAAACAAAAACCAAACCAAAACCAAAAAACCACCAAAACAAAAACAAAAACAAAAACAAAAAAGAATACTTTTTCAAAAGTCAGTGAATTCACATAAATTATTCAGACTTTTGTTCCTAAAACCATGTGCATTCTCTTTATATCTACTACAATTATCAGTATGGTCATCAGAAAATCCGACATTGATATAGTATTATTATCTAAATTGAAGACCAAATTAAGATGTCAAATGTTATCTGAATGTCTGTATTAGAATAATATCTACAGTCTCATTAATATGGAACATTTCAATGGCATCTTTCATTCATGTCTGTTAACGTAGAACATCATTCTCTTATCGAATTACATTGGATCTACATGGAATCAGTTTATTGCTGAGCCAAAAGGAGTTGTTTTTTCTGAACAGCTTTTAATTTGGATATTGATTGCTCTGTCTTCATCTACACACTAAATAGTTTGAAAAGGCTAAGTCTTAGGTTATATTGTCATTTTAATATGCCACTAAAAGCATCAGGTACACTTCTAAAATTCTCTGTCATGTGTTAAGCATTCTGCAGAGGAAATCTCCAGAGCATCAGAAACCTAGAGATTAGGTTAGGTACATTGTAGGATCACTGTGGACTCAAGGCACAATATGTTCTATATTATATAGTTATTTGGGTATATATGTATTTTGAATTGTGAAAGTAGATGAATAATCACAATTTAAGCCAACACTAGACCTGCAAAATGATTGAGATAAATACAAACCAAATGATAGCTGCAACATGACCTACATGTTCTTTAACTGTCCTTTAACTGAGTGTTTCATGGTGAGTAGAGCTCTGGCCACCAGTGGCACCTTGATTCTGGTGTTTTGATTATTGTGCATATAGAAACACGTGAACACATGTAATGAGCACACACCTTTCTTCTCCCTTATACTTTGAGTCATAAAATACATATTTGAGAAGCTCAGTCTCATAAAATCATGAAAAAATTATATGTTAGAAGTGTTCACGAATATCTGAAGTTTTGGATAGATGTGTCTGTTGACTAGCAATTAAAACAGTTCTAGAAAATCAAAGAGGATACACTGGCATTCTGCCTTTTAGAAACAATAGCATCAAGCAACCAAATAACAAGAACAAAAAAAAGTTCTTTAAAACAGCATTCTTTCTGTCAAGCGCATGTACTTTCACAGCAGGGCCCTTAGAGTGCTTTGTTTAATTCATTACCTCTCTTCACAATTTCCAATTCTCCCATCATACTATCCTGTCTTATATCCTCTGTACTACAGCCTCTAAAGTAAATACAGAAATCAACCTAATACACTCACAATAAAAAAAAAAAAACCTTGCAAAATACCATATTTTCTCCAGGTTTTAGACACCTAGTGACTGCTCCAACCAACAACAACCGAAATTCATTTCTCTACTGCTCAGGTTTTTCTTAGATCTTCTCAAATTCTTCTTCTTTTCATCTTTTTTATTCCTTAACTATTTTCAACAAACAACTGTATCCAAAGTATGTTCTGGATATGATATATAATATGTTACTTTTAATACTCTCAATAGCTCTCTAAATACTACTCTAAAATATTACTCTTGTTCTCATTTTAGTGACAGGGAAACTGAAGATCAGACCAGTTAAATCAATTCTACAAGGCAAAACGCCTAGCCAGCAATTTCATGGGAGTTCTTTATGGTGCCTATTCGTAACACTGCATCTCAACTGTTGTTAAACTACCAGCTATAACTGCTATCATGACATCTTGCCTTTTCTTGATGATGCATGTCAATTATTTATTATCTCCCCTTTGCTTATTTATTATTATTTTCTTACTACATATTGAATACAACCTCCAAGATAAATATTCATAGTTGTTCAATGCCCTTCTTGTTCACTTGATATGATAATACCTGTAATAACAAATGGACTGAAGAAGAATTAACGGAGAGCAATGGATCAGTAAATCCCAGTTACATGAGGAAATTCAGTCAAAATGTAACAGTGACGAAGATGTGAAATTAAGAAATTTCAGATATACTGACTATACCATGGGGGGGGGCTTGAGAAACTTGGGGTCATGCCTAAAATCAGAAGGAAAATTAAAGTGGTGTACTTGGCTGGTCCATTTTTCCAGCTTCCTTTTAGAGAGGCGAGGGCCAATCATGCACCTGTTTCCCATTACATGAACTATGAGTACCTGAGCTAGCAACATTAAGCAATCTGGGCAAAACAAATTTGCATAAAATAGAAAAATGGCATAATAATTACATGCAGCATTCTGAATTTCAAAAGCATTTTAGTTCGCAGTTTTATTCATTACTCCTGTTTATAATAGAAAATACATATTATCTTTATCTTAAAGATACCAAAGTGGTGTCTTTAGATCATAGAAGTTTACTTACTTGAGAAGATTTTTGGACACTGGTATTCAAACTTGAGTCTTCTGCTTAAGAATTCTGCAGTGACAATTTGTTATTACATGACTACCCTTTTCTTGATCAATTTATTTTGTCTTATTTATCTCTGGGATGCCTCTTCATGATATCATCAGTAAATATATATTTCAGTTAGCCTTCTGTAAGTCTCATTTTTCATTTCTATGAATGTTAAGGAGGATAACTACAAACAAGAAAACACAGAAAATTAGTAATTCCATACCAGCAAAATCATGGGAAGCAAACACACACACACACACACACACACACACACACACACACACACACACACATCACCATCATCAAAATAACAGAAAGTAAAAAACACTGGTCATTAAGTTCTCTTAACATCAATGGACTCAATTCCATAATAAAAACACACAGGGTAACAGAATGGGTGAAAAAATAAAATCCAACATCTGCTGTATATAAGAAACACACATCAGAAAGACATTAATTAATAATAGACATTATAATGTATAGTAATATGTAATAAAATTATATATAATATTAAAGTATATATAATTGCTAACATTAGACATTGCTTTAGAATAATGAAAGTTTTCCAAGCAAATGGACCTAAGAAGCAAGCTGACGTAGCCATTCTAATATCTAATAAAATAGACTTTCAACCAAAATTAATAAAAGGAGATAGGAACAGACACTTCATACTCATCAAAGAAAACATTCTACGTAGATAATATGTCAATTCTGATCATTAATAGTGGGAGACTTCAACACTCCACTCTCATCAAGTGACAGGTCATCAAAACAAAAACTAAATAGAGAAATTAATGGAACTAACTGACATTATGAATCAAATGGACGTCACAGTCATCTACAGTATATTTCACACAGACACAAAAGATTATACCTTCTTCTCAGCACCTCATGAAACTTTCTCTGTAATGGACCATGAAGTTGGTAACAAAACAAACCTCCACAGCTACAAGAAAATTGAAATGACGCCTTGTGTCTTATCAAATAACCTTGGATTAAAGCTGGACTTCAACAACAGAAACACCAGAAATCCTCTACACTCATGGAAACTTAACAACTCTCTCTACTCAATGATCTCTGGGTCAGGGAAGAAATAAATAAAGAAATTAAAGACTTTCTAGAATTTAATGATAATAAAGGCACGGCATAGACAAACTTATGGGACACAGTGAAAGCATTACTAAGAAGAAAGTTCTTAGCACTAAATGCCTCCAGGAAGAAATTTGAGAATTCTCATAGCATCAGTTTTAAAGTACACCTGAAAACTCTAGAAAAAAATAAAGAAGAAGAAGAAGCAAGCATAGCAAAGAGGAGTAAAGGCAGGAAATAAAGAAAATCAGAGTTGAAATCAATCAGAAACAAAGCAAACAGTACAAAGAATCAGCGAAACCAAGAGCTGGTTCTTTGAGAAAATCAACATGATAGGCAAATCCTTGGACAAAGTAACCAAAAGACAGAGATACAGTATCCAAATAAACAAATCACAAATGAGTAATGAGACATAACACCAGACACTGAAAAATTCAAAGTATCATTAGGTCTTACTTCAAAAGCCTATAATCCACAAAATTGGAAAATCTGAATGAAATGAGTGATTTTTCAACACAAATACTACTTACAAATTTAAATCTAGATCAGGTAAACTATTTAAATAGCCCTATGACCCCTATGGAAATAGAAGTCATTAAAACTCTCCCAACCCAAAAAAGCCCAGTACCAGGTTGTCTTAGTGCAATATTCTACCAGACCTTCTAAGAACTAATACCAATATTCTTCAAGTTATTCCACAAAATAGAAACAGAAGGAACACTGCCAAATTCATTCTGTGTAGCCAGAGTCACCCTGATACATAAACCACCCAAAGACTCAACAAAGAAAGAGACTTTTAGACCAACTGCTCTTAGAAAGTTTGATGCAAAAATAATTAAATACTCAAAAACAGAATCCAGGAACACAATAAAAACATCTTCCACTATGATCAAGTAGGCTTTATTCTAGGGATGCAGGGATGGTCTAATATATGAAAATTCATTAAATTCATAATCCACCGTATGAACTGAAAGAAAAAATTCACACAGTCATCTCATTAGATCCTGAAAAAGCCTTTGACAAAATCCAACATCCTTTCATGTTAAAGATCTCAGAGATCAAGAATACAAGGTATATACCTAAACATAATAAATGCTGTATAAAGCAAGCCAGTAGCCAACATCACATTAAATGGAGAGGAAATTAAAAAATATTTCTACTAAGATAGAGACAAGACAAGGCTACCAACTCTCTCCCTATCTACTCAATATAGTTCTTGAAGTTCTAGGCAGAGCAATAAAACAGCTAAATGAGATCAAGAAGATACAAATTGGAAAGGAAGAAGTCAAAGTATCATTATTTGCAGATGGTATTATAGTACATATAAGTAACCCTAAAAATTATGCCAGAGAACTCCTACAGCTAATAAATACCTTCAGCAAAGTGGCTGGATACAAAATTAATGCAAAGAAATCAATAGCCTTCCTCTAAACAAATGATAAAGAGGCTGAGAAAAATATTAGGAAAAATCACACCATCTGTGATAGTCTCAAATAATATGAAATATCTTCGTATAACTCTAACCAAGCAAGTAAAAGACCTACGTGACAAGAAGCGCAAATCACTGAAGAAACAAATTGAGGAAGATATCAGAAGATGGAAAAATCTCCCACACTCATGTATCAATAGGCTTAACATAATAAAAATGACCATATTAACTGAAACAATCTACACTTTCAAGGAGTGCCCATCAAAATTCGAACACAATTCTTTACACACCTTAACAGAGCAATTGTAAACTTCATATGGAAAAAGAAAACAAAACAAAACAAACAAACAAAAAACCCAGATAAGGTATGAAGAGAGACAGGGTAGATGGCCAAATTGCCATAGGAATGAATGAAAATCTGCTGATGGTGGGGGTTGAGGTGGTGGGAGTCATCTCAGGAGGACATGCCAGAGAAGTGAGATAGGAGAGGCTCCCAAGTATCAGTGGAGTTGAGCTTAGGTGAGATTCACAACAGTGGGGATATGGAACCTGAAGAGGCCACCTCTTGTAGCCAGGCAAGAATCCCATTAGAATGATAGATACACCAACCTACCCATGAAACTTTTGGCCCCAAATGTATCCTGCCTACAAGAAATATAGGGACAGTAGATGAAATAGAGATGGAGGGAATGGACTAGCCACAACTGGTCCAACTAGAGATCCATTCTATGGGCAAGCACCAATCCCTGACACTATTAATGATTCTGTTCTGATTATAGACATCAGCCTAGCATGGATGTTTTCTGAGAGGCTCCACCCAGTAGCTGATGCAGACAGATATAGGGACCCACAGCCAAACAATGGATGGAGCTTGGGGACTTATGGAAGAGTTGGGAGAAGGACTGAGGACCCTGAAAAGTATAGGAACTCCTCAGGAAGACCAACAGAGTCAACTAATCTGGAAACTTGAAGCTTTCAGAGACTGAACCATCAACCAAACTGGATGGACCTATGTTCTCTCCACATATGTAGCAGATGGGCAGCTCAGTCTTTACAGGGTGCTGAACAACTGGAGTAGGGGCTATCTCTAAAACTGTTGCCTTTCTGTGGAAAATTTTCTGTAACTCAGGTGCCTTGTCTGACCTTAGTGGGAAAAGAAGCACATAGCTCTGCAGCAATTTGATGGGCCAATGTGGGGTAGATACCCAGGCAAGCCTCCAGTCTCTCAAAGGAGTAGGGGAGGGGAATCAGGGAGAGAATGTGGGAGGGGTTATTGGGTGGTGGATGAAGAATCTGGATGTAAAGTGAATTTAAAGAAAGGAGAAATATATTTACTTATATAAATTTAGTGAATAACTAAAGTCTATAAATTCACTAATTGGTAAAAATAGAAGCATATTTACCTGCAACTGTAAAGCACACTTTGAAAATTACTTTGACAAGCAAGTTGTATACATTAGCTGGGTCTTCAGATAGAACAATCTCTCATTTTCTGAGGAACTGCCAGATTGATTTCCAGAGTTGTACCTGCTTGCAATCACACAAACAAGGGAGGAGTGTTCCTCTTTCTCCACATCCTCGCCAGCATCTCCTGTTGCCTGAGTATTTTTGTCTTACCCATTGGTGTAATGTGTAATTTCAGGGTCATTTTGATTTGTATTTCCCAGATGACTAAGGATGCTGAATATTTCTTTAGGTGCTTTTGGGACATTCACAATTTCTCAGATGAGAATTCTTTGTTTAGCTCTGTACCTTATTTTTTAATTGAGTTATTTCATTTTCTGGAGTCTACCTTCTTGAGTTCTATGTATATTTTGGATATTAGCCCTCTATCAGGTTTAGAGTTGGTAAAGATCTTTCCCCAATCGGTAGGTTGCCATTTTGTTCTATTGACAGTGTCCTTTGCCTTATAGAAGCTTTTCAATTTTATGAGGTCCCATTTGTCTCATTTGCCTGATCTTAGTGCCTGAGCCATGGGTGTTCTGTTCAGGATATTTCCCCTGTGCCAATATGTTCAAGGCTATTTCCCACTTTCTCTTCTGTTAGATTCAGCATTTCATTTATGTGGAGGTTCTTGGTACTTTGGACTTGAGATTTGTACAAGGAGATAAAAATGAATCAACTTGAATTTTTCTACATGCTGGCTGCCAGTTAGATTAGCACCATTTGTTGAAAATTCCTTCTTTTTCCCACTGTATGTTTTTGGCATTTTTTGTCAAAGATCAAGTGATCATAAGTGTGCATGTTTATTTGTAGATACCCACCTTCTCCCTATTTATTCAATATAGTGTTCAAAGTTCTAGCTAAAGCTGTTAGACAACAAGAGGAAGTCAAAAGAATACAAAATTGGAAGGAAGAAGTCAAGGTATCACTATTTGCAGATGATATGATCATATATGTAAACGGTTCCAAACATTCTACCAGAGAACTCCAACACCTGACAAGCAATTTCAGCAAAGTGACTGGTTATAAAATTAAATAAAACAAATCAGTAGCCTTTTTCTACACAAAGGATAAAGGGCTGAGAAGGAAATTAGGGAAACAACATTTCTCACAATCGTCACAAATAATATAAAATATCTTGGTGTAGCTCTAACCAAGCAAGTGAAAGATCTGTATGACAAGAACTTCAAGTGTCTGATGAAAGAAATCGAAGATGAAAAGATCTCCCATGCTCATAGATTGGTAGGATTAACAGAAAAAGTGGCCATCTTATCAAAAGCAATCTACAGATTCAATTCTCATCAAGATTTTTACTCAATTCTTCATAGAGAAAGAAGGGTTCTCAACTTCATATGGAACAACAGAAACCCAGGATATGAAAAACAATTCTCTACATTAAAAGAACTTTGGGGTAACTTACTATCCCTGACCTCAATCTGTAGTGATAAAAACTAGATGATATTGGTACAGAGGCTGACAGGTAGATCAAATATCTTTCTCTAGTTTCACTCTGCCCAACCCCATTTTGAGGTGGCATATGTCACTGGCCTGGAAATATCTAAGTACACTTGACTACTGACCAGCAAGTCCCAGTGGTTTGCTTTCTAGTGAGATCTGGGATTATATGCATCCACCCCTATGGTTGGAGGTTTTTGTTTGTTTAACATGGCTTCTGAGAATGGAATTTATGTCCTTTTGCTTGCAAGAAAATACTTTACTGAGAGCTTAGTTTTTCCACTCTCTTAATGAAAGATCTTGGTACTGTATCTAAGTAAATTACTAATAATTCTCACAAATGAATTAGGTGTCATTCTTCAGAGGAACAGAACTTATATATGAGAGAGCTTTGTAGCAAGACAGTTTGTGATTTTTGTTCATGAGTTAAAGTGTTCAACTGACACAGATTATAAGAGGGATAGAGTGATGGAGTCAATGTTTCTTTCTGCATATTTTGCTCATGTGTGTTTGTATATATATCGACATGTATGCATATCTATATCTGTATCTATGTATACATTTATATCTATTTATTTGTATGGCATGTGTGCATGTATTCATGTATGTATAAATGTATATGCTCTATTAGACTGCAATAGGGACTATGTAAACCACTGTTGCCTACTGACATAATAGACATGCAGTAAATCCCTTGCTACTCAATCCCTTGAGCTGATGCCTCATCAATCAATACAATGCTAAACAGCAACCACAGCAAGGGATACACTACATTAAAATGATTGTGGCTAGTTGGGACTCTGGCCTGCTCACCCATTGCCTTCCATTGCATATCTAGAAAAGCAGATTAAGACCACTTTCTGGGAGAAAGCCTGGAAGATGTCATTGGGTAAATTCTCATAGTTTCCTGGAATCCTCTTCAAAAAATGATAAGATAGGTAAGACAGATTATAGTTCCTGAGTCCTGTTGGCAGTTTTGAAGAGTATAGAAGTACAGTCAGTTAAAACCTCTGTTGAGGGTATATACTAATATTATTTCATATTTTTAAGATGAATCATGAGACTCAGTGATACTATAAAGAAGAGTTTTTTTTTTAATTCATAGCTCTGATGCCTCATAGACATGCTGTTTTCATTTGAGTAGCTCCAGTGAATCAAATGGCAGATGATATCATGGCAGGAAAAGGCACAAAAGTTAAGAGTTCACAACACTGTTATGAAGCTGACAAGCAATGAGGGCCAGTATCATGTTTTTACCAAAGTTGAGGTCTCCAATGACCTGTGGGTCAGCTGTAAGAACAGACAACATAAGGTTGCATTGCTGCTGCCCCCATAACACCAAACTGAGATTCAAGCTTTCAACATGAGGAGGGATTCTAGGTAGGTTATGGAACTCCAAAAATGCCTTAAAGTGAACGTACTTCTAAATAGATACACCAGTGACACCCATGGTGTAAAAAGAAGTGTGAACACATGCATAGAATATCACTAAATAAAGCTATAGAAAAAGACAAGATTACACAGAGTCACCAGTGTCCAGGGGTTAAAATAGAAAGTCTGTCATTGAAACTACCTGGAGATTCTATCCTTTTCCTGATTTAAAGAGTTCAAAATTCTGAGAAGAAGGGTCATAATAAAGAGTGAAGAGTTCATGATTGAAAAGTCTTGTAATAACGATTTTCCTCACAGATAAACAGGACATTGAAATGGGAATTCCAATTTGTCAAAATGAACTATTTTGACAAGCCATTTGGCTGTATCAAGTATCCTTGAATAAGACACAGCAACAATTCCAAACTTATAAAGCCTATGATTAACATTATTTTAAAAAAAATGTATAAATGCAAAAAGGGAAAGGGGGCATGGGATAGGGGTTTTCTAAGGGGGGGATGGGGAAAGGGGATGGCATCTGAAGTGTAAATAAAATATCTAATAAAAAATCAATCAATCAATCAAAAAAAAAAAAAAGACACAGCAAATGGCAACCTGCATGAAACAATATTAAGAATGGATGAGAGCAATGTTTGAAGCATCTCAAGGAATAGGCATAATTATACAACACAGGGCTCACAAACGCACCTTCTTTTTCTACTGTTTCACTAAAGCTTGACCTCCTCCAGGGGTTACTCATCCTCAGCAGGAACTCACCGTCTCCCACAGTATCCAATGTGGAGTCAACAGTGTACCCACATCACGCTCTAAGTAGACTACCCCAGCATAAAGCCGTGGTGGGGAGAAGCTTTTTAGCATGGTGGAGATGAGAAATCTTTTCCTTCCTACTCAGATAAGGAAGAAGTGGGGCAAGATTGTTTCTGCACAGTTTACAGAATGCATCAGAACATTTATTTTATTCTTAATCACATTCCCCCCCATTTTTTGCCATAGCACAACCATGCATCCATACAGCCTAAAGATGACTCTTAAATTGATTTAAATGTTTTCTTTCCCCTTCAAAAGCATTATTCCTCATTACTAACTAAAATGTTCTTGTTAAATACCATTCTTCATGCTCACCCCTTCTCCCGGTGTGAATTTTTCCCTGAGAGGTCCTTTACACTCCTACTAGCACCATGTCGCAAGCTTAGATTCTAGCTAAATTTAAATAAAAACAGCAAATGCATCTTCATTCTGCTTTGATATTTGGAATTATATAAAAGAATTATGATTCTCGACCTGTATGTAAAGTGTTTACTGGTGTGCGGTGAAGTACACTAAATAAAGAACTGAGAAGCAGACCTTTTTTGCTATGGTCTTATATAATAACAGTGTGACATTTAAGAAGTAATCTATCCACATGGATTTAGTGTCTTCATATAGTGGAATAGAATATCCCGTATTTTGTTCATGTTGAAGGAGCCTACCGGAATCAAAATTATGTGAACATATTTATCAAACAAACACACACAAATTGTTCATTACTTATGTTACTCCGCAGCATATAATAATTTGGCACAGGCCAACATAACTGGATTCTCTTGCACAGACTTGAAGACATTGCCCACCTGTAATAAACTCTGAAAAATGTACACATCTTCAAGGAAATTTATATATAATTCCTTCCAATAACATAGGTGATGTTTACATTTTGCTAATTCCATTTAAAACTCTTCACACATTTTCACAGTAAGGATGAACAAAAGAAAGTGTGTTTGCTATGATTTTATGCACACAATTATTCTAAATATGTTTTTCCTGCAATTTGAACATTCATGAGCAACAAGACTACCAGAATCCAGCTATGTATTATGATAGCTTCTTAGAAGTTATATTACTTAGAAGTAGCATTGTAGTGAATCATGGTTCTGCTTGGAATATTACATTTGCATGCGATTTCCTATTGAAATAGAACATGTGCACATTACAATTTTTTTCCCACATTAAAGAACGGAACATTCTGGCTCATTTTCTTTCCCTTCCAACGCCATCTATGAATGGAGGTCTGACTGACTTAAAAAAGAATAACATCCTTGGAAGGCTGCATTAGATGAACTTCTACCAAACAGACCTAAGCTTTAAAGACATTCAAAACTTGCTCTGTTACTCTTTCTATCCTGTCATTTTTAATAGTGAAGAATGCATTTTAGCATACTCATTAAATTTTAAAGTTTTTAGAAGACAGAGCCCACTTCAACATTGCATCTGTGACTACTTGGTCTCATGAACTTTAAAATGAGTTTAGAAATTGATTGGAAGGTTTTGTCTATTGTTACTACATGTCAAATAATATGAAGCATCATTGCAAATTCTTTTCCTGACTTCCAAAAACAGTGAATAAGGGGCACAGATCTTTTGTCACAAATTTGTCTTAAAAATTTATTCTTTGGGGATTTCATGTATACATACAATAAAACATGATAACATGTACTAATTATTACTCGTTTCTAACTCCCCCAGGATACTCTAAAACATCCTCTCCTAACTCTTTATATTATAATATTTGAAATTAAAAATAACCAATTAAGTTCAATTAGTCCTACCCATCTTCTGGAAGGCATCCAGAAGATGGGTAACCTACCAATGGTCACCATCAAAGAAGACTGATTCTTTCTCACAAGCAAGTACCAACTTTCTGTACCTTTTTGGAAGGGTTGAATTTTTTTCCTCATGGTTGATACATACAGGTAATAGCAAGTACTGTGAATTCCTGAATGCAGTATTCAATTCCTGTCCAGTGGATAGCATTTTTCATCACCCCTTCTCTTCCTCTGGCTCTTAAAATCTTTCTATCGCCTCCTAATCACTGTTCTCTGAGAACTGAAATGAGTACCAGGAACCAGGGGTGGATTTAGATAGCCCACATAGGACCAAGCACTTAGCCTTTTGTTCTCAGCACTCTAGACAATTGCATGTTGCTAAACTACCTGCTGCCTCTTGCCCAAAGAATCTTCTCTAGCGGAGGCTGAGAGCAATCCATCTTTATGAGTAGAAACGTAAAATGAAGCAGTTTGATAATATGACCATTAGGCAAAATAAAAATAGCATACAAAATGTCAATAACAGAGACCTTAGAGTCTATGATGTTCCCAGCAATGGATTTTGACCAATATTATAGTACCAGACACGAATGTTCCTCCTTTTGATCAGGACTCAAAATCAGATAAGAAGGCAGTGAATCCATACATTAATAGGCATGCCATCATTGTACTAGTGGGTGACATTTCCTGCCTGTTGGTGCTGTAGAATAGAGGATCCAGTGATGTTTAAAGAGTGTAGCAGTCTTTTCTCCATCAGCATCTAATACAGCACCTTCTGAGTCTATGAAAGCTAATTGTCCCAGAGGAACCTGCTACTTGATTTGAGATTGTTATTTCTATGTTCTGCAGCAAAGAAATTGGGACTTGCTGTGTCGTTAACATGAGTAGTTAAGAGCATTGGAAGTACGTGATCTTGTTTTGGAAATACCCAGGGTCTCCCTGACCAAAGAGACATGATTTCAAGCCTGTCAATTGGATTTTTCATTTCATAATGTATTTTTTCCTAAAAAAGCGTTATCAGTGCATACAGTGTATCTTGATTTAAATTGCCACCTTTAAAATCATTTTGAAATTAACTTACTAATAAGGGAGTCTTCATAAGGTTTCCATATATTTTTACTTTTATTTACTAATGTCTCAGTCACTGCCTGTTGTACTAAGATTGAAGCATTCCATCCTGCAGGGAAGCTCCTTAAGCAGGAAGGTAAAGAACTCAAAATAGTTTCAGAAATTCCCTGAAGCTGACCTGATTCACTAGCCCACTTCCTCCCAGAGTAACTAATAAAGTAGTTGAGAGTGACTCTCAGAGAAGCCAAGCTAGAAAAAAAGACTCTGAGATCAGATTATCTGCCTAGAAGAAGCAAAGTAAACCTAGCTGTCTGAAAGATGTTTAGAACAATTGTGTCAGTTGGAAAGGACACTCTCTAATCTGCTCAGCTGCCTGCAGGCTGTGCAGTAAGCTTCAGATTCCCAGATTATTTTTGAGCTATTGCCAGTATTGAGATGGGCTTTGTGAAGCAGCTGACTGAGTCATTTCTGGTTCTATAAGTAACCCCTCACTCACATTCCTGTATATAACTCGAATTAAATTCAATTACTCACCAAGTTGAATTTTGGTGATATCTGGGTCTCTTGTGAGCTCTCTATCTGGGGTGAATAGATTTTTTTTTTTTTTGGTAATGTCTTCCCAGAAATTTTTGTTACACAGCACTCTACCTTTACTGCTATACCTTTGTTCCCAATCTTGCTCAAAACATTTTTAAAAGATTTATTTATCCAGCTAGATAAGCCAGTAGCTATTTAGATTGTTGTGTGACTATAAACTAAAGTATTGACGAAGCCATGATCAGAAGAATCAAGAGCCAGATAAAAATTACAATCATGCCACTTTGCTAATTGCTGTGCATTCTGAAGTAATAAATGAGCATCGTTGAAGAACGATACAATATCTTAGAAGGGTTATTTCTAATGGACCCAACACCATAACTAAAATTTTATACTATAAAAATAAAATTGTTATATCAAAAGATATGATATTATATTATAGATGTGAAAATTTTAGGCATGAGAAAATAGTCTTAAGAGAGGTGGTTAGTATCACAATGTCAACTGAATGGATTGCTATCAGTTCTTGATAATAACATTTTAAAAGGGAAAAATTATAATATGAAAAGTTCACTTTGCAGTCCCATGCACAACAAACTCCTAAGTTATGAAGATACACTCATCACAAATTTCTAATATACTGCTAGTTTTGACTTGAATGCAAAGTTTCACACCTTCTTTCCATTACATGATGTACCTATCTAGAATCAGAAGATTGGAATATTAGTAGATAATTCACAGACAATGGAAAAGCATTACATTTTCTTCCATATAAGTTTCTTCCTAAAGTTTTAGCTGTGGAGCATTGGTTCATACTACTAGGAGTTATGAAAGCTACTTTGAGCCGGGTGGTGATGGCGCACGCCTTTAATCCCAGCACTTGGGAGGCAGAGGCAGGCGGATTTCTGAGTTCGAGGCCAGCCTGGTCTACAGAGTGAGTTCCAGGACAGCCAGGACTATACAGAGAAACCCTGTCTTGAAAAAACCAAAAAAAAAAAAAAAAACCAAAAAAAAAAAAAAAAAAAAAAAAAAAAAAAAAAAAAAAAAAAGAAAGAAAGTTACTTTGAATTACAGTAGATTTTGTAAAAGTTAATTCTGTGTTGAATTGAATTAACATACCATATGCTTGATATTATATTGGTCTATTTTCATAGTAACTTGATATTTTCTGTGTAAGGTAGAAGTATCAAAGTATCATCGCAATGATGATTCTAGTGCAGGAAGGAAGGAAGGAAGGAAGGAAGGAAGGAAGGAAGGAAGGAAGGAAGGAAGGAAGGAAGGAAGAAACGAATGAAGGAAGGAAGGAAAAAAGCCATTTGGCCTCAATTGTGATGCTAATGAAGTCAAGGTTTTGCTACTTCTCAATTATCAGTATTTCTACAGAAAAAGTAACTATGTCCTAAATTGCTTGGAAAAAAAATTTTTTTGTAATATTGACAATTGAATCCAAGACTTAAGGCAGACAACTACGCTACCACTGATCCCCCTTGCCAACCCTGAACTTCCTTCACTTAATATTTATGCTGTGTTTGAAGTGGAGAGTTGCCTTTAGATATTGTCTCGTGTGTCTCGTCTTGTACTAGACACTTATTTTTGAAAATGTCATTATCATCTAAAAGCTATTCCTGAGAAGAGCTAGCTCATAATGACTCAGAAGAAAGAACTGGAAAGAGATCATGATCTGAGCAGGGGACTGTGAGTTCTCAAAATAAAATGTGCTCAATTCAGTTGTATCTTGATAATGCAAAGTCATTGCTATTCTCTATTATGAGGTAACTTGGAAGTCTAATGAAAAAATTAAACATTGCTACATGTGTTTAGCCAGCTACTTAGCCAGTTACCTCATCTCCATACCCACTTTCATTTTTTGATAATCCAGTAATCTTTATCTGATAACCTATCAAATGTTACAATTATTGCCTAGTTCCAAATATGCTAGTATTTTTACATGTAGTTTTCTTTTGGGGATGTGTGATAAAGCCTCGGATTTTATTTTTCTCTCTTCAGATATTCTGTTTGTTTGTTTTCCACATATAACATACACCACTGAATAACCATACTCAACATTCTTATATCTGCAAGTGAGGCATTTTTACTTTTAAAAATGATATTCTTTTGCTCTATGTTGAAAAAAATTATTATTTTGAACAAATTATTATTCACCTAATGAATATTTACTGATATGAAATGAACTAAACGGCAGCTAGGAAGATCAGACCAACAATCCATAAGCTTCACTGGAAAGAGCCCTCAAATGTCAAAGTACACACTGGTTGACATGATCCCTGTGTAACATTTGTATACAACTCCTGGTATATAGTCTAATTCAGTAGTTGGAGTGCAGTCGACAACCTTTTTTCCATGCTTCTAAGGATTCCATGTGCCATACTAAGCTTTAGAAAGTGTTGACAATAGAACTTTCCATGTGAATATTCACATGGAAATTGAATATTCACATGGAAGAGAATATTCACAAAGAAAGTGCGTGATAGAAAAGCATTGAAATTGTCCAGGACAGCCAGGACAACACAGAGAAACCCTGTCAAAAAAAAAAAAAAAAAAAAGCATTGGAAAAATTTCTCCACAGTGAACTCTCTTTCCCTCCCTCCGTCCTTTCCTCCCTCTTTTCCTTTCTTTTATAATATATAATTTATAGATGGAAAATGTATACATTAAAAAAAGAAGTAAGGTTCTGTTATAGATGATGGAAAGGGTACAGTGAGACATATATACCTAACAAAGCCAGCAGTGAAATAAAACTTTTATTTTAAATTTTTTATTGAATATTTTATTTATTTACAATACAGATGTTATCCCCATTTCCCCTCCCTAGAACGCCCTATCCCATCTCACCTCCTCCTTTATGCTTTTATACTATTTTAATTACATGCATGTATTAAGGTCAGTTCTAGGTCTGCTAGACCCTCAACCTAGAAATAAACTATTAAAAATCATTTACAGAAACTGGAGCTGGTGTGGTGTGTGTGTGTGTGTGTGTGTGTGTGTGTGTGTGTGTGTATGTGGATTTGAATGGTTTTATAAGATTCCATTGTGCTTCCTCTGAACTGTAAGTGGAGCAAAGTTAAGTGAAAAAAACATTTAGGCAAACATCAAAGGGAAGTCAGACATACAGTTCCAGAGGATGAGCTGCACACATTCAGTGATGCTTCTTAGCATCCAAAGGGAGTTGTCAGTTCACTGTGTGACAGTCTGGAAAGTCACTGCAGCAGGTCTCTCTTTTCCACCATTCTAGAACTTACATTGTCTAATTTAACAGTTTTCCTTATATTTTATTCAGAGAAATATTTTATATTGTGTTTGTACCAGTTTATTCACAGCAATTGTAGATTTATACACTGCTTGACCTTGTTGGCTGTATTAGGAGCAGTCTGACCTTATAAATAAACAAACCAGTACAAAATCTAATTCACATAATGGTTCAGTAAACAGCTTTATATTTACTTTGCTTAAGCATCAGGAGCAGAACAAATATATGAGATTATGTCAGTGTTTGATTTACTTTGGTTGAATCACTGAATTAAAATACTAGTGAGAACATCCAGGAAGGATTTCAAAGCATTCAAGTATATAACACTTAACTACAAAATCTCTGGACTGAGACTAAGGAGTGTGGGTAAGATTTAGTCAGTGGCTGTAGTTCACAAGTAAATCCCAGGGTGTTGTGACTATATATATATATATATATATATATATATATATATATATATATATATATCCATATTCATCAGGAAGTCTTCTCAGTAGTATTTGCCGAAGCCTTGCAATTTAGAAAGTGAAATCAACCCCAAAAGTTGAGAGCAAGAGCCACTTGCCTTACATTGGTTTTCTTTGCAAAATCAAGGTACCTTTTAAAATGCTATTATTTGTTTAAATTATTACAACTGAAGCCAAACTTCTCTAGATGATAACTCCAAAATTGCCTCCACACATAACAATAAGCCAGATTTTAGGTATAAGAAGATGAACATTAAGAAGTCTTGTCCATTTCCATCAGATGTGTCTGAAATTGAAAATAATCAGGATGCATAGAAATGGCCAGTGAATAAAGATTAAGTTAGAATTGATAGAATAAGAATATGTATAATCTAGAGTATGTGTATTATGAACTTACACTGACAGGCTGCAACAAACTTAGTGGTTAAGAGCACTTACTGCTTTTTTAGGACACCAGGCTTGGGTTCCCAGAACCCAAATCCAGGAGCTAGAGATTTGACCACCATTTCTGACCTTCACACACACACACACACACACACACACACACACACACACACACACACACACACAAACACACTCACTCATGAATAAAATATTAACAAATAAAATAAAGTTACACCATTGTTTAAAATGATTTTTCAGTAATCTTTAAATTGCAAAGTTTTTTCCTCACAAAGCATTCATTTAAATGATATTTGTATATTTCTATGAAAATAAATTAGTAATCATATATATCTTTCTTTGAATTAATATTCAAATTATTTTCTTCCTCACTCTGGGCTCCTGGGAATTGTATTTTGGAGAAAGATAAATATTGGAGTCAGGCTGATTTCATCAAAGAGTATGTATGGTCTTGGGAGAATTCTTTGAACTTTGGTGCTTGATTTTTTTTCAATTTGTGAACTCAAAATAATAAATATGCTTTTAATACTTTTTATTTTATACTTCACTCAGCATTTCTTTTTATATTTTCATTCTGCTTTTACATATTGTAGGGTATATTATTAGAATTTTTTAAATTAATACAAGTGAGGATGATATCAAGGTAATTAACATTTCCATGTACCCAAATATTATGAGATGCCTCTTAGAAAGATATAGAGATACCTCTATATCTTCTCTATTACGAAGGTACACATTCAGAGATTCCTATAGGTTGTCCTATTGTGTCACATAACAGCAAAAGTACCCATGTTCTTGAGCAGTGTTTGGATGTTAATTTATCTCCTTGATTAACCCCCATCATACCTCCTTAGTCTCCAATGACCTTTATTCAATGTGTTTAATTTTATGTGACCAATAGTCTGGCTTCTGTGATGAGTGTGAACACACAGAATGTGGCTTTCTGCTCCAGGCTTATTTCTCATAACATAATGCTCTGTTTTTCCAACCATGTTCTCTTAATGACCATGGTTCATTTCTTTCGTGAATAAATAACATTCCCTGGTATATATGTCACATTTGTTAACCTGATTATTTGTTTTCATCTGGATGGATATTCATAGTCATTTTGAATTGTGCTGCAGTAACCATGGTCATTCAGGAGTCTCTTTGATATAATGATGTCATTTTTATAGTGCGCCTACATAGTTGGAATTTGGATCATGTAGTAATTGTACATTCAGTATCTGAGGAGCCTTTCTATTATTTCCAATAGTAAATATACTAATTGTTTATTTCCCAGGGATATTGATATTTCTCATTGTTTGCATTCTTTCCATATTTATTTTTGATAGTGGTCATTATAATTGGGATGTGATAATATCTCACTGTAGTTTTTATTTGCATTCCAATTGTGCTTGTATCATTTACATAGAATTTTCTGATAAATGTTTATTCACAAAGTTTCTCCATTTTTATTGGACTTACTGGATTTTCATGTTTGGGGTTTTGGGTTTGCTGCAGTTTAAAAAATTTCCATGTTTATTCAAGCTTATTTGTCAGATTATTCTTTTGCCAGTTGAATGGTTAATGGCAATTTCTCACATTACAGATTATATCTTGACTCTGTTGATTATATATTTTGCTCTGAAAAACATTTAGGTTGATGTAATGCCATTTGTCTGAAATTACTTTTGTGTCTTGTGCATTTGAGGGTCTCAACCAAAATGATAATTGTTAAACCTTTATATCCTAAAGCATTTCCTATCCTTTTTTTCTTAAAGTTTCATGCCTTACGTTCATATCCCTGTTATTTTGAATTAGTCATCTTTAAAAGATATAACCATAGAATTTTAATCTTTAGCATATATAATATATACACAGTTCGCTGCATTACTTTTTTTCTGAAATAAGACATATTTTGTTTTTGCTGAAAATCAATTTGCTGTTGATACATGATGTGGTTTCTTGATTTTATTTCTATTTCATTAAGCCATGCACTTATTTTGCTGTTGGCATTGTTAGTTTGTTATCATTGACTTCATTTTGTTTGCCCAGCTTCTCCTAGTAATAGGCTCTGTCTTGTAATATGGTTGATATACCTAGTGACACTCCCTTGAAGAAAGCTACGTCTATCTTTATTAGTAGATATTAATTGCAGATGGCTTCTTGGTTAAGTGTGGGAGGCCGTATCCACATCTGATTTTCAGTGTTTGCACTCACCTGGCTTGAACCTGTTCAGGTATTGTGCATACTATCACAGTGTCCATGAGTGCTTATGTGTATTGGTCCTGTTATATCTGTAACAAAGTTTTTTTTTCTTGTAGTTATCCATCACCTCTAGCCCTTAAAGTCTTCCTGCCACCTCTTTTACAGAGATACTTGAGATTTGATGGACAGTTTAATGAAGACAACCTATTTAAGATTGTGGGCTCTATAGGCATTCACCCTGTCCATTGCGCTGTTGTGGGTCTCTGTGTTAGTTCACATCTAGTACAAGAAGAAATCTCTCCGAAGAGGTTTCAACATGTTACAGGTCTATGATGATAGCACTAGGATGGATATTCTTAGATGTCAACTTGGCTACATCTGGAATTAACTAAAATCTAAAAATGAAGTGCACATGTGTGAGGGAGTGTTATTTAATTTAAAATCGGTAGTCTAAATCTTTGAAGTAGGAAAATGTACTTCTTTAGTCCAGATCATAAGGCAGGTCTGAAAAGATCATAAAGCCATATGCCTTTAATCTGGGCCACACTTTCTCCTGGAAGCCTACATAAAGACATAGAAGAAAGTTTTCCTCTTTGCCTGTATATTCTTATCTTATTAACAAGTCCATTCCTTCACTGGTTTTAAAGTCTACTTCTTTGGGATTCCAGCATATACTGAAGAGGAGCTGAGGCATCAGTTTTTGTAGACTGAGAAACTACTGGATTCCTAGACTTCATGGTCATAGTCAGCCATTATTAGATCAGCTGGATACTGTAAATCATTCTTATAAATCCTGCTTTTATATACAGAGCAAGATCCACTTAGTAAGTTCTGTTACTCTAGAGAACCCTATCTAATACAAGCAGTATGTCATTAAAAGTAATTGTATTTCTTTGTTCCTATTGCATAATAATACCTGAATGGCTCTCTAACAAGCCTGAATATGTCCAATATGGAACTGACAGGATGTCTTTTACACTTGTCTCCTTGCTAAACGAGTAGATTACATTTATAATGCTAGCACAAGTGGTCAGGTTCCTTATTTAGTCACTGATACATTCCTGAGGAAAACCACCAAGGCCCATCAATCAAAATTCATTTTTTGACTAATATGTCCGTTCAGGATTTACTTAGTCATTCTAGCACAGCACCTCCTCTCTCAACCACAAACATTCATACTTTTCATTAAAAAAAATAAAAATAAAAATCACTCCTGTATAGAATACCTGCTTTCTTTCTTGCTTGCTTCCTGCTTGTTGCTGCTGCTATTGCTTGCTCTCTGCCTTTGGAGTCTCTCTCTCCATTCATCCCTCTGGGATAATAAATCATTGTGCTGAGAATTTGATGTCTAGGTGGGTCTAGTACCAACCTTCTGAGGAAGCTACCCTTTCTGACAATAGCATTAGCTTTTTCTTTATGCCCATGAACTATCTAATCTTAGGTTCCTGGGCTTTTTAGCACTGTGAGGTATGGGGTCTATCACAATGGGGGGGGCTTTAATCCAATCAGAAAGTCATTGATTACTCCCATAAATGTTGTGGCACATTTGCACCACTATATCCTGCAGGTAGATCCCTATTGTAGATAACAGGATTTGTAGCCAGTAATGCTGATGACTACCTTTCTCCTATGGTAGCTTCTAGTGTACCTTCCAGGACTTGACTGTTAATCAATAGGGATTAAGATTCTAGTTGGCCACTAGCTGCACTTCTACCTATTCAATGAGTAAGCAAGTGTTGTCTTCAGCAGTTGGGCCTTACCAGGTTACTGGAGACCAACTAGTAACCTAGAAAATAGCTTGTAATGTTTGTAGGTTTTCACTGGATCCCTTCCATTCAATGGCTCAACAAAATGCAATCCATTCCTAGCATAGATGGTGTTACTTGGTGGCTCAAGGTATCACACATTTCTTTCTTTTTTTTTTTTTTTTGTGGGGGAGGGGGAAGGAAGGCAGTGTTCTAGTTATAGATTGTTTTTCCTTTTGTCTTGAGAAACTTTAGTTTGCTTTCATTCCTGAAATCATGATTATCAAATTTTTTCTATTTTTTTTTTTGTTTTTGTTTTGGTATGTTTTCAGGTTTTTGATGGGGTAATCTATTTCTTCCTTAAATACATTTCCTGTCTCTGTTTCTTCTCCCTGGTTTTCTTGACTATAATTAAATCCTTTTTGTTACAGCATATTTCATTATACTGTGAATGCTGAGATTGTGTTGTTTACTGGGAAAATCTGTTTCAGTTGTGATGTGGCTCTCCCTTAGCGCATACATTTAATCCCTCTCACTAGAATGCAAACGCACCCTTAGTGTATACCCTTTATCCCAATCAAGGAAGCTAAAGTTAGTTTGTAGAAGGTAGCAACCATGTTTGAAAGTGATAACTAATTGGGTGAAAGAGAAAGACTTGACAGAATAGTAAATGGCTAGCTCTCAAAAGAACAGAGAAAAAAGAGAGGCTACTTAAGAGAGAGCAGCACAGGGAAAGGAAGGGAGGGCAGTTATACCAAGACAGTTATACAGTGTCAGGTTGCAGAGAGAAAACAAGCTAGGTACAAGTGAAGATAGAATGAACGAGAAGATTAGAATTTATTGCTAAATTTAGTACAAGGCCAATCACAGCAATTCCTCCAGAAGCTGAAAGAAACCAGTTTGAACCAGTCAGCCTGGAGTGTTTTTGAGCCAGAACAGCTGAGTTGACCAGCCAGTCAGAGTTCAGAAATGGCTAGAAAGTGTGAGCATATTCAGCAGTATATCTCAGAGGGTGAAAATATTTTAGGCCTAAATTAGATTTTATGGAAGCCTGAGGCATTGAGGACCAGGCCTAGGTTGGCAGGTAGCAGTAGTAGACCTCTCAGATGACAATTATTTCAGACAAACAAAAGAATGTTTACACCTTTTTCTTGTTCTTTGTAGAATTATCTTTATGTCGAGTGCTTGAATTTGATTAAGATGTGCTACACTGAGGGCTCTCTTTGATCAAATTTACCTCCTCTACATTAAACATCCTTGACTTAGATATTTATATTTTACCCAAGTGAAGGAGATTTTTTAAGTATGTTTTCATTTTATATTCATGCACAAAATTTAATCTTATCAATTTAATGCATATATCTCAGAAATTGTCTTTTTTCTCTACTTCTTCTTTTTCTGCTACTTTTTTCCTCATATTTTTTGAAAGAGTTTTTTGTAAAAGCCATCTTCAAGTGGCCAAAATTTTTCTGGGTCTAGAGACAATGATAAATGGTTGAGAATACATCCTCTTTTTTTTTTTTTTTTTTTTTAACACAACACAAAGTAAGTCCCCAGTACCTACATCTATTGTATACAACTGCCTATAACTCCAGCTCTAGGGAGATCCCACTTCCTCTACTGGCCATTGAAAGCACCTGTACTCACACTCAGACATCCTCACATAGACACAGATATACATATAACTAAATCTCTAAAACAATTTGTATGCTTAATCTATAAAATTGTTAATTTTTGTGAATCTTTGAATATGTAGTTCTAAAATTCGTGTTTGTTTCCCAATAGTTGAAGCCTATTTCTGTTGTAGTTCTTAATCTTACTGTAAAAATTTCCCTTAAATTCAACTATACAATTGTATCCTTATCTGATGAAGCTTTCTATTAAATTATTTTTCATATTCTTCAGCCATATTATTTCTTTCTTGTCAGTCACTATAGTGACCTTTTTCTTTGGAAGTTTCACACAGTTATACTTTTCAATAACTCTTTTGGCAGTTTTTTGATATTTGTTGATCTGGTATATCTGGGGTATCTATTAATTGGATAGCTTTTGTAATTTTGTAATAAATGTTTTTTTTTCTAGAAGATATGTATTTCAGTGTCTGTTTAGAAGTGTTTAATTCTATTTTGATGCTGTCCCAAAATCGTATTATTTCCTCGGTTGTAATTAATGCAGTGGGGGCAGGAATAATCAGAGTGTACTCATTCAGTCTTGATGATGGCATGTGATCCAGGATCAAAGTTGGTACCAGAAGAAATTATTTTATCTCTTAGTTTCTAAGATCATTTAGCCCCTTAATTTGTGCTATATAATGTCAACTTTCCCTTTTGGCACAAGAACATGAAATGAAGTAAGTTTTTTTTTGGCTCATTGTGTGTGTGTGTGTGTGTGTGTGTGTGTGTAGGTACAGAAAGAGACAAATGCTAAACACCTCTATCCATATATTTTAACATTCATTCAAAATGCCTTAGTGGTAAAATTTGATATATAAAAGTACTTATTTTAGTTTCTAATTGTAAATGTAACTTTTATTTCCTCTGATGAAGGGATTGGATGAGAGTTTTACCCAATGTTATATAGTACATGGTTTGGGCTGAGACCAGAGTGTTTTCTTCTCTGTGCAAACAATCCCTAGGCCTATGGCTTGAAGCTTATAGCTTTCATACAGTCTAAATTTTTGGAAGCCTAGACATTGAAGGCTTAAACTTCCTATCTTTGCTAACCTAGGCCTAGAATTCTTCAATCTTCATTAGTTACTGCTGTATACACTTACTCCCCCTTTTTTTTCTCTTTCTGAATTCTGGCTCACTGGTTCAACTCAGCTCTTCTGACTCAAAACTCCTCTTCAAGCTGACTGATTTGACCTTGCTTCTCTTGGTGTCTGACTGAATTGCTCTGCTTGGCCCTAAACTAACCTGGAAATCTGCTCTAATCTCTGGGTTTCTTTTTATTCTCTGGCATAATCTTTCTTCATCTACAACCTATCTCTGTAAAACTATCTTGGTAAAACTTCCTCCTCTCTATCTCTGTGCTGCTTTCTTAAATTCTCTTCCACTTTCTTGTCTCTTCTTGTAAGAGTTGGCTCATCCTTTCGAATCTTCCTCTGATTTGTCACTTAGTGTGGCCCTCAGTTAGACTTCACTTTTGAACATGGCTGCTTTCTTCTACAAACTAACTTTACCTATATTGTTTGGGATTAAAGATGTTTATTAAGCTGGTGTCTGTCTTCCAGCTAGAGTGATTAAGGTGTCTGGTATGTCTGCATTCCAGCTGGACCACACAGACTAAGAAGATCTTTGGATATGATCCCTTTCCAAAGAAGCCATCTTGCTGGATTAACATCCCTCCACACTGGATACATAGAAAATATTCACTAAGAGTTGGGACTTACTGAGAAATAAATGCTATACATGTTGTTTTGAGCAGGACCATGGCATCAACTAAGGCTGTGCAAGTATTCATTTTTAAATGTCAGGAAATAGGAGAAAGACTTGCTCAAAAACAAAGGGCTTCTGTATGAGTGCAAAGGGGCAAAAGGAAGCTTAGTAATTAAATATAAATCAAAGTAGCTTACAACTATGTAATGAAAGAATCAAAATTTATATGAATACATGATAGAATGTGAAATAAACCATTTTATCTAAATTCTCTGTACACAGTGGGATCTCAAGAAGTAATTAGTGACTGAATGAAAAAGAGACACCCAAGATGTTTACATTAAGACTTTCAGATTTTAGGTTCTAAAGAAATATTTTTAAAAATCTGTTTTTGAGATTATAATATAATTTCTTATAATAATGTAATATTATTTCTCCCTTCTGTTCTCCCCTTTAGGCACTCTTAGATACCTTCCTTGCTGTCTTTCAAATTCATGGTTTCTATTTTCTATTAATTTTGCAACACATATGTTTGTGTATGTGTATATATACATATGTGTGTGTATATGTATGTTTGTGTATAAGTGTATACATATAAATATATACACACAGTTTTAAAACACATAGGTACAAAAGAAAGTTATTGAAAATTTTCCATATTTTCTTAATTCATGTTAGCTCCCTTCAAGTGGAAGAATGAATTCTATACAAGAAAACAGTATTTAAACATTTGAGTCAGGAATGTGTCAACTCTCAGGAGACAGAATAAATCTTGACAATGACTGAAATCAAAGTGCTTCATTCTTGTTGAAGATGAACAACTTCACATTTAAAATGTGTCCTAGTGTAAAAAACAAAACCAGAAGCAGTAAATATACTATTTACAGCCTACTTTCAAGGTCAACATAATGATATTTTTCAGTTTCTATCTGCCCTAAAAAATTTATATGGGAAAAAACATGTATTATAGAAGACATTTATTAACATTCTGGGGGATAATACAATCATCTTTTTCTTTACACAATTCTAAGTACAAGAAAGCAAGGAGATTTTTTTTAAAAAATGTGTTGTTCTCACATATATAAATCATAATATTTGAGTAAATTTTATGGTATAAATATATCTTGTATTACACAGGGATATTTTTTATATAGAATGTATAGATTTCATGTAACATTGTGCTATCAGAATTTCATTTCAATTAAGTATATTTTTCATGTAGATGGTATTTTAAATCTAATGTATTATTTTCCACATATTTTAGCTTGTAATAGGATTAATTGAGTGTTAGACACTCAGTCAATGACATAGCACCACATTCTAATGCTTCTATTATAATTGTTTCTATGAACACATTGTGACAAAAATTTATATTTCTATAAATATTGGTTTCTGGTTTTGTATTTTTGTGGGATTCTTGTGTGTGGGAATAAATGTCTGGATCTATATGTGTTCCTTGTGGCTTTTCTTTGGTATTTTTCTTCTGTTTGTTCACTATGTTCTGTTCAAATTTGTTTGTTTTATTTTATTTTTTATATTTTATTATTATCATTTAGATGTCTGATTATCTTCTAAGGAGAGAGAAAAAGGGTATGGATTCTGATAGGAGAGAAAGTGGAAAGGGTCTCAGAGGAGTTGAGAAAGAAAAAATTGTAATCAGATCATATTGTATGAACATAATCTATTATTAATAAAAGAAAAATACAAAATAAATAAAACATTTAAAGAAAATGAAACTGACAAAAACTTGACAATGAACAATGATAATATTTTATGTAAAATATGTGTAAAATGATAGCTAATTGCTACATGAGTCATTTAAAACTTATTAAGGACAAAAGAATTTGTGCTGTGATTTGATTTTGGTCACTGATAGTTTCATTCATGGAAATATTTTTATTAAACATGAACATAAATTTCTTTATGTAGGAGAAATCTAAAAACATATAATATAGTTCTTTGGCATTGGCATTCTTTCATTTTAAATTTGAGATTATGATATCTTCCTTAACATACATGTTAGACAAAATATGAAAGTATTTGAAAACTATAAATTGTTAAATACTGAACAATAATAATGTATGAATTATAAGGTAAAATCATTTGTATCACTTGTTGGCATTTTACATTAAGTCCAAATTTCAAAAAAATCAAGACACATTTAATAAACCATGTTACCTTGTTTATAAACTGTAGTGATAATTTATAACTTGAAAAATATTTTACAAGTGTGTACCTTGAAGAAAAGTAGACAATGTCATTTATATTTAATGTTTCACATGATTTAAAATATGCATAAATTATTTAAATATAAAACTTGAAAACAATTAAGATTTATCTGCTCAAATCTAATCTAATATATATTATTTTATTTTTCTGCATTATGTGGAAACATAGTGCTTTGTGGACAATTTCCATTGAAATGGGAGCTTGTTAGTTCTAGAAAATCTTTGATAATACTTCACAGTGTTTTGACTTTGAACTCAATAACTCTCATACAATTATTTCACAGAAAACAGAAAACTTTTTTTTGTTTGTTTGTTTTGTTTTTTGAGACAGGGTTTCTCTGAGTAGTCCTGGCTGTCCTGGAACTCACTCTGTAAACAGGCTGGTCTCAAACTCAGAAATCTTCCTGCCTCTGCCTTCCAAGTTCTGGAATTAAAGGCATGTGCTGCCACCACTGCTCAGCGGTTTTGTTTTTTTTTTTTTTTTTTGAAAGTCTTGAGCACTTTATATGTGAATTAAAAATTTTTGTTTTGCTTGTTTTGTGTTGTTTGTTTGTTTGTTTGTCTGGGACAAACACCTATCAGGTTTGCTCCTGTGAAGACACCATATCCTGAACCATCTTAAAGCAGTGGTGGAACCACTGCACTCAGAGCAGCTGGGGAACCACTGCATTCAGAGCAGCTGAGGAGCCACTACACTCAGAACAGAATGTCAGAATCCCAGAAAAACCCTGAGTTCCAGGACCTCTTCAACCCAGGAGCTCAGGGTCACAGGATCACAGAGACATCTAGAGTCTGATGAGTTCTGACACAAGCAAGATAACTAGAAAGAAAGTCTCCAGTCAGAGACAGTGAGTGCAGGTAGCACTAAAGTTAGCCAGATGGTGAAAGGCAAGTGCAAGAATATAAGCAACAGAAACCAAAGTTACTTGGCATCATCAGAACCCAGTCTCCTATCATAGCAAGTCCTGGACACCCCATCACACCAGAAAAGCAGGATTCAGATTTAAAATCACTTCTCATGAGGATAATAGATGACTTTAAGAAGGACATAAATAATTCCCTTAACAAAATAAGGCGAACACAGGTAAACAGGTAAAAGCCCTTAAAGAGGAAACACAAAAATCCCTTAAAGAAATGCAAGAAAACAACCAAACAGGTGAAGGAAATAAACAAAACCATCCAAGATCTAAAAATGGAAGTAGAAACAATAAAGAAATCTCAAAGGGAGACTACCCTGGAGATAGAAAACCTAGGAAAGAAATCAGGAGTCATAGTTGTAAGCATCACCAACAGAATATAAGAGATAGAAGAGAGAATCCCATATCCAGGAGATACCATGGAAAACATTGACACAACTGTCAAAGAAAACGCAAAATGCAAAAAGCTCCCAATTCAAAACATCCAGGAAATCCAGGATACAACGAGAAGACAAAATCTAAGGATAATAGGTATAGAAGAGTGTGAAGATTCCCAACTTAAAAGGCGAGTAAATATCTTCAACAAAATTATACAGGAAAATTTTCCTAACCTAAAGAAAGAGATGTCCATGAATATACAAGAAGCCTACAGAACTCCATATAAACTAGACCAGAAAAGAAATTCATCCCATCACATAATAATCAAAATATCAAATGCACAAAACAAAGAAAAAAATACCAAAAGCAGTAAGGAAAATGGTCAAGTAACATATAAAGGCAGACCTACAAGAATTACACCAGACTTCTCACCAGAGACTATAAAAGCCAGAAGATCCTGGAGTGATATCATACAGACCCAAAGAGAACACAAATGTCAGCCCAGTCTACTATATCCAGCAAAACTCTCAATCAATATTGATGGAGAAACCAAGATATTCCATGACAAAACCGAATTTACACAATATCTTTTCACAAATCCAGCTCTAAAAAGGATAATAGATGGAAAACTCCAACACAAGGAGAGAAACTACAACCTAGAAAAAGCAAGAAAGTAATCTCCCAACAAACCCAAAAGACGATAGCTACACAAACATAATTACACCTCTAAAAACTAAAAAAATCAGGAGGAAACAATAACTTTCCCCTAATATCTCTTAACATAAGTGGACTAAATTCCTCAATAAAAAGATGTAGACTAAAATACTGGATAAATGAATAGGACCCAGAATTTTGCTGTATACAGAAACACACCTAAGTGGCAAAGACAGACAGTACATTAGAGTAAAAGGCTGGAAAAAATTTTCCCAAGCGAACAGTCCTAAGAAACAAGCTGGAGTGGCCATTCTAATTTCAAATAAAATAGAGTTTCAGCCAAAAGTTATCAAAAAAGATAAGGAAGGATACTTCATACTCATCAAAGAAAAAAAAAACTACCAAGATGAACTCTCAATTATGATTATCTATGCTCCAAATACAAGGGCAGCCACATTCATAAAAGAAACTTTACTAAAACCCAAAGCACACATTGCACCTCACTTAATAATAGTGGGGGATTTCAACACCCCACCCTTTGCAATGGACAGAACATGGAAATAGAAACTAAACAGAGACACAGTAGAATTAACTGAAGTTATGAAACAAAAGATCTTAACAGATATCTATAGAGCATTTCATCCTAAAACAAAAGAATATACCTTTTTCTCAGCACCTCATGGTACCTTCTCCAAAATAGGCCATATAATTGGTCACAAAGCAAGCCTCAACAGATACAAAAATATTAAATTAATCCCTTGCATCCTATAAGATCACCATGGATTAAGGCTGGTCTTCAATAATAACAAAAACAATGGAAACCCACATACACCTGGAAACTGAACAATGATCTACTCAATGATGATTTGGTCAAGGAAGAAATAAAGAAAGAAATTAAAGACTTTTTAGAATTTAATGAAAATGAAGGCTAGTCATACCAAAATATATGGGACACAATGAAAGCAGTGCTAAGGAGAAAACTCTAGGAGCTGGTTCTTTGAGAAAATCAGCAATACAGATAAACCCTTAGCCAGTCTAACCAGAGGGCACAGAGACAGTATCAAAATAAATAAAATCAGAACTGAAAAGGGAGATATAACAACAGAAACTGAAGAAATTTAAAAAAAAATCATCAGATCCTACTACAGAAGCCTATACTCAACAAAACTGGAAAATGTGGATGAAATGGACAATTTTTTTAGACAGATACCAGGTACCAAAGTTAATTCAGGAGCAGATAAACCATCTAAACAGTCCATAACTCCTAAAGAAATAGCAGCAGTAAGTAAAAGTCTCTCCACAAATAAAAGCCCAGGACCAGATGGTTTTAATGCAGAATTCTATCAGACCTTCAAGGAAGACCTAATACCAATTCTCTTCAAACTATTCCACAAAACATAAATGGAAGTAACACTACCCAATTTGCTCTCTGAAGTTACAATCATGCTCATACCTAAACGTCACAAAGACCCAACAAAGAAAGAGATCTTCAGAGAAATCTCCCTCATGAATATTGTTGCAAAAACACTCAATAAAATTCTCGCAAACCAAATCCAAGAACACATCAAAATAATCATTCATCATGATCAAGTAGGCTTTCTCCCAGGAATTCAGGGGTGGTTCAATCTTTGGAAATCCATCAACGTAATTCACTATATAAACAAACTCAAAGAAAAAAAAGCATACGATCATCTCACTAAATGCTAAGAAAGCATTTGACAAAATTCAACATCCCTTCATGGGAAAAGACTTGGAAAGATCAGGAATTCAAGGCCCATACCTAAATATAGTAAAAGCAATATACAGCCAGCCAGTAGCCAACATCAAACTAAATGGAGAGAAACTTGAAGCAATCCCACTAAGATCAGGGACTAGACAAGGCTGCCCACTCTCACCTTACCTATTCAATATAGTACTGGAAATCCTAGCTAGACCAATTAGACAACACAAGGAAGTCAAAGGGATACAAATAGGAAAGGAAGAAATCAAAATTTCATTATTTACAGATGATATGATAGTATACTTAAGTGACTCTAAAACTTATACCAGAGAACTCCTAAACCTTATAAACAACTTTAGCAACGTGGCTGGATATAAAATCAACTCAAACAAATAAGTACCCTTCCTCTACTCAAAAGATAAATAGGCTGAAAAAAATTAGGGAAATGACACCCTTCACAATAGTCACAGATAACATAAAATACCTTGGAGTGAATCTAACCAAGCAAGTGAAAGATCTGTATGACAAGAACTTCAAGTCTCTGAAGAAAGAAATCGAAGAAGATCTCAGAAGATGGAAAGATCTCCTATGCTCGTGGATTGGCAGGATTAATATAGTAAAAATGCCATCTTGCCAAAAGCAAACTACAGATTCAATGCAATCCCCATCAAAATTCTAAATCAACTCTTCATAGAGATAGAAAGAGCAATTTGCAAATTCATTTGAAATAACAAAAAACCCAGGATATCAAGAACTCTTCTCAAGTAGAAAAGTACTTCTGGGGGAATCACCATCCCTGACCTCAATCTCTACTACAGAGCAGTAGTAATAAAAACTGCATGGTATTGGTATAGAGACAGGCAGGAAGATCATTGGAATAGAATTGAAGATCCAGAAATGAACCCACACACCTATGGTCACTTGATCTTTGACAAAAGGGCTAAAACCATCCAATGGAAAAATGACAGCATTTTCAATAAATAATGCTGGTTCAATTGGAGGTCAGCATGTAGAAGAATGCTTATCTTTTTGTACAAAGCTCAAGTCCAAGTGGATAAAGGACCTTCACATAAAACCAGATACACTGAAACTAACAGAAAGAAGGTGGGGAAGACCCTCGAATAACTAGACACAGGGAAAAAGTTCCTGAACAGAACACCAATGGCTTATGATCTAAGATAAAGAATTGACAAATGAGACCTCATCAAATTGCAAAGCTTTTGTAAGGCAAAGGACACTGTCAATAGGACAACATTGCAACCAACAGATTGAGAAAAGATCTTTACCAATCCTACTTCCTATAAAGGGCTAATATCCAGTATATACAAAGAACTCAAGAAATTAGACTTCAGACAACCAAATAACCCTATTTTTAAAAAGGGGTACAGAGCTAAACAAAGAATTCTCAACTGAGAAAAGTTGAATGGCCAAGAAGCACCTTAAGAAATGCTCAACATCCTTAGTCATTAGGGAAATGCAAATCAAAACAATCCTGAGATTCTACCTCACACCAGTCAGAATGGCTAAGATCAAAAACTCAGGTGATAGCAGATGCTGTCAAGGATGGGGAAATAGAGGAACACTCCCCTACCATTGGGACGTTTGCAAGATAATGTAACCACTGTGGAAATCAGTCTGGCGGTTCCTCAGAAAATTGGACATAGCATTACCTGAGGACTCAGCTGTACCACTTCTGAGCATATATCCAGAAGATGTTCCAACATATAACAAGGACATACGCTCCACTATGTTCATAGCAGCCTTATTTATAATGGCCAGAAGCTGGAAAGAACCCAGGTGTAATTCAACAGATAAATGGATAAAAAAAATTTGGTACATTTATACAATGGAGTATTACTCAGCTATTAAAAGCAATGAATTTGAGACATTGTTAGGTAAATGAATGGAACTAGAAAATATCATCCTGAGTGACATAACCCAACTGCAAAAGAAAACACATGGTATTCACTCACTGATAATTGGATATTAGCCCAGAAATTCGCAATATCCAATATTTAACTCACAGACTACATGAAGCTCATTAAGAAGGAAGACCAAGTGTGGATGCTTCTGTCCTTCTTAGAAGGAGTAACAAAATATTCAAAGGAGCAAATATTGAGACAAGGTGTGGGACAGAAAATGAAGGAGGGGCTTTCTGGAGACCACTCCACCTGGATATCCATTCCATGTGCAGTCACCAAAGGTAGATGCTAATGTGGATATCAGGAAGTGCATGCTGACAGGAGCCTGATATAGTTGACTCCTTAGAGGTCTGCCAGAGTCTGACATATTCAGAGGTGGGTGTTCACAGCTAATCATTGAACTGATCAAGGGGTTCTCAATGGAGGAGTTAGATGGAGCTAAAGAAGCTGAAAGGATTTGCAGGCCCCAGGAGGAGAGCAACAATACCAGCCATCCAGAGCTCCCAGGGTCTATACCACCAGCCTGGGAGCACACAGGGAGAGACCCATGGCTCCAGCTGTACATGGAGGAGAGGATGGCTTTGTTGGGCATAGGTGGGAGAGTAGATCCTTGGTCCCATGAAGGCTCTAAGCCAAATGTGGGGGAATTTGAGGGTGGGGAGGTTGGAGTGGGGGGTAGGTGGAGCTTCATTCTCATAGAATCAGGAGGAGGGGGCATGGGATAGGACGTTCCTGGGTGGGGTGGAAATGGGATAAGGGGATAACATCTAAAATGTAAATAAAATATCCAATAAAAAATATATATATATAAATATTTTTTGTTAGTTTCGTTTTATTATTTCGAAGTTTTGCAATATAATACCATTTGCTATATTCATCATTAGAATGAAACTAAAGAATTCATAAAATATGTTGTTCAGGATAAATACACTTGATATGCAACAAATATTATTACAAGTTATTCTGGTTTTTCAATTTTGACAGAGTAGATGGCAGAACTAATAGTTCTATTAGTGAAGGAGCTAAGAAGACACTTGAAAATACAATAGTCATAAGAATTTTACAGCAAGTGACAGACAGTGGTACTTCAAGAAAATTGACTCATTATTCAGCATTATAAAGGAATGATCTATTACATCATAAAAACAAATGGAAGGATCTGAAAGGTTCTTCAATACATGATGCTGAATGAAAGAAGCCAGTCTGAAAATACAGGATGGGGACCTTTATTATGAGAGGGGCAATATTTGGGAGGTGCTAACAAGATAACATGATTTGGTTTTTGATGAAGACAGAATAATTATGGAGCTTTTTCGGGAGTCGAGAGACAATGCTTCTATTATATTCTAACGATTGATACCTTTCACTATATGCTTCCTAAACCCACAGAATATATAATACTAAGAATTAGCCCTAATGTAATTATAGCCATGGCTTGACTGGGACATATACATGAAGATATTTTTGTTTGTTTGTCTGTTTTTATAATTGGAGTAAAAGCTATTCTTCTGGAGGCAGAATTTGCAGTGTAGGAACCTAGGCATGGCTGCAAACAACTGGCATTTGGAAAAACTTTTTATTTTTTCTCAAATCCCCAACTCTAAAACTACCCAGATTAAGTAGATTTTAAAAAGAAAATTGGTGAAATATGAAAAAGGAGAAGGTCCATACAATAAAAGCAATATGAAAATTGGTATCCTTTAATGTTCTTGAATGTTATAGCTCTGTTCCGATCACAGGTTTTATAACTGATTATACTGTTCATAATCTTAAATTTTGAAGGAGAAGAGATTATGGAAGCACAATGAGGCAGGGTGGAAGCAAAACTCTCAGGGAACCTCTCATGTAGAGAAGACCCCAGTAAGCCACTTCATCCATGAAGGATGAATGAAATTAAATTTACCCATTCTCTATTGCCAGGCACTTGTTGACTGGAAACAGATGAAATGTTTGCAAATGAGTGACTACATGAATATATGTGGCTTTTCTTATAGAACACACACACACAAATAGAAATAGTTCTCATGAATAATTTATTCTAAACCTTTAGCTTCTTTGAAATGGCCCTGGATGCTGAAGAATTTGAAAATCTCCAAGGTAAGTGCAATATCAGTTAAAATTCTGAAACAATAAGTGTACAGGGTAAAATCAGGAAACACATTTAGTAGCAATACATGGGAGGGTCAGGAGGTGGAGCACCAGAGGACTCAGACCAACAGAAATCTGGAGTAATGAAAATTCAAATGTACAGTAATAACAGTAAATTTCTTTAAAATATAAGTACATTTAAAAATATGCCCTAGTAACCTAAAAATCAATTTTTAAAAAACTGTAATTTCAGAAAATAGAATGGGATTGGTATTAAAATTTGAAGAGATCAATAAACCAACAGAAAACAAAAAAGGGAGAATTGGAGAGGAAGAAATGAATCATAACTCAACCAGCCACTAAGCAGAAACAAAGAAATAAATTAAGGCTTTTGATAGAAAAAAAATCATATTAAGCAGATATGGTCAACATGGACCATGTATTCTCAAGGAAAAAAAAAAAACAGAACTGCAACTAACAAAATAATAATCTTGAAACTTTCTGTTGATTTCTGTAGCATTTTTTAAGTTTTGTAAAATTTGTATATATTAGATATATAATAAAAAGGTTACTGGAAAATAAAAGCTTTAATGTAAATTGAGTGGTAGAAAGTTATGGAAGAGTTTAGGGAAGTATTGAAGGAACTGAAGGTGATGGTGACCCCATAGGAAAACCAACGGTATCAACTAACATGGATCCCTGGAAGCTCCCAGAGACTAAGACACCAACCAAAAAGCATATACTGGCTAGTCAGAAGCCCCCGGGCACATACATAGCAGAAGACTGCCTTGTCTGGCCCCAGTGATAGATGTTGTACCCAGACCTGTAGAGACTTGATGACACAGAGAAGGGGGATTCCCCAGGTGTCACTCTTTCAGAGGCAAAGGGGATGGAAGATGGAGTGGGTAACTCTGGGAGGGGGGAACCAGGAGGTGGTGCAACATGTATAATGTACATAAATAAATAATTAATGAAAAAGGATGCACAGGAGATGATTATTTAATATCAACATTTAATTAATTAATTAATTGATGTATTTTGGGAGGGCATATATTTATACATGTATGGTGCTGTATGTGTCTGTATGTATAAAAATCAGAGGAGAGTGTTATGTTTCTTGAAGTAGAAGTTCTAGGCATTTGTAATATTGCTGGCTATTTATTTAGGTGCTATGATATGAGGTTCAGTACTCAAAATTAGAGCCATCTCCTCTAATCCAGAGACATTTTTCTAGTTCTAAAGTTGATATTCATACAACCACTAATGATAAGTGACAGCTTGTTGGAAAGGCTTGTACTTTGCATAGTTAATGCAATGAGTGTAGAACAAAGTCTGAAAGGAATGGTAAATTCAGTCTAATTCAATCTTCAGGTGAATCTACTATAATTCACCTGCTTCCTGGAAACATGCAACTCAGCAAATATAAGGTAATCTCAATACCATTCAGCTCAATGCTTCTCAATCCCAGCTATATAGCAGAGTATAACATGATACATTTCAACAAGTAAAAATCCCTGGGTACCTTCCCATATCAATTACATCAGGATCTTAGTGAAGGCTATAAGGCATACAACTTTCTTAAGAAGAACTTATGTTTATGTTGGGCTGACCTGTTATTTGATTTCAGGATCTGCTTATGTTGGTTGTTATAGCTGCTAAATCAAGATTTGAAGGAATTAGTAATGTGTTGTAAGCCATGTGTTCTCTTACATGGGTTAAGCATAGAAGTGTAGAAGTGTTCATAAGCAATGCTGATCCATTCTGTATCTCCACAGAAATAGTGATTAAAATTAATTACAAAATAATATGATCTTTTTATAGTCAAAAAGTTAATTAATATTTACTTTGGGATGAACAGTCCAAGAGGACATTTATTGAGTATGTTGTGAAATCTCAGATATTGCCTTTGTTTTATGAGATAAAAATTTTAACCAAAAACTGGAGATCCCAGGGGAAGAATCCTTAGTCAATGTTACAACTCCAGTCCCTCATAGACAGGTCTTTAACAGTAAAATTTGACCTTATACAGCAAAGTCCAAATACTTATTCTGTTTTGAAAAGATGTTGATGCTGGTCAAAGTGGGAAGATTAAGACAAAGTTTTTAATTATTTTAGTGGCTTCGTTAGGACCTTTCAATCTTTTCTTCCCAAAACTGTAATTAATCCCTTCCTGGACCTCAAACTCTCCATCTGATTGGCCCAAATATTGGCCATGATCTTTGCCCAGCATGCTAGTTTCTTGTAATACACTGTTTAAATAACTGGTCTGTTTAAACTGAGGGGTACACATTCTTTTCAAAAATAGTTAATATGCCTGACAGAAATATTGGTGAAATAGCTTCTGGTGAGATATGGCTTTCAGACTAAGATCTGGGTTTGAAAGAATGTCTAACTGTATTCCCAGATAGTATGACAATGAGAAATAAGTCAATATGCTGCACTTAGGATGTCATAATTCAACTCAGTAACAAAAAATTCTGTATGGGTGAAACTGTGTCTATTGTATTATAAGGCTAATTTTTGATAGGTGTCACTAATGTATGTTCTAAACCAGTAGCACTCATAATTACTCATGTTGCCACCCTTTCATACAGTTTTTCATGTTGTGCTTAACTCCAAACATAAAATTATTTCATTGCTACTTTATAGCTGTTATTTTGCTACTGTGATGAATTGTAATTAAAATATCTGATAAGTGGAATATATGATATTTCACCCCAAAATGATCAGTGCTCACATGTTGAGAACCTATGTAGTCCAAACAATGTATGATCTCAAAGAAATCAGACCTATGAAATTGTTCAGGGGTAGAGGTGCTTGCCACTAAACTTGATGGCTTAAATAGGATCCCTGAGCAAACATGGTAGGAGAGAACCAACAACCAAAAGTCTTCCCCTGGCCTCCACATATGCACCATGGCATGCATTGGTATTCACACACAAGCACATGCATCCACATGCATGCCCCCACACACCCATATACACACACACTAAATACTCAAATTTAAGACAAGACTTTTATTTCACTTCATTTCTTTTCATAATATTCTACAGATTTCTCAAACAACAGTTTTGCAAGAAATGTGTTATAAAGCTTTATGGGTTGTTTAGAACCACTCAGGCCCAGATCCAGAGCTTTGAATTGGCCCACCCAACACCTGCCCCATCTGTGATCTGCTGAAGTACATGAAGGGGCTGGTCCTGCAGAACCCAAGGTGCAGGATCTCCCTGACTCAAGGCTACAGCATGGTAATCAAGAGAGTCTTGATGAGACTCCATTATTCACATGTAGAAGAAGTCAGAAGCCTTGAACCAGACCAATGGCACATTTCAATGAACATTTGTAAGTAAAGCTGTTTTGGGTAAAAGTGTATATTGCCTGACATACCACAGCTTGTAATGCCACAATGAGGAATGAATGTGATTGATAAGCAGTGGGGGTGGAGAGTGTAGGAGTAAAATAGTATATGGACAGCAGAACTGGACAGGCAACAGCTATGAAAGAGAAGTCTGTGTTTGATAGAGGAGCAGATCGTTGCCAAGAGGGGTATGTGAGATGGTTTATTTATTTTAATTGTATATATAATAAAATGTATAATAAAAGTATATATATATATATATATATATATATATATATATGCATACACACACACACATATGTATTACTTTCTTTTGAAGGAGGAAAAGGGTGCTATAAGGATAGAGAACAGATATGGAAGGACTGGGAAATGAATAGGATTGTGGTGAATGATATGAAATTCCCCAAATAATCAATAAAGATTATGTTTAAAAAAGAAATCATGAAAACATTATTGATCAGAATGTTTGTGCTCCAAAAACAAAATGAAGAGGTTTTAAATACATGTCTGTGCCATATTTTTATATTTTTTTGCAAATTCAGTCAGCAATCTGAGACATCTATCTTCAATTGATTCTGAGAAGTAAGATTGTTTAAGAATAATTAGACCATATGAATTCAAATATTGAGTCTGCCCATTATCGCTTGTTACCATTGGAGAGCAGCTTATAGTCTGTGTCTGTTAAAACATGATAACATTTTACTTATTTCATTGTGCATTTTCTCTCAAAACTATATGGGAAACAAATATATATTTTATATTGTCAATAAATGGTTATTAATTCAATTTTGGTAATTGACATATTAAATATACCTAGTTAAAGTGGAACAGCATGCTATGTGGGTTGTACTACATGTGTTCCCAAACTCTCCACAATGTCTTATTAAGAATTCACATAAATGAACCACATGGTGTTCCCTTGAGTTCTGTCAGTACTTTCAACAATCCTAACCTCCTTCAATGTCACCTTGTTATAGATAATATTTCCTTTTAATTAGTAACATTTCCATCCTTCTCTTTCACTCTATTCATTTATTTATCATTAGATTGGAAATTTTATCATTAGCATGGAAATATTGAATAAATTTGGTAGGCTACATGAATATTTTCCCAGTAAAATTTTTATTTTGTATTTAAGCATATCAACTCTTCAAGACACAGCAGGAATTATTTTGTCAACCATGTATATCAAATAATATGACCTTGTAGATGAACCAATGCTCTGTCACATGAAAATTATTGCTATAGCTAGTAAATGAAATGTTCCATTTTACCTACATACTAATCAATAAAAGGTGCATAAGCAATTACAATTACATAGTTGTAAGGTTTGGGGGGTTCTTTATATTTCTGAAAGAAAAATTAGAAATTTCTGACTATAAGTCTTCTATTTTCAAAGAAATTGGATAAAATGGAATGATCTTGTAGTAAATATAAAACAAAATCCCCTTGATTGGAATTTAATCTTGATTTACTTAGCTTTTTCCCAGAAATAATTCACTTTCAATGAAATGAATGAAGAAAGTGTATTTTTTCCTTCAAAAATATATTCTGTTCTGTTATTTCTGAGTTGGAGAGAGGTAGATATAATGTTTACTATTTTTTGTTCAGATAAAGAACTGGGTTAATTTGGATTTGGACAATTAACCACAGTAATATAATTATTATGTTTAAATGCAAATAATGAAAGGTTATGGATAGGTTTAGAACATTTGATTACTGATGGAGATCCAGAATATGACCTACTTTTAAGACTGTGTCATTTTGGCATATAAGAAGAATTCTTACAACTTTAGCAAGACAGTATTTCTTTATATCTCTCAGAAAATTGATTACCATATTCATACCCATTAATGTCTCTTTCATTTTTCCAAGAGTAGACTTGTGTTCATATTTCCCTATATCCACAAAGACAGTAAGAGACAGTAATATGTCAAAATACTGATGCACTGAGAATTTGTAAATTAAGCAAGAGATTGAATACAATAAATCTTTATTTCAAAGCCATCCTATATTAAGTTACTAATGACATACATATTCAATTGCATGCAATGGCTAAAGTTCCATTTAATTAAATGAACTATTTTATTATCAACAACACACACTTTTGAAAAATAGAGGTTTGTGCTAGATATTTAGTAACCATAACAAACAGTATTTTAATATCACTAAATTTGAAAATTTCTCAGATTGAAGAAATTACTTCTGCTCATGATAATCATTGGCCAAGTTATGTGTTACCTGTCATAATCACATGCTTAAAATACTGTCCTTGAGAAAGTTAAACTTTTACATAGTGGTATCCTTTACCTCTTCAAATTTTAATGATTTTTCCTCAGCTGACTAATATGAAGAAGAAAAAAATAAATTAACATTGACAGATGTTATTAAAATTTCCCATATTTTTAATATGTCTATGATAGCCTGCTAGTCATTATGGGTGGGTATTTCTCTTTTTTCAATTGGATATTTTATTTATTTACAATTCAGGTATCATCCCCTTTCCCCATCCCTCCCAACCCCCAGAAACCCCTATCCCATCCATCCTCCTCCTTTTTGCTTTTATAACATTTTAGTTACATGCAAGTATTAAGATCAGTTTCTGATTGAGAAACTAACAATACAATAGATGTAAATAGTCATGGAACAAGAAAGAAAATAAACACAATTAGTTAAAGAACAAGCAAGGCGATAAACAACCTTCTATGATCACTCTCATGATCACTGTTTCTAAGGGCTTATCAGGATGACCAAAATATCTGAGTCAACTTCCCTGTCCTAGTCCAAAGTCATTTTCATGTCTGAAGCCTACTTCTTTATTCTAGCCTAATATTTAGATTCCTGCCTGAAATTACTTCTTTGTTCTAGCCTAAGATTTAGATTCCTGCCTGAAGTCCACTTCCTTGTCCTTGGCCAATGTCATATTCCTGTGTAGCAGCCCACTTCCTTGTCTTTGGGCCATGTCAGATTCTTGCCAAGCAGCTCCAAAGGATCTCAGACTCTTCACCTTTTTTATTTCAGAAACAAGAGTGAATCTATCTTAGGTAATTCTGACAAGAATGCCTTCCTTACCTATCATGGAATATGCATTATCAAAAGAAATCCTCTTCTGTCTTGGGTTGGTAAGATTTTGTGAAGAATCTCACATGTCCTTGGCTTGCCAGACTGTTTAATTAATAACTCTGGGGGTTTACGGATATATTTTAATCTTTGCACTTTTATATCCTTTATATTATTTCATACAAGCATTTTGATCATTTTGTCCCTCCCTCTAGCCTATTCCATGGTCCTCTCATATCTCATTTTCAAATTCATGCCTTCTTCTTCTTCTACAACTGTTAATGGCTTATAAATGTCAAGCCATTGAGTCCAGTTAGTATGCTCTTTTGTATGTGTGTGTGTGTGTGTGTGATATTGACCTCTTGGGAATGGACAACCTACCCATTCCTGACAAAAATAATTCTCTCTTCCTATTATTTATGCTACTTAAAGCAATTTAAATAGGAATGGGTTTTTATGAGCCTTTCTCCAATATGTGGTGGGATGTCCAATGATATCACTTGGGATGCACATCTTGTTCAGATAAACAGTTGGTTAAGATTTTAACATGGTATATAAAATTCATCTAATCCATATTTGAACATTGGTATAACATTCAGTCCTATCTAGAAGATACTACTTTACATCATTCCTCTTGCTCTTTTGGGTATCAAAATCTTTCACTCTCTCTCTTACTTGATGGTTTCTAAACCTTCCAATTTGGGGACAGGAACTCTACAATCAAGTATTCTTTTCATTTTGAACAGTTGTTGTTCTCCGTAATAGCAAAAGACAGAAAACAACTAAAAAGCATATTTCTTATGTGTGAAACAGTGCTTTCTTCTAATCCATCCCTGTGCCCTTGTGTCAATTGCTTATTGTTACTTTCAAGTGGAAAGGCTGTGTTCACAAAAGATGTATTTCACAGCTGGAGCAAAAACCTTATTGTTGTTGATGCAAAGAACTGGAACGGAAGGTAAGTGTGTTTCAATAGAATGATGACCATTCCCAGAGCTGATGTGTTCTTGTTCTTCATTGTGAAATCCAAGCAAATGTATGATGTCCAGAAATCTGTGCTGATATCAGAAGAATGCCAAATAATATCTGTGATTTTCTGATTGGTGTTTGTAGTGCACTTACTGTACAATTGCAGTTTTGATGTATGTAAGCCCAGCTTTAAAAAGTTTGCTGAATAATTCACTGTGTAAGTTTAAGTGTGAGCAAGAAAATTTTAACTGTACTTTCTTTTTTTCTTCTTCCAGAAATGCCCTTACAAACCATGTGAGTGTTTAGAAGTGGGTCCATTCAGGCAGAATGGGGAAATACAAAGGGAAATTGCTTAACAACCTACTTCAGAAATAACAAAAGCTTGGAGTTTGAATGTGTCTCTAAAAGTGGGCCAGGATCAGCCAGGGTTCTCATTTTATCTAAAATAGGTTCCTTAAAGCCTAAGGACTTCAAATGTGTCAAAGATTCCATGGTTTCAAAGTGTTTTTTTTTTTTTTTTCTTATTTAATAAATGTCTAAAAGCCAAAAGACACTAAAGGGGAATGGTACAAAGTTCATCCTGAGTGGCCCTAATTAAATTCTGTACTATGTTTCATATGGATAAGTACTTTAAAAGTCTTTAACAAGAAATATTGATCTTTTAAAATAATACATATTTTTTTAACATTTGTGTAATTTTTCTGTTGACAGCTATTGTTATATGTCATAGAGTTTTAAAGGTTAAAACATAATAAGTCTGATAAAAGATATTTTAGGGTATATTTGTATTCCTATTTTCAATAAGAAGCGTTTCTCTTAGAAGAATTAATAAATAAAGTAAATACACTTACTTATTTTTAAGAAATATGTTTTTATGGTTAGAGTGGATTTCTTCAGTTACATGTTAAAATTATATCAATAAACAATAAAATGCAGACCCTACTGTTGAGAAATTAGCTTGTCTAATTTATTTTAAATGGTTAATGGCACATAAACTAGAAAAGCAAGTACCTTATGCAATGGCTTCAGTCTTACCTACACTCTTATCTGGATTAATGTGCATTGTGTTTGTTTGGCCACCTAACCCCACAGCCCGTATGGAATCTCACTCAATTCAGCCTTGTTTTCTAGAACATTAGACTGTGGCTAATGTTTGACTACAAAATTGGTCATAGGTACCAAATTTTTGAACAGTTGCAAGGTTCAGTCATTGGAAACCACTGTTAGAACACAAGCATCAGAAATAATTTTTTATTTCCCTTTTCTTGGGAGGCCCTTATGAAAATTTTCTTGTGCTCTTATGGGATGTGTGTGTATGTATGTGTGTGTGTGTGTTTCTTGCACTATTTCTTTGTATTTCTTTCCTTTTGATTGTTTCATTTTTCCTCTTCTGTTTTTTAAAGATGCCTGTTTATTTTCTAAAAAGAGAATGTGAATTTGAATGGGTGCAGAGTTGGGTCTGATCTGGGAGGACTTAGAGAGGTGAAAATATGATCCCAATGAACTGTATAAAAATATTTGTACTTTTAATAAGAAAAATAAAATAATCATGAAAACTTTTAGTCTAGATTTTTTCATTAAATTATAGAATTGTGTAAATTTCATTAGAATTGAAATCAAACATGTATTCAGTTCTCAAAACATACAATATATAAAACTGGAAAACAATGTTTCATGTTTAGAAAATTTAAGATGTTGTTAAAATACTATTGCACAAATCTCTCATTCAAAGGTACATTACAAATATTGAGAATATGACTATATATAATTTTTGTATATTTAATTGCTAAGGGGGATGTTTATTGCCCATTGACAAATATATGTTTCTTTTTAATACAGTTGTTTTCTGTTTAATAGGAATGAACAAATATTTGGAAATCATCAAGGAAATATTGTATTACTTTATTTCATTAGATATAATAATATTTGAGCTTTTGATTCTTTTACATTAAATTGACACTTTGTTTTCTGTTTTATTAGTAGATTTTATTGACAATAAATCTGTCAGACAGATTGACAGATAGGTAGAGGGAAAGAAAGAGGGGAAGGGAGAGGGAGAAGGAGAATGAGAATGAGGAAGATGTGATTGTAGGAACAGTGGCCACAAAGAAGGGACTAGAAGATAAAACATGGGATGAAGGGACCTAAAAAGTGACTTTAGGTTACTTAGATCATCAAGCTTCTGCAAGAAAACTGTCACTATTTGATTCCCATATACTGGTAGAAGAACACTATACCCCTTGTGCCAAAAGAGAACATGTGCTTTCCTTACAGAAAATTACATTTTACTGAGAATATATCTATGATTTCAACATGTCTCCTCCAATATCCAGAAATGAAATTTAATCAATAGTGTCTTATTACTCAGATATAATTGAATCATGGCAGCTCCTTCCTCATGGCCAAGATTAAGGTCTTCTGAAAAGAAGATTTCATGTAGCACTATCTCTTTTCTTCTCTCATTCTCTAACATGGAGGCAGTCTTCTTCCCCACTGACAAGCAATTCCATGTGACCTTTTGTGAAGCAGAAAGCAACCCTGGTAGAACAATGGGACTTTTCTCTCGCAGATCTTGAACTTTTAAGTTTGTGGAACTATGAGAAAATAAGTACTTGTCCTTCACAAATGGCCCAGTCTGTGGCACTCTCTTGCAGAAGTACAAATGCACTGAGCGATGTCATTCTAGCCCATGAAATAATAGGAGACCCAAGAAAATATCTATTTGAACTATAAGTAATTTGATTTGATGGCAGAATCCATTTGGAAGCTGTTTCAGGCATACAACAAACATGGCTTTTATGTTATAGTTGTTTTCCTCCAGAAGCAATTCTCATACTCAGAAGCACAATGCTGCCTGAACAAAATGAAGAATACTCCTCTGAGAGGATTCTTTTGGCTTGCTTTATTTCATATCAAAATTAGAAACGAAGTGACAAATTATACCATAATTTCTCCCAAACTGCTCCCGTGGTTAATTCTAATTCCTTAACTTACTTTAAAGGAAAATGTTGAGCATTTTAAAATGAAAGTTAAGATACTAGCCCTCTAACATGAATATTATGAAAAAAAAAAAAAACATTTGGAGTTATGAAGCACTTAAATGTACAGTATGTTAGAAATTTGCCAGATGATTCTGTATTTTATACGTTGTCTTGTACTTTCAGAGTATCACATGAGAATCCCACCATCGGGGCATAATCTGTGGCTGTTTATTGGCTTGTTTGGGTTATTTGTGCAAAGGGATTCTAAATGTGACAGCTAGAAAGCATCCCACTAACTGTCAGCACATTTTGGCAGTCTCCTTTGTAATGTTGCTTCCAGTCCTGGGTCTGTTTGTAATTTAAAGAACAATGAGAAATAGGATGATTGTGCTTATCACACACAACAGAAGGACAGAGAATCTGGAGTCACATGTAGAACTACATACTGTGTTAAGGATGTGTCCTACGGATTTAAATTCTGATCAGTGTACTAGTTTCTGATGGCTCTTGTTTCCTGCTGAACCTCTTTTCAGTCTAATGATCTTATTGTGAATTGTGACAGTTGTTTTTTGTTATTGTAAATCTTTTCCTTCCTTTGTTCTATAATACTCCTAGTCTGATTCTGAATTTTTACCCACTGCTGCTTCTAGTACTTAAACCTCTCTATTGTTTGCTCTCTATCATTTTCTTTTAAAATGTATTATTTTCCCATATTTCTTAATAAATCACTTCTGCATTTTCATGGATTCTTTTCTCAGCTTAGAGATAACTCATACATCTCTTCATATGAAATGATTTTAACCTGAAATTCAGTTACTGAGAGGACATTAACATTTCTTTTTTGGAATTCTAAAAGTGAAAGTAGCTGTCAACATTTGCAAATGACCCCAAAGTCTAATTAAGATGAAGCAGTCAGAATATTCTTCATTGTGTGTTCAGTAGTGCATTTTGGTATCTTTGGTATTGGTAGAAGGATTCCTTTGACCAAGAAATGGCTGCCATTTTGTTGCCCAAAATGGGCACCATTTTGTTTGCCAGTGCTCAGCTATATGATAGGCTGCATGTACTATGCCTGCATCCCATCAGAAGAATGTGTACTAGGATTCAATAGCTGTACTAGGATTCAATAGCTACTGCAGAGACTCAGGTTTGCTTCCTACAACTAACATGAGAGTTAATAACTCTCTATGACACCAGTTCCAGGGGTTCTGATGCCCTCTTTTGGCCTCTAGCAGCTTTGAGTGCATAGAGGGCACATGCAACAAAACACTCATACACATAAAATAAATAAAACTTTAAAGAAGCATTGCCTTTTCTTTTCCACCAGAAACGTTTCATTTTGCATGATGGGCATGTACCACTTGCCCCAGTTATAATGAATATTCTTATTTCTAGGAGACAGTTGCCATTTGACAGCTTATCTTCATTAGATCTATTATCATTCCAGTCAGAAGGCCATTTTCTAGATTTTTCAAATAGTCCTGCAGAGTACCTCTGTTTTTCACTCCAACTTCCTTCCAACTTCTCTTTTCGCTCTAACCACAACTTACCTGTTTCCATATTGCTTCCAAGAAATCAGAGGGTAATTTGCTATAGTCAATTGGATTACGTATAACTTGATGTCAAAGAAGTCATAGCTGTCTAGTTACTTTATATTAAAATCAGGACAGATAATATTTCTAGAACTCACTGAAAGTGTGTTATTTGAACTTAGCTATATATCTATAATCATTTATGTGAATCTCATCTGTGTGAAGGTCATCAATGTTTAGAAAATCAGAACTCATCTCAGATGAACAGATACTTCTTGATTTGACAAGGATTAGAAATCTCTTCGGACTAGTTCCAAGAGGGATTAGAGTCAGGGTTTGAAACTATTGTTTGTTACTGGGTGTCTTTGCCATGCTGGGCACTGTTCTAAACAGTAAGCACCTTATCTCTAATCCTCATAACACCCTGCAAGGCAGATGTAAAAAGCTTCCTTTTCTAAATGTGGAAATGCAGGCTTAGGCAGTTCAAATAGCTGGAGTGAGGTCATAAAGATGGCCAGCGGCAGAGCTTGGAATCAAACATCGCATTGGTTATGAAACTCCATATGGTAAGTTCTCCAGGCAGATGTCTTTAATTGTCAATTCTTCTGTCTTGTGCCTCTGTGGGAGTAAGAGGCATTGCAGGTCAAAGATTGGAGTTAAGGTTGGACATAGAAGGGTCTATGGATTTGTAACCATTGTCTCTCAATATTCATGGAGGGTAATAGCATTTTTGATAAGCACCAATTAGGAAACATAATTGGCTTAATTATAGTGACAAATCTCACCCTGATATAAGCTAGTACTTCCAATCTAGCATTATTGTATAACATTCTCCCTCCTCTTTTGACTTATTAGACTTACATTCAATCTCTTTCTCCTTTAGGAAGTGACTTCAGAAGCAACTTCCTGCCTTGTTTATTCTTGCTCTGAATTTTATCTTTTTATAAATGTACTTTGATCAATTCTTTGAGAATTTCATACATGCATACAGTGCTTTTTGTACATATTCATTTCAACTTCTTCCATATTCTCCCAAGGTCTATTTTTTCATTCCAAAATTACTGCTTTATTTCCTTTTAAATGTTAGGAAATATATCTATAAGAATAAACAATATTTGTATATTTATATTATTCCTTATGAATTTAGACATATTTTTACAGAGCAAAAGCCATGGGATCAGAATGTTAGTAACTACAGGACACATGATTAGGTACGATTTTATTTGTTATTATTGTACTTATTTTCTCATCTCTAATTACTGTCCTTGTAAAGAAATCTTGCTTATAGTTTATGTTGTGCTATCTATTCACTGATTATATTAGATCAAAGAGATTTTGTTATTCTAGATGGAAAACTAATAAATTGTCAGAGTAGAAAAATAACCTTGAAATAGATCAAAGCAGAAATATCTAGTAAAAATGGGATGGATACATACATACTGTACATACATATATGTCTAAACACAGCCTGCTCAGTCTGTATAATTGTACTTGTATTTATTTGTATATATTTTTTCAGGGCTGTGTATTTGGTATTGAATAACCAATTGGTGTGGTCTTCCTTGAATATCCTTTTACGTGTTGCTCACAAATTAAACCAGTACACATTTCTTGTCCTCAGATTATTAGAGAAGATTATATTATTCTCAAAAGAAAAAAAGTAACTAACTTCAAAAGTTGTGTGAAGTTCGGCACAAATATTATAAAAGATTATTTACATGAAAACATTTCCAGAAAACTGAGTTAATAAAATACATGTGGATATGACTTTAAGCTCCTGCCTCTGCTAAACACATAACAGTGTATGCTATTTATGAAGGTTTTTTTAATAACCATTACTATAATGTTCTTAATTACAATTGTTATTATGTAAATTTTATGTAAATCTTAGTGATTATTATGGAAACTGGAGGTAAGTTTTATTTATATTCTATTAGTAATGCTTTGGATGAGGATGTAGGTTAATTATTAGCATTATTTGAGGTGAACTTTTAAAAATGAGAGATGAGAATTTCTGATAAATTCTCAAAAAGCATTTATGTAAATAGTAGTAAATAAATACTGTTTATGTATTTTATTTCATCGTTTTGGGGATATAATGCATTTATCATTCTATACTATACTATTTTGGGGCTGCAATTTAACCTAAGAAAGGACTTCAATTTGGAATGTAAATGGAAATTTTAATAGTACATCTTTTTTCTCTTACAGGATTATAACTTTTTATGCATGAAAATACTATAGATTAGTTTTGACTGAGAGATTCCTGAAATATTAATGTGCCTATATATGGGTGTATTTATTTTTAAGTTCTACATATAAAATATATCCTGCACAATTAACAAAAACCAGTTTATACTTTATTTTGATGTGATTTTATCAATGAAAGCTTTTCAATGGGAAAATTTTATTTGCATAATCAAAACTATATCATCATATGATTGAAATGATACCAAAATGCCTTATCTGCATATAACATAAACATTTATGAAGCATTATATTTACATTATTTCAATTAAATTCAACATGATAATGTGGCTTTAAGTTTTACTAGTTTTTAATTTTTTAGTATTGAATCAGGAAAGAGAGTAATTTTATTATTTTTCTGAACTTCAATAGATTTAGGGGATTGCTTTTGATTTCAATAAATGTGAGGTACAATAATTTTAATTTTTATCAAATGAAATATTGTGACTTTGAGTCTGACAGTTACTTTAGGTAATTAATAAATCGAGCAACACTTTTGAGTACTTGTTCCTCTTCAGAAAAAGGAGAAGAAAAATGAATAGTTTAATAGAGATTCTCTACATGTATAAAATGTTAATTATACCACATGGAGAGGACATTGTCAGCATTATTATGAGAGAGGACAAAGGACTGGTTATGGAAAACTACAAATGTTACATGAAATTCACGAGTTTGGCCTCCACCATATCATCACTGCTAGGACATGTACCTGGCATAAGCGAGGTCTGGATTCAATCACTAGCACCATGACATAAAGTTAAATAAATAAGTAAAATAAAAAAACGAATTTAAGAGTTTATGTATACTATGAGAAACAGTGAAGAAAAGAGAGTGTTTGCAATAAAGGGTTTATTAGCCGCATAACTTTATATAGTTGATCATTTTTTGATTTTTCCTATTCTACATCATAAGATGTGAACAATTAGTAAATATACTATATAATTTTACATTTTATTTATTTTACATTTTATTTATTTTAAAAGAAATGTATTTTCACTGTGTGTGTGTTTATGTGTGTGTGTGTTTGGATATGCATCTAGAGGACAGTATTATTTACATGTTTTGTAGTAGATTTTTATGCTCAAATTGGGGTTTCTGCTCAGCTTTTGATCATTCAGTTACCAGATAAAAGAAGCACAACTTTTATATATTTATAAGAAGCCTTTAATGCATTAGAACTGGGCAGATATCTACATCCACATGCTATTATATCTACTTCCCTATTAATAACCCAACGTTGTAAATTTATATGTTTTATCTGAATTGCTGGGCTGCTCTTAACTCTAATTGGCCGGCGCTCATGGTCATATATTTTTATAACTCATCTGCCCCATGGCATCTGTCTTCTCTCCATCTTCTTCCCTTTCTCTTTCTTGTAGTTCCTGACTCTAAGCCCAAGCCTGGAAACAAACAAACAAACAAAAATCACCTGTCTCTCTTCTGCCAGGCTACAGGTGGTAGGCACCTTTATTTACCCATCAGGGATAACTAGGTGTGGCAAAGTTTACACAGCATCACTTGGGTCTAATGTAGACTTGCTTATCCCTGTGTCAGTGAGGTCTTGGTGGTCAGCATTTTGCATCACAGTACATATCAAAAGACAAAACTATGAGAAAGGGTGAAGCAAAGAAAGTGTTGGCAATAAATGAAATATTAGCCCCATAACTATATAGTTGATACTTTTTTTCCCACTCTGAATCATAGTTTTGGACAATTGGTAAATATACTATTTAGTTTTACATTTCATTAATTGAAATTTTTCTTTATTTCAAAGTTTTAATATTTTGGCACACACATTTGTGTGTGTGTGTGTGTGCGCGCGCGCGTGCACAAGTGTGTGTTTGTGCATGTTTGGGTATGCATGTGGACAACAGAAGACTATTTGCAGGAGTCAGTTTTTTCCTTTCATCTTCTGGTCCCAGGTCATCAGGTTTGGTGACAATGCTTTATCACACTGAGGCATCTTCCCAGAACCTAGTTTTATATTTTTAAAATAATTTAGTTGGCATCTGAGGCTTTGGTCCAGTCTTGTAATTCGTGTGTGCCTCCTATAGAAGGGTTTCACTCAGTCCAGGAGTATAGTGGAATTTAAGTTCTTAGCAAAGAGGGACCATCGATCAACTTACCTCCAGAATATTTATGTTTTTGTCTTATATGTTGATGTTAGCTTTTAATCCTTTGATATATGTGCTCAAATTCTAATGACCAGAGAGGTTAAGTGCCTAGTAAAACAGTGAAAGTAGAGATCTCTCAAAGAAGAGGAAATAGAATAAATTTTATAGAGGGATGAAAGGTAAACTAGGATAGCAGAATAAAGAAGAGACTGGTGAGGAAGATCGGGTAAAAGAGGGAATACTAACAGTAAAGACATATGTATAATCCAATGGAATCTACTACAGTAGGCACTTTGAACCTAAATGGAGTTACCAAACAGGAAAGACAATACCCAGCTAGATACTTTATGCCACCAAGTAAGACACCAGAACCAGAATAGGTTATATTTTGCCAAATAGTTTTTGTCAGTGGGGCTCTATAAAAATTCCCAAGCATCATGGGCTGTTTGCCAAGGCTACTATTTACTCTCCTCAGCTTAATGGCCCTGTTGCTGAAATGTCAACTACATATGTAAACCAGGGAAACCAAGCTGTTGTCTCAGTATTGACTAGCATTCATAGTGTTTGAGGGGACTCTGAGGGAAAGCTATCTGAATAGAAATTAATCATTATTATCACATAGCTAAAAACCCTGTGAGCAATAACAGTGACCTAACTGAAATAAAATAAAACAAAATATAATAAAATATAATAAAATAAAGCTATTAACCTGATAATCAGGAGATAAGAGGGATTGGTGGGATTGTACCTTAGAGGGGACAGAGGGAAGGAAAAAAAGTGATATGATTCTATAAAAGTTCAGGGCTTTGCTATGCCTGACCTTGTTCTCAAATAATGACATGGAGACCTTTATATTTATTAAAAGGATTCCAGCACTATAACTGGGCAAATACTGAAATCATTTATATTTGACAACCTTGGGGAAAGTATTATACTATTTATCTTAACTTGGTGAGTTCAAAGTTCTGTACTTAAATCATTTTCTAGCATAACTTGCATTTATTAGATTGTAAATATCGTTTTAGATCTTAAAATATTTTCTTTAATCCTAAATAACTTAAGTTTAATTGTGAAATTGTAACTCTAGTCTTCAACTCCATCACAGACCTGTTAAGTACAATTATTACCCGAGTACACACTAAGAGCAAAGTAAGCAGCTCCAACAACTGTAGAAATGATGGAGACACCTGGCTTCCAAGGTTTCTATGCCACACTAGAGCATACATTGTTGGCCTTCCAGCCCAGAATATGACAGATTTTTTCTATGAAGCAAGGAATATGAAGGACTTGCCTACCTTGTCCTTACAAAGTCCAGCAGTTGATTTCTTCTATTTCCTGTTTGTCCATAGCTTGGACAACATATTGTCTGTGGTTGAGACATGGGAAGTTTCTTTCCCAGTAGCTAGATTTCCACATTTGAAACAAACTCCATATGGAGGTTCTTCAGTGCCCTTCATCTTCTTTGAAGAATGGGGATGCTTCTAGGAGCAGACATGGCTCATTGTCATGAAAGGCATTTTGTCAATAAAATACCTTTATAAGGCCATATTCTGTAGCTCGCTGAGGGTTTTAAGATCATCTATCTCTGTATAGAATATCTGACTAGGTTGAACTCTGCTTAATTTGAAAACATCTACAGGATGTTAAATAAAGCTTATTTCTTTATTTAACTAAACTACTAGTACCTAACATAACCAAAAGTTTGATTGACTACTAACTTGAATTTCTTAATTTTCCTAAACAGTTTGCAACAGCAGCTTAAATAAATCTAGAACTTCTCCTTACAGTGCTAAATGAATTGCATAGGTGCAATACTTTAAACAAGATTTTATTCATAGTGCAGTATATTGTAGCAAAAATAACCTTAAGCATGTATCAATATGCAAAATTCTAAACCAGTATATAAATATTTGGCTTGTTGGTATTCTTTAGCTTAAAAGTAGATTCTATAATCTTCCCTTTTATCCTATCATTCCTGTAATCTCCCCTTTTTAATCATTTCCCCTCTTTTTCTTTTCATCTCTTCTCTACTCTCTTCCCCTAACACTAGATAGAAAAGAAAGCATAGAGGAAAGAAAAAGAGAGAATAAAATCTCCGAATCTAACTTCCTTTACTTTGTTTGCTCCCTGACCATAACAATTAACAACTTGTGAACACCATCATTTAAATGATGACAAACACAGATTAAGCAACAAATGACCTAAAACTCCCCCCCCCATTTTTTTTTGCTAATGGTGTGTCATTCTCTTACAATTTCTTCCTGCTCTCCAAGGGTGATGTTGTATTTTGGGGATCCTAAGAAAATTTGGATAATGACCAAGTCCTGGGAGAGCTAGCTGCTGTCTGTCTCTGTGTGATGGGAAAGTGCAAAGCTTATCTGACGTCTTGGCTGGAACAATCTGTGAGGCTGGACAGTCTTAGCTAGGTGTCTTGGATTGTTCTGGATATAGATTCTTGGAAAATAAGCTATTGTGGCACTCTGAGAGGTAGGATAAACTGGGCTACTTGATTTGCATTCTTTAGTGTCTGGTCATTTTACTCTGTAAACATTTGCACATTCGAAGCTGATATACATTTCTGTATTAACTTTTATCAATATACAAAATTCCAAGGTTTCTCTGCAACATTAGAGCACATATTGAACATGTGTTGTGCAGAATTCAGGTCAAGGCAATCCTCTACTTCACTTGTTTGAACAGGTTGAAAAGCATCTATTAATTTATGAATTACAAGTCAGCTTGGACTCTATAGCCAAACTGTAATATAAATTTCCACCCATGCCTTATAATAATATGTAATAATAATTCCTAAGGACTCTGTAGCCTACAAGATTTATCAGCCATGCAGAGACATTTTTATGTCTCAGCCAGTCTCAGAGCTGTTCCCATGTAAAGGGATTACCAAAAGATTACTCATGTTGTTGTTGTTGTTTTCATGTCTACATTCAGGGCATTTTCAGGTCTTTCTTGGTCAAATCTGATCTTTACTAATCTTGAGGAAATACATAACATTTCTTCTGTTGAAAGAAAGGCAAAAATTCTCCCTCAATATAACACATCTCCCACCTTCCATTCTGAAGTTATGACATCCTTAAGATAAATAGGCTGGTCTAATTCAGCAACTTTTCCCCAATAATCCAATGTCTTTTACCAGGTGTTGTTTTTTTTTATGCTCATTAGTATTTAACAGTTTTGAATTAATAAAATACTATGTAATCTATCTCTAAGGGTCTTTGTTATTCCTTCCTATTTATTAAACATCTCTTTTAAAATCCTGATAGATCACTCTATAACTGTTTGTCCTGTAGGATTATGTGATATACCTGCAATATGCCTTATGTGACAATATGCAAAAACCATTTCATTCTATAAAAGAAATTTACTGGGACATTGTCAGTCTTAATTTGTACAGGTATTCCCACAATAGTCATAACTTCAAATAAACACGTAACTACAGAATAAGCCTTTTCAGAACTTAAAGTAGTTGCTGTTGAAGTTCTGACTATGGTACACATAATTTCCCAAACACTGTGAAATGAAACACATCCATTTGTCATATTTCATTTCTGTGGGTACCTTTTAGGTTACTGTCTGTGGGTAATGGAGTTTGGTTATACAAAGAGCAAATAGGATATTTCATTGTCTTGTTGCCAAGTAATAGAAAAATCTTTCTTTAAACATTTTCTATTAGCATGGGTTTTCTTATGAAATTCTGAAGCTTCTAGAACATTTCTTATTAATAGCTGATCATTTTCATCATTGCCTGGACTAGAAGCTCTGGTAGACACATATAGGATCTCATATGTGTAATATACAATAGATGGTTTCTATTTTGATTAATTTTGTAGTTTAATAAATTGCAAAGTTAATTCTGAATCATACAGAATAAGTTAAGCAGTTTTTATATGCAAAAGAAGTCTTTCTACATATTGAGAGTTGGTAACTATATTTAAGGGACTCTAGAAATATCTAATAATACCATATGAATGGCATATAACTCTGATTTTTTAACTGAATCTTGGGGCTCTGGGCTATTTTACTTATTATTAATGACTTATAACTTGCCTTTCCATATTGATTTATATCAGTATAACAGGTAGGGTCTCAATATATTGGTGTTCCTTTTACTCCATGAGTAAAAATCTAATAAGTTCTTTTTGTAAACTGAAGTTGCTTGCTTAAGGGTGTTTGTTGTTAGTCTCTCCCCCAAAATTCCTGTAAGCTCTTTGTCAGTGTTCACTCATAATGAAGCAATTTCAACATCAGTAAATGGTATGAGAATTTCTGCTGGGTGAATTCCTTCTAACTAATGAAATCTCAATTTCCATTCAGAATCAATTCAGAAAACCTTCCTATATATATTTTTAATTTTTATTCTGTTTGTGTAGTTAAAAATACAAATTCTAAGATACTATCTTCTTTTTGTCTAAGAATTCCTGTGGGAGAATGAGTAGAATGCAAAAATAACTAAAATGTAAGATTTTTTGGACCCAAATGATCTACATGTACATCTTATAATTTCTTTTCTACAAGAACCAATTATCCTTCAGTCTTAGATGATAATTTTCTTGAACTAGTTAAGTCCTTATACTCCTTGAAATAAATGAGTTAACTCTTGAGCAGTTAATCCAATTATGGGACTTAGGCAATTAATATTACACAACAGCTTTTGAAAATCACCAAATGTTCTTAATTGGTATATTCTATCTGTACCTTTTGTAGCTGGATATTCTGCAGACCTACCTTATATCCTAGATAATTAACAGAATTGCTTCTATGTATTTTTTTTTTCAGGGGCAAGATTAATTCTCCAAAAGGCAAAATTCTCTTTACTGCATCAAACATTTTTTTCTAAAGTATCTGCATCTGAATCAACCAGCAAGATATCATTCATACAATGGTCAATTATGGGTTGATGAAACTGCTTGTGAATTATTTCCAAAGGCTGTTGTATAAAATATTGATATAAGGTTGGTTTATTCAACATTTTTTGTGGAAGAACATTCCAATGATTCCCTTTTATTGGACAAATATTATTATAAGTAGTTATTCAGAAAGCAACTCTTTTTTTAGTAATGCTCTTTCAAAGGGATTTTGGGGAAAAAACAACTTTTAAATCAATTACTATAACATTCCGTGCCTTATATAACAAAGAAGGCAATGGGATTCCAGAGTATAAAGAAGCAATTGGCTGAAAGATTTTTGATTGCTTTCAAATCTGTTAACATCCTCCATTTTCCAGATTTCTTTTTAATAACAAATATACAAGAATTCCAGGGGCTTGTGGATTCTTCTATAATTTGAGCCATCAGCTGCTCTTGGACTATCCTAGTACCTGTAAATTTTTTGTTATAAGTTATTGTTCTACCCAAACAGGCTTGCCAATTAGTAGAGCTTTTAGTGTTCTCCCAGCAGTGGCTCCCCCACATAAAGTGGGAAAGTGCTGTTTTCTGCTCATGGACAATTTGGACAATCTGTGACTATTTCTGCATTATTTTATCAATACTTTCCTCAGGAACCAATTCTATTTTATGTCTTGTAACTGAAGTTAGAGGAATACTAATCTGTGCTTTGCAATGTTTCAATACACCTCTTCTCCATAAAGTCATGGCTGTATTATCCACTGATGACTTTAATTTCCCTATTTGACCTCTTGGCTCCATATATTTAAACCATTTTACACTTTGTTTTTATCTATGATAAAGTTACAAACCCTAGAAATTGAATAATTACCTCCCTCCCAAAGAGGCAAATCTGGAGGCCAAGATGTTGGTGATATTGTTGCTACATCTGCTCCCTCATCTACCATCCCTTCACTTTCAACATTATTTATAAATGATGTTAGCCTATGATCATCACTAGAGGTTTGCCAAAATATTTAGGTTTTGGTCCCTTTTGATGTCTTTGTTGTTGTTGTTGTTTTGTTTTGTTTATCTATTGAAGATGCTCTGACTTTGGCATCTGGGTTATTAATGTCTATGTTCTGAGCAGTGTTATGAAATTTTTCTGTGGATGAGTTTCTTTGCTGATGATCTGAAATGGCTGCTTTGAATCTGATATTGGGGCCTATGAGAGATTATGTCCTCATAAGGGGTTACTCTGGTTTTCTCTTGTTGATCAACATCCATTAGTCCAATGCTTGCCTTTACCTCATCTTCTTCATATTCCAGAAGGCTCAGGCCTTCTTTCAGAATCACGTTGGTTCTACATATAGTTCCTTGCAAAATGGCCTTGCCTACCATAATTAAGACATTTGACAGTTTGGATTTTATCAAAATCTTTAGAGATCATTTCTCCTATTAAAGTTCTATCATATGAATGGGCACTAATATTGGCTATATCTCTGATCCTTTCATCTATTGGTGCTAATCTTGCCTTTAGGGTCATGACTGCCTTTTGCATTCAACATTAGCATTTTCAAAACCCAACAATTCAATCAGTGTTTTCCTAGCTTCTGGATCTGTTATGGTTCTATTTACAAATGGAGTCAATCTTTGTAAAACATCAGTGAATGTTTAATTTCTACCTTGAATAACCTTAGTAAATAATTTAAGTCTTTTTCCTGTTTCTTCAAAGTGTCCAAAGCACTTAAAGTGTCCTTGTAATCCATGTAGTATAATGCTAAGGTTACCTAATCTTATTCAATTTGCATCTGTACCTCAGCATATGGACTTTTACCTAGCAACTGATCTTAGAATCCAATCTTATTGATACCGATGGCTCCTTTTCTCGTTTTTATTCCCTTAGCTTCTTCTCTCCACCATGGCTGCACTGTAATTGAGGACTAGGTTCTAAAATTGCTTTTGTCATTATCTTTCTAGTCTTGGGGGTTCAGGGAAATATTCTATTAAGAATCATCCAAGAATTTAATATCTGCTTCATGAATGAATACATTCAGTGAATGCTTGCCACATGGGGTAACACTCTCTATATTTTTCAAATACATCACATGTATGGAGTGCCATCGAATTTCTTCATAACCTTGGTGTAGCCATTGTCTGCTGGAACTTGTCATACAGTGACCAGATAAGCAAAAGAAAGTTTTCTAACAACCTTTGGCTGGCTTTCTTTAGTTTTTTATATGGTGGCTCTGTAGGTTCTGTTCTTAATTCCCCTGTCTCTGAATATTTTTTTTATTTATAAGTTTTTATAACTTCTAAGGCTTGTCCTCACTTTCCATCTTTATTCTTTTCTTGTATCTCTTAAGCCCTTTGCTTTGAGAAGGCATAGAAAGCTATTATGGGAATTAAGACTAAAACAATAAATACTAACATGAAAGAGTCAGACACATTACTATGTCAATTTCAGTTATTTATCTTCTTACCTTTGCTCAATTTTTAAAAGCCATTACAGCCTTACTTATTTAATATATAGCAGTATATAGGGTTAAAACACCCTAATTTATTATTTTCATTCTTATGTGTCTTATTTCTTTTAAGATTATTTAATTCTCTCTTTATGGATTTTATTAATGTCAAACTATTTCCATCTATCTATGATATTTTATACTCAGATTCTTTCTTTCTTTAGAATTCTGTAACAAATCCAAACATTTTTATCTGATCTGTTTTTTTCTTCAAATTTCTTCTTTTTTTTAATATTTTATTTACATTTCAGATGCCATCTCCTTTCCCCAATTCCCCTCCCTAGAAAACCCCTATCCCATGCTTCCTTTTCCTTTTTGCTTTTACACACTTTTTAAAAATGTCAATCAAAGGCTTTATAAGTTTGGTAATGCTCAATTAGAAGTGTAACCCAGTACCCAACCTAGGTATATCCACTATCTTTGACTGGTGGAGACACATGAACATCTGCCTCCATACCCCCTCCCCCATCTTTCTCTTTCTTTTTCTCTCTCTCATCACCTAGCTTCTCTTCTCCTCCTTCTCCTCCTCTCCTTACTCCTTCTCTTCCTCTCGGTACTCCTCCCACCTTAGCTCCTCCTACATATCACTCTTCCTGTTAAAAGAAAACTTTTCTCTCAAAATACAATTAGAGCATAATTATGCCAATTTGTACCAGTGAAGTACAAGATAGTCCTAATACCCAGCCCATCATTTTGTTGACTAACCAGAACCTCTGTCATCTCTCTTAACTAAAACACTTAGTTCTGAACCTGGCTTTTTTCTTGGCATTAAAATGAATGTCATCTGAAAACCATCCATTCAAATCTTTTCTCTCAAGGTAAATAGCCAGGATTGGCTATGAGACTGTAGGTTTTCAACCCCATCAGAAATCCAGAATGACCGAGTTAACTAAAATTATGGGAAGCACAAAGCAAAGCTTCTAAAACTTAGCCAATTTATAGAGACCGCTGAACACCTGGACACTCCCTATACTACAAAACACTGGAGCATCTGATCTTCCGCCTTCTGGCCCTGGATCATCTGACAGACCTTAGTGCTGCAGAATTATTAAGGGCTGATTACTCTGTCTAGGCATATATAATCAGTCGACTATTCTGCAAGTGTGACCTTTTCTGGACAGTAATTTGTCTGTAGATGGAAAGAGGCACCTGTATAACACATTTAGGAATACAAGGCTTAGACCCAGTCCTTCTTTAACTTTTTTTTAACAGATTTGAGATTGTTAGCCTGTGAGTTAAAGGACTATAGCAAATTCATGGCTTGGATTTTATTGTTAGGTGGTTTCTATGTTTTATTTAGAAATAGCTGAGTGGAGTTAACAGACAACAGTCCAGATTACCTTACATGGATAGTTGGTTTTCAAAACGTCAGAAGTCCACAGAATTGACATTACAAACATTTCTGTAGTAATGTTCATTTTGGTTAGAGACCTTTTTGCTCCTGACAGCTTCCTGTATTGGATTCTAAGAAGAAATTGAGCATCTTTGAAGTTACTCCAGTTGTGGTGAGACAGCCACTAGGAAAGAATTGCCTCTTTCTTCAAATTTCTGCTTCTCTGTTTGTATCTGGCTTCTGTTGTTCAGCTCACACCTCCTGGTGTTGTGCACCTCCTCCCCACAACCCTTTTGCTCACAGGGAAAGGACAGTTCTGCAGCCCACCAAGTGCTGTTGTCCCTAGGAAGCACTTAAGTTGCTGCAGCCTGAGTGGCTGGTTTCCTTCGAGACCAACCAGCCATGCCAAGCTCAGGAGAACCTGTAGCAGCTTCTCCCTGAGTCTCTGCCCAGCCACCCTTGCTGGATGACCTCAGTTGCTCTGCTTGCTTCCTGCTGTTCATAAGCCCCATTTAAGTACCAGGCAGCCAGCATTGTAGGAGCTCTTAGAAGAACTGCATTAGGACTTTCCTGATACTTGCTCACTGGTTTTGGCCCAGCTCCCATGTCCTGAACTTTTCTCTAGCTCTAAATGTGGATCTATCTAAGTTTGGAATCTATGCCTAACATATTGAATGCCAAATATAAATGTTCAGGGCTTTTCCATCCCTGCCCTTATTCCTGAATAATGACAGAAACTTTTATATTTATCAAAAGGCTTTGATCACTATAACTGGGGAAGTATTCTAACTCTACTATGCTGGTCTAGACTACTTCCCAGCCACTTCCCAACCACTTGGTATTACCTGTCATTTTATTCTCTCTCTGGCACCTCCATCTTCATTGTGTCCCCATGGTGACCCTTCTGACCCAACTGAGACTCTTGCTTGCTCATTCAGGGAACAGAAGTCCCATTCTCTTTTGTCCTGCCCGTTTATAGGCTTACCTGATCTTTATTGGCCAACCAGAAAATAATGGAGAACAATGTTTACAAAATAATGAGTCAGGAAATGCTTCATAATAATGATAATACAATACCAAGTCTGGACTGCAATCAGATCTCTGGGGAACAGAAATCAGCATCCAGATACACACTGTACAAAAACATAATTCTATCTCAACTAAAACATATTATAAAATGAAAAGAATATGTCATTTCTCATACATTGAAAACATAGGAGCACCTGCTGGGTGGTGGTGGAGTATACCTTTAATTCCAGCACTTGGGATGCAGAGGCAAGTGAATCTCTAAATTCAAGGAGAGTTTGCCTACAAAGGAAGTTCTAGGATACACATCCAGAGAAAGCCTGTCTCAAAAAAAATCCAAATCAAACAAACCAACCAAAGAAAAAACTCCAAGCTAATAACAGTAGCGACAAAATAAAGAAGAACTTACAAGAAGAAACAGGCCGGAAAATAAGATATCCCTGGAAGATCAAAGTCTAGGATAGTCATGTCATAGCTCTTTTGGGGTATCTGTCTCTGACTCTGTTGCCTGCCTTTGGATCTACTTCCCCTAACTGGGCTGCCTTGTCTAGCCTCAATAGAAGACATACCTTATTCCTAATTCTACTTGGTATGCCAAGTTTGCTTGATATCCATGGAAGACCTTCCCTTATCTCAGGAGAGTAGGAGGTGGGGTAGATGAGGGGAGGAGAAATGACACAGAAGAACTGGAGTGAAAGGAGAAAGGGAAAGTTATTATCAGATGTAAAGTAAATAGATGACTAAATAAATAAATAGATAAATACATAAATAAATAAAATATAAAAAAAATAACAGTTCCAGCGAGTACATGTGATAGCAGAACAGACAGATCTTGGATCCAAAACAGCCAGCAAGGGCTGAACATCACATAGGAACCAGGAGGCATGGGAGGAGATAAACCTTACTCATCAACAAGGGTCAGTTAATTGGATTCCCTGCTAGATTTCTTTTTCCCACCCAATCTGAGAACCTGCATTTTATCATGGAAAAGATGGGATAGCCATTTTAATCATTTCCAAAGCAAGGATTTTGTAATATTTGTATTTTAATGTTCTGCATAAATTGTAGCCAAAATTAAGCCTAGTAGGTGAAATGATCTTGGAACTTAGGGATGATGGGAAATAGAAGATTTAGACAGTTGTAGATTAGATTACAAAACATGTAACCTGTATAAAGAAATGTCTTGATCAAAAAAATATAGATGTCGTCATTGGAAATAATAAAGATTTGTTTAAATATATTATTTCCATAGAAGCTTTATCTTGTAGTCTATTTGTATACAAATACCTTTATCTTGTAGTCTTGTTGACTATACAAATAGAAGGAGCAAGAGGACAATACTAGAGGCAGTCTTTAGCCATCCCTACAGAGACTCTTCCTCCTCCTCCTCCTAATCTTTTATTATGTATTGTTTCATCATAAAAATTGCAAAGTATGTTGGGTAGTGGTTGTGCATGCCTTTAATTTCAATATTCAGGAGGCAAAGGCAGAGGCAGGCAGAACTTTGAGTGTTTGAAGCTAGCCGTGTTTACAGAGTGAATTCTCAGAGAGTCAGGGCTCCACAGAGAAACCCAATCATGAAATAAATTAAATTAAATTAAATATAAAAATAGAAAAGCAAAGTATAATGAATGTCTTTTTATTGTTCACACAGTTTCAATGTGAATGACCAGTGTGATCAGTATTCTTCATGTACACAATTCTGCTTCCTGTGCACACTGTCAGCGTGACTGGCACTAAATTCAATGCCATTGTTTTGCCACAAGAATATTTTAAAGAAGTTCCATACCTTAAATAAACTTGACCTAAATCGCTTCTGCTTTTGTACTGGTTTGAATTTTGAAAGTTCCACAGAATTTTTTTTCTCATGCAAAACATTAGTGAATAGTTGTGTGATATCTTCAAATGTCTAATGAATGTTTAACTTTATTCAATTTTTTCTCAGTTTTTCTCCCTGACTTTATCATAGCAAACTTCCCTCCTCTACATTACTGATATATTTGCAATTGGATTTGGGATCACTATTAGAAGTTTTTGCTTTTGATATTTTTCTAGAAGGTTTTCTTTATAACCGTTCAGAATATGGCCATACTTCTATCATTAAAATAAATTTGTCTTACTTTTATAATGATAGCTCTATTGATATTATTAATGCCAAGATATGTCAATTCATCATGACTTGAATAATAACAACAATAATAATAATAATAATAATAATAATAATTGTGATTTGTCAATAGATATTGTATTTTCTAGAATGTTTCTATAATATGCATATCTATTCATCTGCTAGGTGATTAGGCAGTGTTTCTGTTATTCAGACACAAACAATATTATATTATTTTTCTTTGGTTACCTTTAAAAACATAGCTAATTATTTTCTTCTACCAGCTTTGATAAGGTGACCAGTTAGGGTTTTGTTTTTTCTTATTTTGTGGTATCATTATAAAATCAGGACATTTTTGATGTGCTCAAATCCACTGCAGTTACAATTCTTAATGATGTTCCAGTTTTCAAATTTTGATGATTGGAGCTTGTGTCACTGATTTCTAAGTACTTTGATTATCTTCTCTAACTTCCCAGCTTGTTATTACGAAAAAGCATTTTTACATCTGTCCCAGATATCAGAGGAGCCATTGCTTTCTTTCTCTATTTTATAATTTATTAATCATTTTATTTGTTTACATTTCAAATGTTATCCTCCTTCCCAGTCTCCTCTCCACGAACCTCCCAGCCCTTCACCTTCTCTTTGCCTCAGAGAGGGTTTTCCCCCACCCACCCACTCACTCCTGCCTCATCCCTCTAACATCCTCCTTCTCTGGGGGGCATCAAGCCTCCACAGGGCCAAGCACCTATCCTCCCACTGATGACAGATAAGGCAGTCCTCTGATACATATGTAGCAGGAGCCAGGAAACAGCCCATGGATACACTTTCGTTGGTGGTTTAGACCCTGGGAGCTCTGAAAGGTCTGGCTAGTTGATACTGTTGTTCTTCCTATATGGGGTTGAAATCTTCTTCTGCTCCTTTAGCCCTTCTCCCAAGTCTTCCATTGGTGTCCAGGGCCCAGTCCAGAGATTGGCTCTGAATATCTGCAACTCTTAGTCAGGGGTTGACTTTCAGAGGACAGCCATACCAGGCTAGAGGAGTCATTTTCAAGAAAGCCACTGTTTTCTTTAAGAGATAGTAGTGCTTGCAGAAGAGAGACTCATTCATTGTTTAGAAGACTCATCGCTGAACTGAACTAAACTTTCAAAGGTGAAATACTTGCTTACGGAATGAAGTCAACAGTGTGGAAAAACATAATGATCCCTGTTTGTTCTCCAAAAGCAAAAAGCATGTTGAACTGATTCATTGAAACATTTTTCTTAATGAGGTCAGATTTTTGAAATTCAAGTAGTAACTTGTAAGACCCTCGTTAAAGTTTCAGACCTATGTTCTGTTACTTAAAAAAAAAATTGATATGTGAGAAATTTGAAAAAATGCTCTCAGTCTTTATTGATGGGAATATAAATTAGTATACCTATAGTGGAAAAGAGTATATAAGTTATTCAGAAAAGTAAACAAAAATAGTTACAACAATAGATCCAGCAATAGAAGGTGTATTCCAATGCCATACTTGTGTGCTTGAGTCATTGCAGCATTAATCTCAATAGCTATGAACAAACAAGGTATATATAAAAATCCTTGTCTTAAAAAAAAGCTGTACTATTGCTGATATTATTAATTAAACTGAAGGATATTCTGATGAGTATAAGAAACAAAGCACAAGGTTAGAATGATATCTGAGCAGTTAAGAACCTGTATGTACTATTCACCCAGAGGACCCGAGTTGAGTCCCCAGTACACACATCAGTGGCTTACAGTTCCCAGTAATTCCAGTTCTGAGGCCATTTGATAACCTCCATCATCCGTAGCCACCTGTACATATGCAAATGGACCCATAATTAAAATTAATAAATAAATATAAATCCTTCAAAGAGAAGGAAGTCATGCATGGAGAGATAATGACTGCAAGATCTCATTTAGATAAAGAATGCGGGAAGTAAAAGCTGTAGAATTATGAAGCAGTAATGATAGCTATCAGAAGAAAGAGAAAAAGAGTTTCTGAGCAGACTACAGACTTTCAGTTGGAAATTTGGATTAAGCAGTAGAGAGTGTTTACATCAAATGGTAACTGTAGTAAATAATAGTGAGTAAATTAATTCAAATAATGAAAACAACCAATGAAAGATATTTTCACCATAAATCTCAAGTATGCTTGTTACGTGTTCATTTATTGATTGGTCTGACTCAATTACTGTGTATTTTAAACTTACCAGAATACTACAATGTACCATATACCTCTATGTAATTATTATTTGCCAAATTAAAGATGAAATAGAATGAGTTTCTAGATCCATAAGGAATCTGTGGTAATACAAGGTAATTTTAACCTTAGCTTTGTAAACTATCTTATAGCAGAGCTTTTTGATTTTCATAATAATTAAATTCATTTTAACCAATATGAAAGAGTTTTGAGAATCTATGGTTTTGAGAATCATCTTACTCTCCTAGTTTTCAGCATTCATCTCCTATGGATATTAAACCAGATAAAAATAGTAGAGTTCTTGAAAGTCATTGTATAGATTTTGATTGTTGGCAGAGCTAAAGTTTCTTCTTTTGGGGGGATTTATTTCCTTTCCTTCACATCCTGCAGATGCCCTTCTACACTGTTTGGCAAATGATATCCTTCCATGTTGAAAGCCAGCAACATAATTTCATTTTGACCCTTTGGTTCTCAAAATGCTTCCTCAAAAAAAAAGTTTGGAGAAATCTGCCATTTTTTTTTCAGCACAGTAAGATGGGATTATTTCTTGAGCTTATGTTTGTGTCAGAAAGTATGTTTTATGCAAGAGCTCTTAACACTGTGACTAAGGAGTGAAGTTCTCTACAGCACAAGAGCCATCTAACAGCATTATGCATTTCTCTGGAGATAAAACTCTAGTGGTGTGGGAAAATAAATATGTTTCATAGATTTTAAAAAACATGCTTTGTTCAGATGACTTGAATTCCTTATTTTCATTTATTTTTTATTATTAAACTTATTCTTTGGTACTTTCTTGCATGTGTGCAAAGTGTGTTGATTACCTTACTTACCCCTGTATATTTTCTATCTTGATCCACAGATTTTCCTTTGCAAGTCTCTTTTTCCTTATCCATGTATAGTTTTTAGTTTTTACTTAAGTATTCAAGGCACACTGGGCCTTTACCCCTGTTCTATCCATGTTGCCTGTTGACAGGTTCGGTTTTGTTCAAGTATAGCGAAACCAAGTATATTTGAATGCTTATACTAACTGTTTAGAAAATGGCATTGCTAAGGTCTTTGTCTCATCTTTAGTTCTTATACTAGGTATAAGAATTTGATTCAAATTTGATGACTCATGATGAGAACTAGATATCTTCTTTTTCTACCATCTGATTACCAATGTGACTTCTGTAAAATTCCAGTTAATAGATAAGACTTATATTGAGGTTCTGGGTACCAAGGCACGAGGATAAATCATTATATTCATAGTTTCCAGAGACCCTTTATTAATATAAATGACAATTATAAAAATAGTTTCTTGTTTTGAAATTCAAATGTGGGAATCAGTTGCTATTAAAGGTATTTATTTTCTGTCCTTTGCTATGTATTCTATTTTTTCACCTGCATTCGATAGATAAGTCTTTTTGTTAGCTTAAAGGTACATAAACCTATTATTTTATTATTATGCAATATATAATACATATTAATGTATGTTTATAGTTTTCTCATATTGCTAGGAAAAGAACAGAAATCTATATTCATTACGTTAAAATTTAGGTGAGCCTTGCAATTTGATACTACTTAGTCACAGTATATCATTCTCAGTGTCGTGTTCTGTTGTAAGTACATGATTTTCTGGCTATCCTCTTTCTTGAGTATGAGTAGATCCCACTTAATAAAGATTTATTGGGCTAATACACATTGCACTTTAATAACTAGCCCATTTTAAGATACAGATGTGTTTTGTTTTTATTTATAATTTACTTTGTTCTAGTTTGGAAAACGTGATATGTGTCATTTTGGGTTAGAATCTTAGATGTAAGATTAGTAACTAAAAACCTAAACCCACATAAGTTTCAGTTACTTCCTTTCAATTTATTCTCCATAAGGTGGGTGACCTTTCCTTTTTTTTCTTTTATTAAGCATTTTATTTCTTTACATTTCAAATGATATCCCCCTTCTTGGTATCCCCTTCACAAACTCCACTTCTCATCTCCCCTCCATTTTGCCTCTATGATTGTGCTCCCCCAACACTCATCCTTACATCACTCCTCTAGTATCACCCTATGCTGCGGTATCAAGTTTCCACAGAACTAATGGCCTCCCCTTTCATTGATGCCAGAGAAGGATGTCCTCTACTACATCTATAGCTGGAGCCATGGATTCCTCTATGTATATTCCTGACTATTACAGATGCAGATACAACCAACCAACAGACTGAGCCCAGGGACCCCAGTGGAAGAGCTAGGGGAAGGACTGAATGAGCTGAAGGAGATTGCAGTTCCCTAGGAAGAACAATATCAACTAACTGGACAACCGAAAACTAAGAGCTGTTCTGTTTAAGTGTAAATGATTATGTATAAATATGTGCTTAAATATATGTCAATAGTCATTTCATTTTCCTAAGACAAGGTCCCAGAAGACAATGATTTTTGGCTTGGTACTCCTTGTATAAACTAAGCTCACCTAAGCCTACTGTATTGTCTGCCTCTGTCTTGCAAGAGCTGAAATTGAGTACATGTTTCAGTTTCATCCTGATCATAAAACTTTGCTTAGAAAACAAGAAATAATCTCATTTTTTTCCCAGATGACTTTTATATTGTCTCTAAAACACAGTGTTTTAGATAGCATTTTAAAGTAAATGTCCAGACAGTCTTTTATGCCAAGTAAATTTTTGTTGACAAAATAATAGTCAATACTACAAGTATTTGAACAAATAATGAGTTTTTATTTACGAAGGGGCCAACATTAAGTTAATTTGACACAATCTTAGAAAAGTAAAACAGCTAAAAATCTACCTGAAAACATCTTTCTCTTTAGTAGCAATCTTATTGATCAGTTATTTTGAACATATTATAACACTCAAACTTTAAGCTGAGAAAAGTTTACTATATATTGTCAATAAATGACTTAACAAACAAATCTTGTGGCTTGTGATACTAACATTGAAAAAATGTCATCATTTTATATTAAAAAAAAACAATTCCAATTAAGTCTCGGCCTCTAGTTTTATAGGAATGTTGAAATATCTGTATTTTATTTTAATATTTCTAAACATAACAAGGAGTTAAGTGTTATGGTGCTTCATTTTATGACAACTGTTTTAATGTACTGACCTAGAATTTGTTTAAGTATATTTACTGACAGTTTTACCCACAAAGACTGATGTCAGAATCCGCATGATACATTCTGTTCTCCCTTCTGGCAGTATGTTAAATGTATTGGTTTGAACTGATTGAAATCCTAAACTGCAAATTTTAGTGAGACTCACTAGAGCTTTCTATATTATTCAGTTTAGCTAGTTGAATTAAATATTGCATGAGTCCATATGTTGTTTTTCTAAATTGTATATCCCAGCCAGACTGCCATCAGTACCTTAAATACTACACTCTTGCTCATAATTTTAAGCTTTATAAAATATGTCTCTACTGAGGACTCACTTTCTCAAATCAGCCTGTAGTCCCGACTTTTCTTTCCTCATTTATTTGAGGATTGTTAAGTTTACCAAGAATTGTTGTTAACCTCCAGTAATCACTATGATTGGGGTATACTTGCTTCATTGAAAAATTGTAAAATGTTGTTTTCTGATCACCACATGGGGTTGTGCCCATGACCTCAAAGAACTATGGTTCTCTCATTTCTGGCTTTAGATTTTGTATAGTCCTACTGGTACATAGAACACGATAATAGAAGCAACACAAATTAGAGGAAATAAATGAAAACAAATGGGGTGGCAAGTGTTTACATGATGTGTGTGTGTGTGTGTGTATGTCTGTGTGTTTGTGTGTATGTGTATGTGTGTAAAAATATCCTGATGAAATCCGTCATGCTTGTTTTATTTTTATTCCTGTTGTTGTGATAAAAATTTCTTGACAAAAAAAGAACTCAGGAGAGAGAGGACTCATTTTAGTATTCAATTTTAGGTTACCATCCATCACTATAAAGAAATAAAGGCAGCAACTTGAAGAAGCTCAGTTGTATCACACCATCCAAAGCAGAAAACTAGAGAGAAACAAACCCATACATGCTTGTTATTCTGCTTTTTCTACTTATGAAATTCATGGTAAACCAAAACAAGACAAAAAGAAAATACTTGGGAATGGTGTTACTAATATTTAAGTTAAATTTTATCCTAGTAACACAATAAAGACAACCTTCTATATGCATGTCCACAAACCAACTTGAGTTTCACAATTCCTCACATCCCAGAAAATTATAAATTGTTGATAATTAGAACTAATCATTAAAGCTCTATATAATGAATATACACCATTTAAAAAAGTCAATGAGACCAAACATTGGTTAGAAAAGATCAATAAAACTAACAAATCTGTAATGACTAAGACAAAAAACGTAGTAAAACTCACTAAAATCACAAATGAAAGTGAAATAGTAACATTACTTTATATAATATATTAGGATATCTACAAGAGAGTAAAATGGGTACTATAAACAATTATATGAAAATAATGCATAATTTAGAGAAAATAAAACAAATTCCCAGAAATACAGAACATATAAAATATAAGAAAGAAAAAATGTGAATAGATCTATAACTAAAATGATTGATCAGAAATCAAAAATATCTCAACAAAGGAGAGTTTTTGATGTGATAGACTCCAGTAAGAAAATAACAAACATGGAAACTTTTCTACTTTGTTCAAGGCAATAAAGAGTAGAAGAGACATGACCTATATATCCTTCATTGTGTAAGACAAACCAGGCAGAATATTACAAGGAAAGTAAACTGAAAATATCCTTTACCAACAGTGGAGAAATTCTCAACATAATAGTAAGGCATACTCAGGAGCCTGATGCTTATGAATGATGACAGTGATCAGTAGAATATAGTAACCTGTAAGGTATAAGAATTAGAATTGATATCTTTGCAGCAATCAGGAACACTCTTATTGGAATTCTGGCCTACCTAACAAGAAGAAAATAATTCCTGGTACAGTAAACCCAGAAGACTGAAGTCATTGATCTTCTTGGGGAACACATTATGGTCACATTACAAATTAGTATATATTTTTTTTTCTTTTTGTTTCTCTTTTTTAAATTGTGTATTTTTTATTTATATTTCAAATGTTATCCCCTTTCCTGCTTTACCCCCTGGAAATATCCATCCCATCTCCTCTCCCCCTGCTTCTATGAGTGTGTTCCACCACCCACCCACACATTCCCACCTCCTGCCCTTCAATTTCCCTACACTGGGGCATCGAGCCTTCACCGGACCAAGAGCCTCCCCTCCCATTGATGCCCTACAAGGTCACCCTCTGCTACATATGCAGCTGAAGCTGTGGGTCCCTCCATGTGTACCCCTTGGTTGGTGGTTTAGTCACTGGGAGCTCTCAGAATCTAGCTGGTTGATATTGTTCTTCCTGTGAGGTTGCAAACCCCTTCAGCTTCTTCGGTCCTTTCTCTAACTACTTCCATTGGGTATCCCATGCTCAGCTCAATGGTTGGCTGTGAACATCCATCTCTGTATTTGTCAGGCTCTGACAGAGCTTCTCAGGAGACAGCTTTATCAGGTTCCTGTCAGTATGTACTTCTTGGCATCCACAATAGTGTCTGGGTTTGGTGATTGTATATGGGATGGATCTCCAGGTGGAACAGTCTCTGGATGGCCTTTCCTTAAGTCTCTGCTCCACATTTTGTCTCCATATTTGTTCCTGTGACTATTTTGTTCCCCTTCTAATAAGGACTGAAGAACCCACATTTTGGCCTTCCATCTTCTTGAGCTTCATGTGACCTATGAATTGTATCTTGGGTATTCTGAGCTTTTGGACTAATATCCACTTATCAGTGAGTGCAGACCATGTGTGTTATTTTGTGATTGGGTTTTGTCTAAGTCAGGCTTTCTATTGCTGCACAAACATCATGACTGACCAAGAAGCAAGTTGGGGAGGGAAGAGTTTATTCAGCTTACACTTCCACATTGCTGTTCATCACCAAAGGAAGTCAGGACAGGAACTCAAGCAGGTCAGGAAGCAGGAGCTGATGCAGAGGCCATGGAGGGATGTAACTTACTGGCTTGTTTCCCCTGGCTTGCTCAGTTTGCTTTCTTATAGAACCCAAGACTACCAACCCTGGATGGTACCATCTACAAGGGGCCCTCCCCCATTGATCACTAATTAAAAAAATGCCTTATGGCTGGATCTCAGAGGCATTTTGTCAACTGAAGCTTCTTTCTCTGTGATAGCTCCACCTTGTATCAAGTTGACACAAAACCAGCCAGTACAGGTTACTTCACTCAGGATGCTATCTTCTAGTTCCATCCATTTCCCTAAGAATTTCATGAAGTCATTGTTTTTAAATAGCTGAGTAGTACTGCATTGTATCCTTGACCTCCTTTTGTTGTCTAACTGCTCTGGCTAGGACTTCCAGTACTATATTGAATAGGTAGGGAAAAAGTGGGCAGCCTTGTCTAGTCTCTGATTTTAGTGGAATTGCTTCAAGTTTTTCTTCATTTAGTTTGATGTTGGCTACTGGTTTACTGAGGTATGGGCCTTGAATTCCTGATCTTTCCAAGACTTTTACCATGAAGGGGTGTTGACTTTTGTCAAATGCTTTCTCAGCATTTAATGAGATGATCATGTGGTTTTTTTTTCTTTGTGTTTGTTTATGCAGTGGATTACGTTGATTGATTTCCATTTCTGTTTATTGAACTATCCCTGCATCCCTGAGATGAAGCCTACTTGATCATGATGGATGAATGTTTTGAAGTGCTCTTGGATTCAGTTTGCAAGAATTTATTGAGTATTTTTGCATCAATATTCATAAGAGAAACTGGTCTGAAGTTTTCTTTCTTTGTTGGGTCTTTGTGTGGTTTAGGTATAATCGTAATTGTGGCTTTATAGAATGAATTGGGTAGTATTCCTTCTGTTTCTATTTTGTGGAATAATTTGAATAATATTGGTATTAAGCCTTCTTTGAAGGTCTGATAGAATTCTACACTAAAACCATCTGGTCCTGTTTTTTTTTTTTTTTTCTTTTTTGGTTGGGAGACTTTTAATGGCTGCTGCTATTTCTTTAGGGATTATGGAACTCTTTAGATGGTTTATCTAATCCTGTTTTAACTTTGGCACCTGGTATCTGTCCAGAAAATTGTCCATTTCATCGAGTTTTTCCAATTTTGATGAATATAGGCTTTTTTAGTAGGATCTGATCATTTTTTTAAATTTCCTTGGTTTCTGTGGTTATGTTTCCTTTTTCATTTCTGATTTTATTAATTTGGATACTGTCTCTGTGCCCTCTGGTTAGTCTGGCTAAGGGTTTATCTGTCTTGTTGATTTTCTCAAAGAACCAGCTCTAGTTGTTGATTTGTTGATTACTTGTATAGTTCTTTTTGTTTCTACTTGGTTGATTTCAGCCCTGAGTTTGATTATTTCCTGTCATCTACTCCTCTTGGGTGTATTTACTTCTTTTTGTTCTAGAGCTTTCAGGTGTGTTGTCAAGCTGCTAGTGTATGCTCTCTCCAGTTTCTTTTTGGAGCCATTTAGAGCTATGAGTTTTTCTCTTAGCACTGTTTTCATTATGTCCCATACAACTTGGTATGATGTGCCTTCACAGTATAATTCTTAACCATATTCTAAGTACTTATTTTCATGTCTACAGATAAATGTAGCTTTCAATCCTCACAAAAGAAACTTCCTTTTGCCACAAATGGAGACCATTATAGTAAGTCACAAGTAGTCAAACTGTAGAGAAGAATGGTTTGTGGGGTTCTAATTCCCAGTAGTTATACCTAAAACAAAAGTTCTGTGCCTAAGAAAGAGTGTAAGAGACAGAGTACCAGGAAATCTGCCCCGAGATTTATCTCCTGGAAATGACTGGGAAGCTTCACCCATGATACCTCAAGAATATTGGTGTTCAGAGAAGACCTGGAGAAGTATAACTATATTTGTGTGTGTGTGTGTGTGTGTGTGTGTATACATGTAGTTTTATATATGTGTATGAGTTAATATGTATGCTTGTGTACATGTGTGTGTTTGTGTGTGGGTGTGTGTCATAATTTTATCTGAAGAAAACACCATCATGATTTTCATAGAACAGTGTGAAATACATAGAGGTATAGAAGGTATTGGAGTGTGAAGATAGGAGGAAATGATGAAAATATATTTTAATCTAAAAAATAATGTAAATGTTTTATGTTATGATCCAGTGGAAATTAATCCTGGAATGTAAGAATGTGTTCACATATAAAATATCTATTCACCAAATTAAAGCAACATGTAAATATAATGAAGAGTAACACCACATCATGATTTCTTTTGACATTTAATTCAACATAATAAAGTGAATATATAAAATCATTCACTGGTATCACATTCAATAGGAATACTAACATGTTTCCTTTATGACCAGGGATGAGAAATGACTTCAGTTTATTTGTATTTATTAAAACTTTATTTCTGGCCTGTAATTTTGTATGTTTTAAACAAGATTCCACAAGCTGCTAAATGTGTTTTCCATATCTGTAGATGGAATAATATATATTTTAATAGCATTTATCATATGAATTGAGAACCTCAATATTTGATATATATTTCTGCAATGCTAAGTCTTTTAAATTTTCTATTATTAATATGTAAAAGCTTTTCTTAACCTTTTAAGTGTTTCTTACATCTACCTTCTCAGATGTAAGAATAAGTATAGAAGCTTGAGTATGTCTTTCATTTCTTTAAAAGTATAATTTAAATAACTTTAATTAATACTGTGTGTGTGTTTATGTGTGTGTGTGCGCACACATGTGCGTGCGCAAGTTTTGTGGATGCATATGAAGGTTAGAGGACAATTCTATGGAATTGAATTGGTTCTGTTTACTTTCATGTGGGTCCTAGTGATTAAACTCAGGTTTCGAGGATTGTACAGCAACTATTGTTACCCTCTAAGCTGTCTCATGAAGTTGCTTCCATTTTCCTGGTGTATTTATGCCTATCTGTTGACTATTTGCTGATTAATGTGTTTGCTAATGAAGAAGTTTCTTATAGGCAATGTGTAGTTGTATCTATTTATTAGGTCATTCATACTTAAGCTTATTAATGAGACCCATTTTCTAATTCCTTGTTGGTCCCTTTTCTGATTAGTTAGATTATTGCTTCCTTCTTTTCTTTTTCCTCTAATAAGTAAAGTATTTTTTATTTTTACCTAGCATAAGATATATTTTTATGTACAGTCAAGGTAAAGGCTTTCTTCTCCTCTTAGTGCAATACTCACTTAGGTTTTTTTTTTTTTTTTTTTTTTTTTTTACCAAGGGCATAGTGGGTAAGAGTTACCTTAGTTTATTCTTGTGTCAAACATGTTTACTCCTCTGTCTATTTAATATATTTTATCCCTTAGGTCATAAATACAGGCATGCATATCCACACATTACCACTATGGTATCATCCTCTTTGGGATCTCTGTGAAAGCAGTATGAGTCTAGAGTCTGCCACTAGCCAAAAAGAAGTGTGTATTGAATCTCAGCTCTGCTCTATTGTCTTGTGGATCTTATGAGGGCATGTTCCTCACAAAACCATCAGGAACTCAGGGCTCTCTGTGGCTGGATTTGACCCATCTCTGCATATAGCCCTGTCACTGTGGCCTCCAGCATTCTATATATTCATTCTGGTTCCTGTTTTAAATGGTCAGAAGCAGAATAGGTCCACGAAATGGAGGGCTACTCTGAAGCCCATTCACACTATCATTCACAATATTGGCATGAACTTGAGCACTGCATAGGATGTGCTAAGAGAGGAGGATATAGTCTCCCAGAACAAGAACATGGTTATATAAAAGTATTTCCATTATGGTTCCTGACTTTTTCTTCAAACTGATGTGCTTTTCTGTTTCTTGGTGTTTATACTAAGATGGCATATTTTCTCTAATGAAGCATTTCAATGGACATGACAGATTCTTAACACCTGGAGAAAAGCAAACATAGCATGGCAGCCACTAAGAGTTTCAGTATTGCTTCTTGGTGATCTTCTGAGATGCATACACCATCCTCCGCGCGTTCGAGCATGTACAACAACAGTGGAGCTTTTGCTTGACAGCATTATTTATTTAAGCTGTAAGCCATACCTGGAGAGTTCATGTGCTATGTGTGCTGAGTGACCGAAAGGCGTTGCTGAAAATCACAGATCTTTAAAGGTCTTGACAGCTGGTGACAGGCAATGAGAGAAGAATGTAATCCTCTCCGAATGAATCACTGATGGTTTTATGACACAAAACTGTCTTTTTTGTGAAGTGCTCATTTTAAGACCTTAAAAGATAGCATTTTGACTTATAACCTCGAAGTAAAAAATAAAATGGAATGAGAAGGGAAATCAGGGAGAAAGTTATGATTTTATTCCCACCACATTTTCCTGGAATGTTGGTACTACGTAGCTACACTGCTTTGACAATTCCCAAAGACAAGCATTTGTTGAGGGAAGCCAATGATAAACGAGTTTGCAAAACTATTCTTCCAAGAAATATATCAAAAATAAAGTTCATCTTAAGGCTTGTTGAGTATTAACTTCTTGGCAAATATATGAATAATCTTCCCTAGGGTAGCTCTTTGAATGAGAACGACTGCCAGAGTTGTTTCAATACTTGGATTCCAGTTAGTGACACTGTTTGAAAAGCATTTTGAGATATAGCCTTGTTGGACAAGGTATGCAACTGGGCATGAATTTTGATGATTCAAAAACCCATACCAGGCCTAGTGTCTCTCTCTGTGTCTGCTGCCTAAGGATTAGGATATAAAGCTCTCAGTCATTGCTCCAGCTCCAGGATGCTCTACCTCGCACCCTGATGGCATGGACTGTATTACTACCTGGAACTATGAGCCCCAAGCTAAATATTTTCTTTTATAAAAATTACCTTGGTTATTGTACTAGATGGTACAAGTTAGAGTCATCAGAGAAGACGTCTCCACTGAGAAAATGCCTCCACAAGATCCAGCGAAGGCATTTTCTTAGGCTCAGCCTATTATGAGCTGTGACATGCCTGGGCTGGTGGTCCTGGGTTCTATAGGAAAATAGGCTGAATAAGACATATGAAGCAAGTAGCAACCCTCTGTGGCCTCTGTATTAGTTTCTGCCTCTAGGGTTCTGTGCCCTTCCCCCAGGCCTGAGCAGGCCTGCAAAGTCATTTACCACAATAGACCAAGCAACAGTAGGACCTAGGAGATGCATTGCATTACCAGCCTTGGTGCCTTGGAGCCTGCTACCTGAGCTAAGAAGAATGGACTGCCTGCTGAGCTAGCCTTGACACCTTCCAGACTGCTATCTCCTTGCCCAGCCCCTGGGCTGAACTGAGAAGAGACTCTGGGGGGTGGGGCTTCCCCTTTATATGTGAAAGCAAATTATTAAACTTCGAGCCTCCATCAGAGAACTTTGTCCTGGCTTCATCTCTTCCCGCCCTTTCCCTATCTTCAGCCTCTCTTACAGGTGAACCTGGTCCAACTGTTGCTGCTGGCTGCAACAGGGTTCTGCCCTGTTTGAGTGCTTTAGTGTCTGGGGAAGCCTCATTTCTGTTTCTATAGACAGGACATGATGTCTCTCTCCTTGCTTGATATGGACCATCAAAGCTTTATCCTCATCTTTATATCCAACACTTCTCATTGCATTGGTGAACAGGATGGAACAGGAGACACATGTAGATTGCTGCGCTCACATTCAAAGAGCATTGCTTTATAGCAGTTAAAAATAGGAAAGAATTGTGGCCATGGACACATGATAAGATGAGGGATAAGTAATCTGTGTTACACATGCACAAGAGACTTACTCTTCAAAAGAAGAGGTTTTAGAAAGATCATGTAATATAAGAACTTTGAGGATATTTTGCCAAATGAAATAAACCTCGCAAAGTAGTTTATGCTTTGTAGTTCCAAATAAGTGTGCTTTAGAAGTAAAACTCAGAGATAGGAATTAGAACTGGGGCTGCTAGGGGCTGGAAAGAGAACTGAATGGTGATATTTTTAAAATTTTACTTATATTAACTTTACATTCTACTCACTGCCCAGCTCCTTGTCACCTTCAACCACAACCTTTACCCCAATATCCACCTGTGAACAGTTGGGGACTGCCCTGTATCCTTCAACTTTGGCACTGCCAGTCTTTGCGAGACTATGTGCTTCTTCTACCCTGGGGATAGACAAGGCAGCCCAGGTAGTAGAAAGTATCCCACATACAGCTTTTGGGATAATCCCTGCTGCAGTTGTTCTGGACACACATGAGGACCAAGGTACATGTCTTCTACATATGTGTGGCCTAAGTCCAGTCCATGCATGTTCCCAGGTTGGTGGTTCATTTCTGAGAGCCTCAAAGGTCTAGGTTAGTTGATTCTGTGGAGTTCCTATTCCCCCAGGGGCTGTGATCCTTCTTCCTCTTCTTCCCTAAGAATCCTCAAGCTCCATCCACTGTTTGGCTGTGGGTGTCTTCATCTGTTTGACTCCGTTGGTGGGTGGAGCCTCTCAGAGGACAGCCATGATAGACTCCTGTTGGCAAGCATAACAAGAGTATCATTAATAATGTCAGGGATTGTTTATGGGATGGGTTTCAAGTTGGGTTGGTCGTTGTTTGGTGGTTCACTCAGTCTGTGCTGGATTCCAAATTCCTGCCTATTTTGTCAAAAGGGTAAGTTTTGGCTTGAAAGGTTTTTGGTTTTTGGTTAGATTGGTGTTCCTATCACTAAACTGGGATTACTTGCTGGCCACAGAAAGCAGTTTCCTCAGACTTGATATCCCCAGTGCTGTGAGTCACAGCTAAGGACACCCCCATTGATTCTTGGGCACCTCCTCTATCCCAGGTCTCTATCTCTTCTTAGAGGTGTCCCCTACATGCCCCCTGCATCAGTTGCAGATTTCCATTCATTCTCATGACCAACTGGCCATCACCCCTGCCCCTCCCCACAGCTGACCCTGAATCCCCTCACTACCCTCCTGATCCCCTGTTCACCTAGTTGCCTCCCTCCATCAGCCTTTTATGATGACTCCATTTCTCCTTCTAAGTGAGACTCAAGCATCCTTTCAGTTATACTTCCTTATGTCTGTGGAGTCTAGCAAGGACATCCCATATTTAATGGCTAATATCCACTTATAAGAGAATACATACCATGCCCACATTTTGGGGACTCAGTTACCTCACTCAGGATAATATTCTCAAGATCCATCCATTTGCCTGAAAAATATATGATGTCTTTGTTTTTCACAGCTGAATAGTATTCTACTGTGTAAATATACAACATTTTTCCTTATCCATTCTTTCATTGAGGGATATCTAGGTAGCTTCCAGTTTCTGGATATTACAAATAAAGTTGCTATGAACACAGCGGAGCACAGGTCCTTGTGGTTTGGTGGAGTATCTTTTAGGTATATGCCCAGGAGTAGTATAGCTGGGTATTGAGGTAGAATTATTCCCAGTTTTCTGAGAAAATGCCTAATTGATTTCCAACGTGATTGTACAAGTGTGCACTTCATCAGCAAAAGAGGCATGTTCCCTTTGCTCCAGATCCTTGCCAGCATGTGCTATTTCTTGAGTATTTGATCTTAGCCATTCTGATAAGTTTAAGATGGAATCTCAGAAGTGTTTTATGTTTCCCTAATGACTAAAGACTTTGAACATTTTTTAAGTGCTTCTTCATAATTTGAGATTCCTATGTTGAGAAGTCTCTGTTTATCTCTGTATCCCATTTTTTAATTGGGTTGTTGGTGTTTAACTTCTTGAGTTCTTTATATATTTTAGAAATTAGCCCTCTGTCAGACATAAAGTTGGTGAAGATCCCTTCCCAATCTGTATGCTGCCATTTTGTCCAATTGACAGTATCTTTTGCCTTACATAAGCTTTGCAGTTTCATGAGATCCCCTTTATCAATTGTTGAATTTAGAGCCTGAGCCATTGGTGTTCTGTTCATAAAAGTGTTTCATGTACTAATTTGTACAAGGGTATTTTCCACTTTCTCTTTTTTGAGATTAAGTGTGTCCAGTTTTATGTTAAGGTCATTGACTCACTTAAACTTGAGTCTTGTGCAAAGTAATAAATATGGATCGATTTTCATTCTTTTACATGCAGTCATCCAGTTAAATCAGCACCATTTGTTTAAGAGGCTTTCTTTTGTCCAATGTAAGAGTTTTTGTATTCTTTATGAAAAATCAAGTGTGGTTTATTCTTGGGTCTTCCATTATTTCATTGACCAATGTGTCTGATTCTTTACACAATACTATGCAGTTTTTATAAGTATTGTTCTGAAGTACAGCTTGAGCTCAGGGGTGATGATTCTTCCCAAAGTTCTTAGATTATTTAGAATTATTTCGGCTATCCTGGGCTTATTTATTTTTTCCATATGGAGTTGAGAATTGATCGATTTTTCAAGATATATAAATATTGTGTTAGAATTTTGATAGAGAATGCATTGAGTCTGTATTTTGCTTTGGTAAGTTGGCCATTTTTACTATGTTAATCTCACCTATTCATGAGCATGGTAGATCTTTCCTTCTGATATCTATTTTTTTCTTAAGGGACTTGACAGTCTTGTAATACAGATCTTTCACTTAGTTAGAGTTATGTAGGAGGAGCTAAGGTGGGAGGAGTAAAGAGAGGAAGAGGAGGAGTTAGGAGAGAGACATAGAACGAGAAAGGGAAACATGGAGGCTGATGTTTGCTGTAGCAGTCAAAGGTAGTTGGTATATCTAGGTTGGGTATTGAGTTACATCTCTGATTGTATGGGCATCTTGTTATTGATCATTACCAAATATATAAAGCTTTTAGATAATTTAAGCATTAGAGGCTCATCTTCCTACTCGGCCCACATGGTTGGCGGGATGGTCTGGGCAATGCCCAGCCTTGCAGAGACAGCGTGGAAGATTGGCAGAGCCATCTCCCATGCTGATGTCTCGTGGGTGGCAGAGCTGGTGTTTCTGGCTGGACGTTTCTAGCTGTGACGTGCACATAGCTTCTGGCCGTGTGGTTGAGCTAGGCAGAGATGCTCAGCCTAGACAGTTGGCTTGACCAGCGGCCACATTTTTAAATAATTATTACAACAGAGTTACACCAAGATACCTTATATTATGCATGGCTATTGTAATGGGTGCTGTTTTCCTAATTTAGTTCTCAGTCAGTTTATCATTTGTATAAAGGAGGGCTACTGACTTTTTTGAGTTAATTTTGTGTTCATCCACGCTGTTGAAGTTGTTCCTCAGTTGTAGGTGTTCTCTGGTAGAAGTTTGGGGGTTCCTTTTCTTTTGTAGTCCAGTCTAATTAGTGTTCTATAATCTTCTTATGTTTATAGGTATCTCTTTCTTTAAGTTATGAAAGTTTTCTTCTCTGATGTTTTTGAAAATTATTATCTGAGCTCTAGAGCTGGGACTATTCACCTTCTTCTATTCCTATTTTTTTTAGTATAGGTCTTTTCATGGTATCCCAGATTTCCTGGATGTTTTGTGTCAGGAATTTTTTAGACTTAATACTTTCTTTAACTGATATATCACCTTTTTATTCTATCTCCTACACCCCAGATTCTCTTTTCTATTTTGTGTATTCTGTTGGTGATGCTTACATCTGTTGTTCCTGTTCTCTTTCCTAGGTTTTCCATCTCTAGTATTTTCTCAGGTTGTTTTCTTTATTACTTTTATTTCCACTTTCATGTCTTACACAATTTTATTTATTTCCTTCACCTGTTTAATTGTATTTTCCTGTATACGTTTAAGAGATTTATTCATTTTCTTTTTATGGGGGTCTACCTGTTGGATTGTGTTTTCCTGTATTTCTTTAAGGGATTTGTTCAGGTTTTCTTTAAAGAACTTTATCATCTTTAGAAGATTAGATTTATGCTCATTTTCTTGTGTTTAGTTTGTGTTAGTATATCCAGGGCTTGCTGTAGAAGGGAAGCTGTGCTCTGAAGGTGTCATATTGCCCTGGCTTTATTGGTTGTGTTCTTTCAATGACCTTTAGCCATCTGAATGACTTTGGTTTGTGGTTGCTCCTGTTGTAGTAAGTATTGGGAGGAAACTTAGCCTTAATAACCTTGGTCTTACAGGCCCCTGATCGGTATCTGTGGGTTGTATGGTTCAACATCTGCAGATCTGTAAGGTTCTGGATCCACAGGTCTGTATGAGTTAGGATCTGAAAATCAGATGAAGGTGACCAGAGACATGTGGTTGGGGAGGTTCCTCTGGACTATCAGCTTCTGAGGTCAGCTAGGCTTGCTCTAGAGGACTCAGCAAACAGGGAAGATAGGTGGGGAAAGGGAAGCTTACCGGTATGTTTCAGGTTCAGCAGATGTGATGAAGGTGGGCGGAGATGTGGCAGGAGCATAGAGGTCTGCCTGGGATAGCAGGATGCTCAGAGCAGCTTGGCTTGCTCTAGAAGACTCAGTAAACAGGAAACATGAGTGGGAAAAGGGAAGCTTACCTGTATGTTTCATGATCCACAGTTCTGATGAAGGTGGGAGGAGAGGTACAGAGAGAACATAGGTTCCCCTGGATTAGTAAGGTACTCAGAAGAGCTGGGCTTGTTTCAGAAGCTGAAAGGTGAATTTTGTAGAATAAGAAGAAATGTCAACTTTTTGGGATGCCTAACAACAATTTTCTAAAATCATTGAACTCAACCTTTAAAAAGTGTCCATTTTAAAGTCAATATTATTACAAGAAATTGAAAGTACCTCCTAGGTTTATCTTAAATATGAATACATTAAATATTGGCGTGAACTTTAAACTAAAATGTATTTAGTATTATTTTCCTTTCATCATTTAAAAACTAAATTATTTTATCAGCTTAATTGTCAGTAAAAATTAGCATGTTCTGATCCAACATAGTATTTAGCACAATATGTTGTCAATAAAATATTTATTAATATGAAAGAAATTATGTTTGATAACATATGTTCTGAAATTGAAAATAAAGGAATCTGTCAGCATTTTACAATTGTGTTGAAGAGTTTCTCTACTTTAAAGATATTAATTCTATATATTTAGTATATAAAACATGATATTTTATAGTAAACTTATATACTATATTTTCTCCTATTAAAATATTATTTGTCTGAGCACTTGAAGGGCAAGTGGTGCAATATATGGTTTGTTTTCTCTTAAAGTTTAAAATGAAATACCTGGATAGATTGCTTCTTATTTACCTGTCATAAACCAGTCTAATCACTTTCCCTAATATTAACACAGATGTGAAATGCTGAATTTTCTGTTTGTTTTTAATTTAAAATACCTTTTAAAGTTGTTCTTTTAAAGGCATGTAGCCTAGTATTATTAACAGTCAAGCATGAAAGAAAGAAACTAGAATTTAGTTTATAAATGCCCTGGGTTAGTCTTGAGGGCATGTTGTTGATTTCCTATTTAATTTAAAAATTACTGACTCCTCTGTCAGTGGATCAGAATGGTAGTCTGAATGGAAGTCTACTCTATTTTTCTCTTTTCCATTTCGTTAGGACTTTCTCAGATAAGAATCAGCAAAGAGAATATTAGCATTTTACCCACATTTTCTGTGTATCTTGATTACCATTTGAACAAATTAATTGTTACACTTCTCCAAACAGATTATATATTTCAAATTTGGCAAAGTATAGAAAGATAGTTGGTTTATTGATGGGGAATTTCTTGTTCTTGACATTGCATTTTGAAGATTCAGTGCATTTATTATTAAAGCTGACTTTAATAAAGATGTGCTAATGATGAGTTCACAGACGCTGTGTCAGAGTGAAAACAGACAATCTGTACCTAACTTTATGCTGATGATACAGTGGGAAATGCGTTTGCTTAGAAAACCATCTGTTGTGCATTTATGTGCAGTTCTACAGTGGGTAGCTAAATTGTCATGGCTATGTCCTTAAAAAGGCATATGCTATCAACAGCAGTCAAGCACATTTCTGCCCCTTGATGCTTCTTAAAGAGATAAGTTGGCTTGGTTTGTCATTTATTGGATATGGCATTGGTTGTCTTGAGTGAGTTATTCTTTTCTATATACATGTTTCATTACAAATTAGAAATGTTTAATGTTCAATATTTTAAACTTAAAAGTAATAGGAGGGTGAAACATCAGCTTAATCTAAAGCCTTGAGGCAGGTAAAAGAATGTCTTTCTATCCTTTGGCTTTAAGGTCCTTTAATAGAAAAGAAAAGACATGATTTTTTAGGATATTTGGTGAATCTAATGTTATATGATTTTGTTAAATGTATGATTCTTAAAGCATATAATTTTTACGTTCAGTACTCTAGTGGTCACATTATCATTATGCAATGTCCCTCTTCTTAAAGCTCATTTTAGGAAATAAGAGTAGTGAGAAATATATAACTATTGAGAATTTGGTAAGATTTTATCAATATACATTATCCCACAAGTGTAGAATACCTTAAAGCATATGTTGTGTCAGAATGGAGACCTGATCTTATTATGGTAGATTCATGCTTTTGAGGTTGTCTCTTGGTAAGAATCAGAAGTCAAATAGAAAAAAAAAAAACAACTTTTTTTAGCATCAGCAGGAATTCTAGGAGAAACTCACTGGGTTGGGTATACAGTCTCTATTTTCCTCTGCAACTATGTAGAAACAGTTGTGCCTGTGGGTACTTTTGTCCAAGGAAGACCTTTCACCTTGGCATTCTCCTGCAGCCTGCTTTCCTGATGTGGGGTTTTCACAAGAAAGCTACCAAGTTAGTATCTCCTTGGAATCTATCTCATTACTCAAGAATATGCATTGTCTTTCATTTAAGTAGTTTTGTAAGATACTGTAGTTTTTTCTATCTTTTTTTTTTCTTTTTTGGATTATTATTTCCAATTTCCTTTCAGAATAAAAATTCTCTCTCTCTCTCTCTCTCTCTTTCTTTCGTTTGTGGTGTACATGAATATACTTCCCTCTTTTTTATTTTATGAAGATATTATTTTAAAGTTCCATGTTCCCCTTCCACAGTCTCTTGTCCTTGAAAATGATAAGGAATACCAGTAATGTGGATAATATTAAATTGCTGCCTTAATTGTATTATGTATTTTAATTCTTAATGATGGGTTTGTTTAAAAGGGTTATTTCTTTCCATTCTGATTTGTATTGGATAATAATATTTTCCTTAAAAGAGGTTTACCTTTTCAGTGTGTTGATGATTGAGTAAAAATATTTTTGTGTCTACTTTATGCATAAAATTTGGTGAATAAATTAGAGTAATAAAATATTTTATTTGAACCTTTGAGTTTCTTTTTTATGTCTCTTCTTGGGAGAAAACAAGGATTTTTTTTTCAGTTCATTGGGAAGGAAAGTAAAAGAGGCAAAGAAAAAACATGCACACAAAGACAGACAGACTCAGACAGAGAAAGCTTTCTGAATGTATGTTGGAAATAGAAATTTTGGTTTCTTGTTATACAGATGTAAGCACTTTGGCTTTTTTTTTTTCAGCTCCAGTACCTGTGCACACATATTCTGGTAGCAATATTTAAAGAAGCTTGGAATATGTGTTAAATGTCCAATAGAAGCTAAAGTTAAGAAGGCGGTAGGAATCAAGTCTTGTTCTCACTTGCCTGTCAAAAATGAGGTCAGCGAGCAAGGATATATCATCTGCGCATGTGCGTTAATACAGGCGCAAGAGAGAAAGCCTCAGGCAGAGGAAAGAGCTGAACCAGAAGATAAATTCATTATTGTTAACATATGAAGGACTTTTAGTAATATGAAATGTTAATTTTTTTCACATTTACTAGATAATCTCAATGTTAAAAATACTCTTTCTTAGTCACTCTATAATATTCATATTTTTGTGTCTGTCAGAAAAAAAAGATTCCTGTAATGTGAACAAATGCATGTTTATAATGATCACAATATGATTTTCTGCTATTATGGGTACTTCTAGAATGGGGACCGATTAAACATGGTCATATAGAAACGAGCACTTTTATTCAATGGTTGAATTTTGTAGAAAACTATTTAAATAGCTCTCTGCAAGAATATGGATATATCTTTTTTTGGCTGAAACAAAATATGGCAATAATAAAAGGCATTTCAACTGTGTTAGGATTTAACAACCAATTTTCTTGATGTCTCTGAAGATAATGTTCATAAGTTCCAAGTTCATTTTCATGGTATAATGCTGTTATTAAAATTAGCATAAATTTGAAATGATGGGTAATTCGTATCTATTAGACAAAAGTCAGCTCCTAGTTAAGAAATTCTTGTTGCTGTTGAATCACAGGTTTTAAATTAAATTTTCTGATTTGCATTAGAGTTAAGGCTGTAAATAGTTTTCTGGAAAATATAATTGAGCTGGTACTGAATTTGTACATCAGATTATCCCATTAGAACATGAAGATTCTATTAATATTTGAACTATGATTGCAGAGATACAAAGGAAGCACACGAGGCAGGCAACAAATATATCTGTGATGTGCACAGTATTACTGAGTTCTTCAAAAGACTCACCAGAAAATCACAGAGGAAACTAACTTGAGTCATAATACAATTAATGTTTTCCTTACAGCTATTCAACACACACTATGGGTGTAATTGGGTAAGAGAAAATACAAAAAGAAACAAGGACTTTTATATTGACCAAAGAAAAATCATCTTAACACTTGACTTATCAAATATAGAGAGGCCTCCAACTTTTATTTGTCAGTTATAGAGAAAATGAGTAAGCTACTGGATGTGTTTAAGAGGCTTTTGATTGTGTGAGTAAAGTATTTAAGTTATTGATGCCCTGATATTCAACAGAAACATTTTAATCCTCTAACATCTTAATGATGGGCCACAGCCGATTAATATGTGAAAGCTATTGCACAATGGCATCTATAGCAATACATTTTCATGGTCTGAATCTCCAACGAAAATTTCACAATTGTTCCTGTACACATTTTCACGTAGATCCTACGCAGTTTTTAATCCCTCACCACCTTCTCTTTCTGTTATTGTGTCATCAATTTGCATTGACTCTGTCACTACTGTGCAAATGAATCTCAAATCAGGATCTCCGCATGGTACCTGTTCTCCAACCTGTATTTATTCAAGTTAGTTCATAGAATTATACCCTGAAGTGCTAGGATAGTCACCTCTGGTACAAGTGGGAAAAACCATTCATTTCCTTCACTCCAAATCCTTTGCCGCTTCTTATGTTTCTTCTCCCTGTTTATCCACTTCAATGCTCTTTCAACTTGTATTTAAAGTATGTTAGACTTTCTAGTTGAGTCTTCTTATTGACAATTTTTAGGGTCCCCTTATCTGATTTTTATTGTCACAGATTAGTGCCTTTATTATACCTTTTAATGTCTATCTATCTATCTATCTATCTATTTATCTATCTAAATGAATACACAAAATAGTTAACATCATGTCATAGTACTCTGAAAAAGAGTGTCTCTCTCACTGCCTTTGCCTTGGAATCCAATTAGAATTATTCAATGAGATCTCTAAAGAAAACATTTTGTATCACCTGTCTAACATTCTTCAAACTGCTCTATCATTTGTTAACCAAGCTGACTCAGTGGGAAGTGTTCAATAACTCCCTAAAGTAGGCTTATTTTCCATAAGTATCTGGACTCAAGAACTACTATACTATAGTTTATAAGTGGGTAATAGTATATCATGTAGGCTTTCTAATATTTATGTGAAAGTTCCCAAAATAAGAACAGAAAATAAATATCAATTTAATATGGGATGGATTTTGTATGATTGTAATATTTAACATATCTTTTATTGTATATAATAAATATTTATTAAGTGGAAGTCTTTAATATTCACAATAATAAGCCCGTGTCTTTAAACAGCAACTTTCAACTGTTAAAATAGTAATTGTAGTCACAAATTACATCTTATTTTTAGACTTGCCTCCAATTTCTTACAATTCACCTATATGCTGGAATTATGGGTACAAGTTATCATCAGATCCAGCCAAAATTCTTTTTATAGTGACCTTATCATTCATTGCTCATGGTGCTAGCTCTAGTACTGGTTTCTATCTGTGATGGAGAATAAATGTCCGTGTTCACAAGGGCTTCACATCTTCTTTTCAACATTCTGTGGTTGCTCTCTTACTAGTCTTGATAATCTTTGAATAAGTGAACATGCTTTCAGAAATACTTGGGTTTCCAACAAGTTATATAAGTCTTTTTGCTTAGAAGAGTAAATGCATATGTAAATAAACATGCATTGGAATCAGTTTATTGTAGGTTTGATACTAGTGTAGCGATTTAAATGAGAATGTTCTCCATAGGCTCATCAGTTAGAACACTGGGGGTCCCAAGATGTTGGTGCTGTTTGGAGAGGCTATGGACAAATTCAGCCTTGCTAGATGAATTATGTCTCAATGTGGGGAGACTTTTGACAGGTTTGTAGCCTCTCTGTTTTCAGTTCACATTTGAAGATGCAGTCTCTCAGCTTTCTGTTGCCAACCCCATGTCTGTCACTGGCTGATATTCCTTCCTTCCATGATAGAATCATAACACTCTGGAAATGTAACTCACAAATAAACTTCTTCCTCCATAAGTTGCCTGTAGTCATAATGTCTTATCACTACTATAGAAATGTAGCTAATATACCTGGCTACTTAAAATTTGTGTTAAATGATTTTTAGCTTTGTTTTCATCCTCTACTAAATAAGGTTAATTGCATTTCCTTTGTGATGTATTGTATAGACACGATAAATATTTTGTATAAATCACTTGGGAGTTTATAATGATTATTAATAAACTATAGATTCTAGTATCATTCTGTTTACTGTTATTTCCATAACTGTAATGTGAAAATATTTTTATTGTTTAAATAAGTTCAACAGTAAATTCAAATTCTATAAGACTTCCAAGAGTTTCATATTATATTACTTCATTTCTTTTCTATACAACCCAGCTTTGAACTGGGCTGGAACTTTGATATTTCTGCTTGGCACCTCCCAAGTACTAGGATTACCTCAATCAGTTTCTAGATGGTGCTCTTTAAAAGGATATATCTATTTCTAGAATCCTATCTAACTTTGTTGTTGTTGTTATTATTATTGTTGTTGTTGTTACATTTATTCTTTTTTCTATTTTGGCTACAGTTACCCCTCCTTCTTCTTTTCTCAGTATCTACCCCTACCTCCACTCTCATACTTTATAAAGTAAAGAAATTACATTTTTATTTGGTCCTAAATTTCCAGACTGTTTCTCAGAAGCAAGTTCAAAGCCTTATTCATAAATAGCTATCACCAAAGACTAATTATAAGCTACAGCTTTGCCAGGTAAACCTCCAGTCATGGTTCTTCCTGGATAATTCCTGCAAACCCATTTGGAAAAGGATGTTTTATGTCACCTGTTAGGATTTCGTTAACAGCTGCCTTACATTAGCTTTCTCATCACCTTACAATCAAAATCATTTTAAACTTCTCTAGGTTAAAAAGCATTCAGTCTTTGGTTAGTGAGGCAGGAATGGTTGGAACACTCTCATAGAAGCAGGGGGAGGGGGGATGGGATAAGGGGTTTTAGAGGGGAGACTGGGAAAGGGAATAACATTTGAAGTGTAAATAAATAAAATATCTAATTTAAAAGAAAAACCATTCAGTTAGTCAGTTTACTTCTTAGCTACAATCTCCTATCGTACATGGTCTTCTTTCTTATATGTCTCCTTCAGACTCTTGTACTCACCTCTTTCTCTCTATGGAACATCCAGTATATTTACCACTGCTTACTTCCAATGTATTGCCTTTTTTTTTTCTTCATCTACTTGTACCATTTACTATACTGCCTACCATACTCATGACAATATTACACCCTTGCTTTATTATTTTTTCACTAACCTGCCTGTCATAGCACCCATCCTGGTGTGTCCATCTTTCCACTTTCAGAATGAATGTGTTTAATGTTTGGGAAAAGATAAATTGAGGACGCTAAAAACAACCTAGGTCATTATATTTTAGTATTGGTTGTCACAGTTGGAGGGGAAATTATAAAGGGATGTTTATTTGAATATGATATAATAGTGTGCATAGGTGACCCTAAAAATCCCACTCGGAATCTTAAAATTTTTAACAAAAGTTTATTCACTTCAACAATGAGTGAAAAAAAATTGACATTTCCAAATATTCTTATGGTAGAAGAATGCTTAGGTAAGTTTTGTCTTAGGTTCATAGTTAAGGCACATAGTGTTTGCTATAGCTGGTATACAAGAGAACCAGGCTCATTTCAAGCTCACAGCAGAAGCTGATGTGTTCTTGAGACATGAATCAGTGAGGGCATTATGAGGCTTACATCAGAGTACCCATACATCCCAAGCCAGGCAACATGTAACAGAGGAGAATTCCTGGCACAGAAGTCCTAAGCTAACCGTTGCTGTGATGCTGTGATGGTATCCCAGGGTAATAGAAACATACCACATAAGCTACTGGCACTAATTGGATCTAGCTCAAGGAAAAGCCACCATTGGTACAGGCAGGCCTCATATGAGCTACTCAATCCTAGGAAACTCCAGTGGTTCACGAAGAGCTCTGGATACCAGACACTGATACCAGACTCTGGATTTGATGTTTGACCTGATGGGTGTAAATCTTCCTTTGGTCTCACTTTTCTTGCTATGCCCCATTTTCTCCTTTACAAACAAGGAGGTTTACATTCTGTCATTGTATATTAGAAATAGGTAAATTGTTGTTAACAGGAGATCATAAATAAGAAATTTCCACAAGGATGTAACAGAGGACTTTGGACTTTGAGCTATATTGAAACTGTTGCGATGTTGTTGTTAAGATGTTAAGCTATGGGGATGTTTGATATAGTACTGGATACGGTTTTCATTATGTGGTCTCAAGAACTTGAGGCCACTAGAAGTTGAATGTTGTGGTTTGGATAGATAATGTCTGTCATATGCCCATGTATTTGAATAGATGATACTTAGCTAGTGGGGGAAACTTGTGGAATATTTAGGAGATAAATTCCCCTGGAGGATCACTTTGGAGGGGATTTAAGTCATAGCTTGAGCCATGTTTTTGTTCGTTTTCTGCTCCCTGGTCCACCAAAAAAATGAAGGGTCCCTTATGTATAGTTAGTATTGAAGAATACTTTCTTGCATCTTTTATACACAAAATCACAAACTTGAATGATATAAAATAATATGTGAATTTGAAAAGCAAAAAATTAAACACACTAAGCATAATATTATAGCGTCTTATTTTCATTTTTCTCTACCTTTTAAAATTTTTCTTTTTATTGTTCTATATTTTGACCAGTTCCTCATGGAGTTGGGATAAAAGTGAAAGCTCTCCCTTTCAAGTTAGTGTATAGGAAACTCTACAGTTCCTGAATTCAAAGGATTCTGACCTGCATGGATATGACACCCAGACTCAAAAATTTCAGAATCAGGCAATGGAAGGAAGGTGGATGTTGAATCATCTCACACACAATTAAACAATCTGACCAATTGCTTGTCTTATCTCACTTTCTCTGCTTCCTCTTTTCTTTTATGTTGTCCAGAACCCTTTTCCGGTTCTGTTGACACACCAACAGGTAAAAATAAGACTTTTTTTTAAAAACTTCATTAGCCTAATCTGGATAATCTCTCACAGGAACTTTCAGAAAATGACCTAGTCTAGAGGATTGCTCAAAGGCATGCCCCAACACTTAGCTCACAGATGTTTTTATAGCCTGTCAAGTTGACAATATTAGTCATCATACATTGGTTGCTTTTTAACCAATGTATAAACTTTTCCAACTTTACTCTGCTTGCTTTACATGTAAGGTCACAGACATGCAACTTTCTTTGAAAAATTGTTTTCTGTCTATTCTTTATTGATTTGCTCAAGTCGCATTCTTGTTTTGATTTTGCCTTTTTCAGTGTCCTGCTATTCAGACTATTACAGAATTCCTGTAATAAGCAGATTTAACAAAAACACCTCAGAATTGCATTCTGACACCTCTAATATAGAGGAATAGCTTAGATTTCAGCTCAAATGTCTCCACTAAGGTCAGGCAAATAAAGTATAATGTTGTTTATGATGAGATGCTTTTATGACAAACTTAAGTTGACTATGGTGAATATTTATTTTCATGGGGCCTGGATGGAGTTGTCTATCATTAAAGGCTGAATAAGAAGAAAAACAAAGAAAACAGAAAATATTGAAATATTAAGAAAATATTTTTAAATTTTTTTATTGGATATTTTATTTACATTTCAGATGCCATCCCCTTTCCCCATTACCTCTCCCTAGAAAACCCGTATCCCATGACTCCTTTTTCTTTTTGCTTTTATACTATTTTTTAAAATGTTAATCAAAGGCTTTATAAGTTTGGTAATGCTCAATCAGAAGTGTAACCCAATACCCATCCTAGATAAATCAGCTATCTTTGACTGGTGGAGACATGTGAACATCTGCCTCCATGCCCCCCCCCAACATCTATCTCTCTCTTTCTCTCATCACCTAGCTTCTCCTCTCCTTCTTCTCCTCCTCTCCTTACTCCTTCTCTTCCTCTCACCTTAGCTCCTCCTACATATCACCCTTCCTGTTAAAATAAAACTTTTCCCTCAAAATACAATTAGAGCATAATTATACCAATTTGTACCAGTGAGGTACAAGATAGGCCTAATACCCAGTCCATCATTTTGTTGACTAACCAGAACCTCTGCCATCTCTCCTAACTAAAAGACTTAATTCTGAACCTGGCATTTTTTCTTGGCTTTAGAATGAATGTCAGCTTAAAACCATCCTCTCAAATCTTTTCTCTCAAAGTAAATAGCCAGGATTGGCTATGAGACTATAAGTTTTCAACCCCGTCAGAAATCTAGAATGACTAAGTTAACTGAAATTATGGGAAGCACAAAGCATAGCTTCTAAAACTTAGCCAATTCACAGAGTCCGCTGAACACCTGGACAGTCCCTATACTACAAAACATTGGAGCATCTGATCTTCAGCCTTCTGGCCCACGATTATCTGACAGACCTTAGTGATGCAGAATTATTAAGGGCTGATTACTCTCTCTAGGCAGATATAATCAGTCGACTATTCTGCAAGTGTGTCCTTTTCCGGACATTAATTTGTCTGTAGATGGAAAGAGGCAATTATTGCCTAGTGGCTGTCTCACCACAACTGGAGTAACTTCAAAGATGCTCAATTTCTTCTTAGAATCCAAGACAGGAAGCTGTCAGGAGAAGGCAGGTCTCTAATCAAAATGAACATTACTACATAAATGTTTGTAATGTCAATTCTGTGGACTTCTGACACATTGAAAACCAACTATCCGTGTAAGGTAATCTGGACTGTTGTCTGTTAACTCCTCTCAGCTATTTCTAAATAAAATATAGAAAACACCCTAACAACAAACTCCAAGCCATGAATTTGCTATAGTCCCTTAACTCACAGGCCAACCATCTCAAATTAGTTAAAAAATTTAAAGAAGGACTGGGTCTAAGCCTTGTATTCCTAAATGTATTATATATATAATACATATGTATTATATATACATGTATTATACAGGCACAATGCCTATGAGGGTACGAGTATTCATCTCACTTTTATATGAATAAGAAGATCGTACCAATGGAAACCTTAAATTTGAAATCAAAGTACATTTTGTACCATTTAAGTAATTATAACTTCACCTTGATAACAATTATACAGATTTCTACCACTAGGTTATGGCTATGAAATACATCCTAGTTAATACTCCCTGTCCCAACAGAAACACTATGTTTCCCTAGAAAGACAGCCCAATATTAACCACCTTAGTCCCCAAGTCCAGGGCATAGGGGTGCTGACTCTACATTAACTTCTTCAAGCTGATTACGGGTGTTGAGATATTAGAAGAGGGGCAGGAGGAAGAGTAAATTGATAAGCCTCTGACGCCATGTCTTCATTGCATCGAGATGGAATTCCAGGACATCAGAAGTTTGAGCAGGTCTGCTCAGCTTGCCTGATAAGTAGATACACCAAGGCTGTGTATTCTGCAATATACAATTCTCAAAACAAATTTTAGTATCAAGATAACTTTTTAAAGAGGGCTGACATTTTATTAAAGATGTTGGTTCTAACAAGGTATTTCTTTTCTGGTCTAAACTATTTGGAGTTCTGTAGGCTTCTTGTATATTTATGGACATCTCTTTCTGTAGGTTAGGAAAGTTTTCTTCTATAATTTTGTTGAAGATATTTATTGGCCCTTTAAGTTGGGTGTCTTCCCCCTCATCTATACCTATTATCCTTAGGTTTGGCCTTCTCATTTTGTCTTGGATTTCCTGTGTGTTTTGGGTTAGTAGCTTTTTGTATTTTGCATTTTCTTTGACAGTTGTGTCAATGTTTTTCATGGTATCTTCTGCACATGAGATTCTCTCCTCTATCTCTTGTATTTTCTTGGTGATACTTGTCTGTGACTCCTGATCTTTTTCCTAGGTTTTCTATCTCCAGGGTAGTCTCCCTTTGTGGTTTCTTTATTGTTTCTACTTCCATTTTTAGATCTTAGATGGTTTTGTTTAATTCCTTCACTTGTTTGGTTGTGTTTTCTTGCAATTCATTAAAGGATTTTTGTGTTTCCTCTTTAAGGGCTTCTATCTGTCTACCTGTGTTCTCCTTAAATTCTTTGAGAGTGCTATTCATGTCCTTCTTAAAGTCCTCTTTCATCATCATGAGAAGTGATTTTAATTCTGAATCCTGCTTTTCCAATGTGATGGGGTGTTCAGGTCTTGCTATGATGGGGGGACTGGGTGCTGATGATGCCATGTAACTTTGGATTCTGTTGCTTACATTCTTGTGCTTGCCTTTAGCCATCTGGTTAACTCTAGTGCTACCTGTACTCGCTGTCTCTGAAGCCTGCCTTTACAGATATCTTGCTTGTGTCTGATCTCCTTGGGGTCCAGATGTCTCTGTGATCTTCTCCAGCTGCTCTGAGTACAATGATACCTCTAGGATGACTCAGGATAAGGTGTCTCCAAGGTAGCAGAGCAGCTAGGTGTCTGCTGTTCTGGGTGTAGTGTCTCCTCTAGGATGTCTCAGGATAAGGTGGCCACTGCTCTGAGTGCAGTGTTTCCTCTAGGATGTCTCAGGATAAGGTGTCCACTGTTCTGAGTGCAGTGGCTCCGCTGGGATGTCTCAGGATATGTTGTTGGTCGCTCTGAGTTCAAATATTAAGAAATTTAACTATCAGAAAAATACATCTGTGGTAGTATTAGCAAATGAACTTCTGTTTCCTTTCAATCAGGTAGTCAAATTTCACTTAATTTAACTCAATATAAGCAACAATTCAGAGGAATTTTCTGGAGTGTATTTGTTACTTCTAATATTTTGATAACTAGTAATACCATGTTATAATTTTTCTATTGGTTTAATTTAGTATTTTTCAATGGATTATAACTAAGAAGGACACCAGAACATTTTCTGCACAAACATTCTGTACTGAGAGACTAGCTTTTGGGTGAGTTTTGTCTGTGCTGGACACCTTCTTAGCCATTGGAAATATAGGTTGCATAGATGTTCATAGATTTTAGTTTACCACACCATTAAATATAGATGTAATTTAAAAGTTTGTCTGAATATTTGAGTGGAATTATAATAATTGTTGGAATCACACTATACTGTATTTAGTTATACAAATATTATATGTTTGTATATATCATGTATGGAGTGCTGGGGAGACTTTCTGGTTTTCCATTTTGTCTCTGTTGTGCTCTGGGCCTTTTCCAGAGCATCTTCTAAAAGCTGGTTATTATAAGAGGAAGTGTGTCTGTGTCTGTTTAGACTCCCAATGTCTTGAGATGCTGTGCTGGGAAAGAGAATGCTGTATAAGAAAGGTATTAAGGTTTGCACAAAAGTCTCTTTAGGGAATAGCCAAGTAGTCTACTGCTGTAAGACAAAACAAAAGTGTTTTGGGGGGAATAAACTCAGCTGCAGACCTGGAAGATCCAGTTGAGACTATAAAGGCAGTGGTAGGTGAGGAGAAGTGGATTTGTTTTCACAAAGCTGAGGCCTGAGGATGAGGCTGTCCATGATCTTGCATAATTTGCAAATAGTAAGGAGGCTGACTGAGCAGCAGAAATGCAAGCTGAAGAGCTCAGCTTGCCTGAGGTGGTGTGAAGCAACTGAGCGAGGAAATCTGCTGTGATGGGGGACTGCACTGCTAGGAACCCACCTGTGAATAATCAGGTTTTGGCTGATGACTGTGCATGCCTTTGGGTGTTTTTGAAGCACTCATTCTTTCCAGAATAGATGCTGATATTAATTAGTTGTTCTGTAATCTGCTGCATTTCTCAAAAGTGAATTCTATTAAGCAGAATTCCCCTCAGTGTTGACATTGGCAGTTCAGGCTCCAGTTCCTTCTTGGTAATTATTCCAAGTCTTTTTGAAGTCACCAAGGCAATGTTTTGTTATATTGCCATCATTTGTGTTAATAGCGATCACCATGTCCAGCTACAAATACGCATTCTAGGATTCCTTTGACAATAACTGTCAATCTTTGGTGAAATGATTTGTTGATTTGTTTTTATTGGAATTCCTCTTCTTTTAGAGTTTGCAGGTGTTTTTAGATAAAGAAATCAAACTTACCCAAGTGGGGTTGTAGAAAGATTCCCATTGCATTCTCTGAGTTACTGAACATGTTTAGAACAGAACAGGGTATTTTTATGTGCCGAGGAAGTGGGTTATAAAGAAATCTTCTTTATTTTAAATCTGTAAATGAAACATGCCATGGTGGTATATGGTCAAGGAAACATATTCAGTTTTATTAACTGATTATTGACTGATTTGTTTAAAATAATATGTCTGCTTCTAAGAAATGAAGACATAGTAATTATTGGAAGTGGTGAAATTGTTTGTGTGGATTCAAACGTGTTTCAGTGGGTCTAAGAATATAGGTTACTTATTCCTTTATGTAGATGCCTGTTTGTAAACACGATGCATAGATATCTGAAGTAAGGTAAAATAAAAAAAAAAATCCTAAAAATGTCGCGGCCCGAGCAAAATGTTGAGGCCCCAGGCTGCCCCGCTTTTGGCTGCCACTGTATCCTGGTCCAAGCTCCCGCTCCGGTTCCGCAGGTCGGGGTTCAGCAAGAGTGAGGACGGACTGGAAGAATGGAGACCAGACAGAGTGTGATTCAATCCCGTTCATTCTTCAGTCTCTCTTCCTGGTCCAAGTCCCAAGTCTAGCTGTACTCTCTAAAGAGTCTCCCAAAAGAGTATCTCTCTCTGCTATCTGCCTCTGCCTTTTATATGTCTCACTTCTAAGCCATGCCTCTAAGTTACACCTTTAATCATGCCCTTAGGTCTTGTCTCTAAATCTGATCTCTAGGTCACACTCTTAAGTTACACACCTTTAATCTCACACACCTTTAATCTCACACACCTTTAAACTCACACACCCAAGGAAAGTCCTGGGTATCCAAAGAAAGATGTTATCAGAGTGTGCTCAGCTGTGGTAGGCTATTGTAATACAAGTCTCATGTCAGGGTATATGGCTCAAGATGGCTACAAAGCTGATAGCTGCTTTCTGCTAAAAGTCAGCCCCCAACATACAAAGACAATAAAATTTTGTTTAAAGTGCATGTGAAGAGAGATACTTTTCACATTTACTAGTGTCATCTTCTTTAATTCTGAAAAGGTAGAATAAAGTAAATCAAGTATCATAGATGTGGTTGAATACAATTAGTGAGTGGGAACACCTGAAAGCAGCATGATTTGGTAATCGTAACGTATAGAAAATGATATGAAAATATGCCACTAGAGAGCAGAAGACTTGGCCAGCAGGACATACCCTAAAGAAGGGCAAGTAAAAAAATGAGGATGTAATCCCAAATTTTATGTCTTTACACAAAGGTAGCCCTGAGGTTAAATGTCTGTCAGCCATACTTTCACAATTATATGTAGCAATAACCTACAATTCATAACTTCAATTTTTAATGGAGTTTGAAAACAAATGTTTTCACTAATTTCAGATAAATAGAAATTTTTTAGAATAAATGGCTGAGGAATTTTTGTTGTGGTTATTAAGAAGAAAGATTTGAGAATTATAATGAGATAAAGACAGGTAAGGTAACAACATGTTTGTCTTGTACGAGAACATGAGTCGGAGCAATAGAAGTAATATAAAACTATCTAAGGGTGGTGGACATATTGTGGAGACCAACCAGATCAACCAAATGTGATATTTAGGCCAGAAAATAGAGAGTAGAATCTGTATATTTCTCAAAAGAAGGCAAACAAATATATTCAACACCACAAATCACTAGGGTATTAAAATTAAAACAGTAAAATGGTACCTCACTTCAATAATAATTGCTATTATTAAAAAGACATAAAATGATAACAGTTGACAAGATCATAGAAAAGTGGGTGACCATTGCCAACTGTTATTATGGATGTAAAATAATACAGCTATTCTGGTACACAATGTAAAAGTTCATCAAAAATTAACATGGACATACCATATAACCAATAAAATATATACCAAAATATTTGGGATCTGTATCCTGTTGATAGCAACATTATTCACACTAGCTAAGAAATGGATACAACTATCAATTGATGGATAAAGAAAAGCTGGGAATAGGGAATATAGGCACTAGAAAAGCTGAATGTGGGCAATAGAATGCCATTTGGTCATGAAATTTTATAAAACCATGTCTTTTGTACTGGAAAATATTTCATCAATGAAATTGAAAAAGAAAAGACAGACACAGAAAGACAAATACCGTATGTTCCCTTTGATGCCTGGGAACTGATAAAAATTGCCCTCACAGAACTTGAACATGCAATGGTGTTTCCCAGAAGCAAACAAGTATAGGAGATAGAATAAAGGATAGAACATAGGAAAGAATAGATAAATGAGAAATAAGACATAGGCAAGCAGACGTTAAGGGTCCCTGGTGTATATTGTACAGTTGGTTACTATATATAAAAATTGTATGCTGTGTCTTACAAATCTAGAAAGGGGGGCTGGAGAGATGGCTCAGTGGTTAAGAGCACTGACTGCTCTGCCAGAGGTTCTGAGTTCAATTCCCAGCAACCACATGGTGGCTCACAACCATCTGTAATGGGACTTGATGCCCTCTTCTGGTGTGTCTGAAGACAACAACTACAGTGTACTCATATACATAAAATACATACATCTTTAAAAAAAAAATCTAGAAAGTTTTCTCAATGTTGTCACCATAAATATGTGATGAACACATGAGGAAACATGTATTTAACCTGATTTATACCTTACATACAGTGTTCATATTTAGTAATTGTTATATTTTATCAGTCAAAATCAAGTTTAAAACTTTAAAGAATAATTGGATGAGAAAGAAATAGATGTATATATATATGTGTGTGTGTATATATATATACACATATATATATGTATGAAGGATATCTTTTTAAATCAATAAATAATTCATTGTTGTTGTATATTTTAACTTGTTACTCTCCAAAAAGAAATTTTATGCTTAGTGTGGTGGCAGATGCCTTTAATCTAAGCATCATGAAAGAGGCAAGTTAAACTCTGTCAATTAAAGGCCAGCTTGTTCTATGTAGCATGTTTCAGTCCAGCCAATGTTACAGAATAAGATGCTGTTTTAAAAACTAATAACAAACAAAAATGGAAAATTTTTTATAATTTTGTTTTCTATCAATTTTTTGTAAAGAATAGTGTACGTGTAGTTATCTCAAAATAAATCAAATCACACTAAAACAAACTTTTAATATATCATATGCAAAACATCTGTCTTGGTACAGTTTTAAATTAATAATAATATTAGTAGATTTAACCCTAATTAAAATATATATGTTATAGTTGGCCAACTACCTTTCAGAATCTTTCTTTGAACTCTAGGCCTTGTATTCTGATGCACATGCATACCAAGGAGTATAGATACATGTATTTATGAGTTATGAGAAACAAAAAATATAGTAATAAAATGTCCTTTTTATTACACTTCTACATGCTTCTACACTCTGTATACTTGATCTCATTCAATCACTATAAACTACAGAGGCAGCCATTTCCCTTGTTTGATACATGACAGATTGAAGCTTCAGAGAGGGTCAACAACTTGTCATAGCTGGAATTTATAAATTCAGACAGAGACTAAACTGATGACATTCTACAACAAAGGATGTAAAATTGTTTATTGATCTACCTACTACCTAAAGCATTTATTAGGGAGTGTACTGACAAATGCTGTTACTAAGTGATACTTTGTCATCTATTACAAAAACACCCATAATTTCTTTTCCTGAACAAGTAAGTACCAGTAACAGATGAGGGTGCTGGTAAGAGCACATAGTTACAACGTGCTTTATATTTTTACGCCAGCAATGACATTAACACAATGGTGCTGATTCCCATAGCTGCAGAAGTCTTAAAGTCGCATAAAACTCAGACACATGAAGGAAAGATTTCAGTAGGTGAAAGAACTTTATTCCCTTCTTTAAAATTTTTGACACATCTCACACTGTCAATGTAGAATAATTAAGAATGAATGCCAGTGTGCCCATGCACATCTGAGTCACCAAGGACAGAGAGGCTTGCTCTTCTACCCCAGTTTTTCTGACCCTAGCTTCCTCCTGAGATAGTAGTGGGTGAGGGTTTCCAAGTATCATTCAATATTTGATCTTGTCATGCCATGGAAAGGTGGCTCTGTGTCTTTTTTTTAACTCTCTTTCATGGATGCATGATGGACCTTAATAAGAAGTCATATTTCACTTATTAAATAAAAGTCTCATATCCATAGAAAACACTTTCTAAGGACTATAAGTACTTTGCCTTTTGAAATCAGTGGTATCGGTTGCTAAGGCATGCTTCAGCACTTTCACTTGGCCAAGGTTTCCCTTTTGAAATATTTGCTTTCCCCAAATTCACCCATAGCTTTACCAAATACCATACATTGATTATTTTTTTTGTTGCTAAATGTTATATTTGCATTTCTTCATTATGGTTTGATTGTATCATAAACCATGTCAACTATTGTTATTTATTTAATAAAAGAAATATAGTGTTTATTCCTTTTCAGAGGCTGAATACTGACTTCACTACCCCAGTAGTCTACCTGGAGCCTTGTGGGAAGTTCTGTTGGTGTGGGAGAACATTTATCACTCTTCATCCTACTTCTGAGAGAGCTAGAAGAACACAACATTTATTCCACAACATTATTCTTGGGGTTCAGTAAGTCCTAGAGCCTTTGTTGCTAATTGAGGAATTGGGCACATGAGGGAAGACAATGGGTAAATGGCTAAAAGATGGCAAAGGAATAGATCCTGGGGAAGGATTGCTTATATATAGTTGATAGAAAAAGAAAAGAAAATTTTTCTACATGGAAGGGAAAGATTTGTGTTTTTCCTTTTAAATTTGTCTTTGGATTTTGTACTCTTCCTTAGCTGTACCCTGTCATCTCACCATTACCAAATCTTTCTTCTCTGGGCCTTCGGGTAGGTACTTTCAGGGGATCATTATTTCGTAATCATTTTCCTCGCCCTGAAATTACCCTCATCTCTCTTTGTACCTGACTGTGCTTGACACAAAACACCCCGAGCTTCTTAAAACCTTGATTTGTCATTGGGCTCTAGCAGCTGTTTCTAGGTTCCATCAACATGTCAAACTGTCAGGTGTGGAGACTGGTCTGTGGGTATTGCTGGTGGCAGTTCTGATCATTTCAGAAAGAAACGACCATTTTCCATCCAGTATGGTTTGCCAGTAGTCAATTGTGCAGCTGTCATCATAAGACACCACCATGCTACATCTTATGGTAGAGAATAGAATTGGATTAAAATGTATGTGCATCATACATTTGAATTTTTCAGGACTATAGGAAAAATGAATACACTTCAGGTATGTTATCTACTTGTTCTCCAGGAAGATTGTGGACACTGATCAGATTTTATATATTGGAAACCTATCAGTATTGAATAAAAATAAAGATATATATATATAGAAAATCCATGGAAGCTAGACAACTAGAGTGTATTCCTACAAATGGAAAAAATAGGTTCCTATACATTTTCAATACTACATTTAATATAAGCCTGAATTTTATTTGAATTTAAAGAAGTAGCTAAGATTTGCCTATAGTACAGAGATTGATGATCAGAGTCTCACACAGTCTTCTAAGATGTCAAATTTTGTTTCTTTTGGAGCCGTTGGGCTAGGGTTGCGTAACTAACTGCGGTCAGTGTGAAGCTTCATGGCATCTAATATTTGTTCTACTAAATATTGATCTAGATTCTTCCCTTTTTGAGGTTGAGGATATTGTTTATTGCCATATTTGAATGTGAATTTTCCATCACCACTAACTTCCATCTCACCACAAGCCTCATAAGTAATCTTCCCTCTGAAGACTCCTTTTGCTGTGGAGGTGTCATTGACAGATGCTGAGTCTGGGATTGTTTTCTTTAGATAAACAAATGCATCAGAGTTACAATTAGCTCTTAGCTTTTGAAAATTATATTTTGTCGCCTTGTCATATTAGCTTCAAGTTCCTACTTCTCTGGGTTTCATAACCTCTGAGACAAAATACTTCCTTCCTAATTTGTCAAGTGTCAGAATTATCAGACATGAATAAAATTGATTTTTATAGCAAGGGCAGCAGTACTTTTCCTTCTCTAAAGGAGTTGGAAGTTACAGGTTCACACTGTAAATAGTCTAAAATCAAAGATTCCTTTTGCTGAAGAGCAAAATGTTACAGAAGAGAGACAATTACCAGGGACCCCTCTGATCCAGAGCTCTGTCACTGCTGTGGATGATCTCAGATCCTACCACCAGATAAACACCTTTAGGATGAATAACCACACACAGCAAAGAAATCTGATTAAGGTACCAGTGTTTAACAATGTAGATTCAAAGGAGAAATGGGGACTGGAGAGCATGTTTCTGTTACTGAAGCCTAAGGCTCGCATTCAAAACCGAGAAAGGAAAAACTACCAGACGAATAATTAGAAAATAATTTTTAACTCTAACTTATTCAGCCACTGTCACATCTAATATATTTATCGAAATTTATGGATCTACTTATGTATTGTCCAAACATTTAGCTCTTAAGAGAAATTGGGTGGAAAAATTAAAAGAAACTACCAATAATCAGATTAATCTTTTTCTCATCAGAAGCAATCTTGTTTTGGCTTTAGCTCATTTTAGCAGTCAATAGTAATTGTTTGGTCTCCAACTAGTGTGTGTGTGTGTGTGTGTGTGTGTGTGTGTGTGTGTGTGTGTGAATTACTTAGTTAATTCACGTTTGTGAGTGATGATAGAAATTTACTACCTACAGAAAAAGGACAGATTTAAATTCTAGGCATTTACAACATTCCTTTCGATTACAGCTCTTAAGGAGATAGGAATGCCATAAAAATATCAATGGAATCAACTAACCGGGCCCCTTGTGGTTCCCAGAGACTGAACCACCAACCAATGAACATACACAGTCTGGACCTATGCCTCATATACAGCAGATGTGCAGTTTGGTCATCAAGTGGATCCTGAACAACTGAAGCAGGGTTATTGTGAAAACTGCTGCCTAAATGTGAAATATATTCTATCTGGGCTGCCATGTCCGGGTTCAGTGGGAGAAAATGTACCTAGCCTCTCAGAAGCATGATGTGTCAGGGTGGGGTGGATACTCAGAGGCATCAACATCCACTCAGGAGAAGTAGATGGGGAATGGGGGAAGGATTGTGGGAGGAGGTGACCAGGATTTGGGCAGTGAGCAGGTTGTAAAGCAAATAAGTAAATAATAATAATAATAATAATAATAATAATAATAATAATAATAATAACAAAACACCCCCACATTCCTTTCTACTATCTTAAATAACAACTAAGGAAAAATGTATAGAACTATATTTTCCTCTATCTCTTCTTTGTCTTCCTTTTCTCATGAATAACTTTCAAATACATCTATTTCTTCTCCTCCTCCTCTATCTATTTTTATTTCTCATTGTTCTTTTTCTTTCTCTTCTGCTTTTTCTGGCGCTTCTCTTTCCATGTTCCTCATTATTCAAATATTCAACTTAGAAATGTCTAAATTGGCAGAGATATAGAAATATCTGCTAGAATGTAGGTAAAGTACAAGAGGAATCACCCTGAAAGAAAACTGGCTCTTGGTTTTACAGCAGCCATCGACTACTAATAGTTTATAGCTAGGAATGGAACATAGGTAGCCATTTCCCTCTCCATAATGGAATGTTCATATGCCTCCATATCCATGATGGAATGTTAGCTTGCTGATTTTGTGCTGGTCTTGTGCAAGCCAAGTACTGCTACTGTGAATTAATGTGTGCTATGGCTCTGTATGTATAGAAGACACTACTTTACCACAGCCCTCATATATCTCTCCTTATTACCAGCTTTCCACTACATTTTTCATGATATGATATTACCTGAACTTGGGAAGAGAATACATATATATATATATATATATATATATATATATATATATATATATCCTAAATAAATATATATATATATATATATATATATATATATTTGTGTTTTATGTTTACAACTTCCATGTTACTATTTCTCTTCAGTGTGATTACTTGTGAATCGCAGTGTTAGCTTTTGTGCATTGCAATAAGAAACTTCTCTAATGAGGAATGAAACTTTCATTAACATATGTGAATAAAGGTCATTCTAGCCTAAAGGCAGTTTAATGCTAGGTTCATTCAGCAAATAGTGGTAGGTTCTCCCTTAGAGATAGAGGAGATGCCTATTCATGGGGTCTTAGTCAGGTTTACTGTACTAGTTATGAGTTTCTTCTATGGGAAAGGTCTTAAATCCAACAAGAACCCTGCTGTTGTTGGTTACATAAATAATATTTATGTCATTGTTGCACCATGGGCATATTTTCATAGAAGAGATGTTATTGTAGCTATGAAGATACATAGGTATGCAACCTGTTGATGACTTTTCTCCTCCCCGCTTATACTATGCTTTCTTAAACTATGCCTGCTTGTTATCAGTGAATAAACTTGTAGGTCAGTACCAGCTTGATATCATCTCCTTAGATGAAAGTACATACCTTTTTTTTTTTTAAAAAAAAATCAATAAAGTTATACAATAAAGCTCTGATGGGAAGTTTGAGAAAGTGCAATAAAAAGCCTGCATTTTTATGAAGGGTGGTTTCTAGAACTCTCTGACTCAAAAACTGAAGGGAACTATTTAACACCTGGCAGTGTGATTTTTTTTTTTGATAATCAATCATTTATTCAGTTTTGTAGAATAATTTCAATTAAACCAGGACAAACATTCTTTGAGTGGTTATCCCCTCACTTGCCCTAGTCTTTTATCCACCTCTCCACATACTTCTTTCTGCCATTATTCTGCTTTCCCTTTGAGTATGAACTGCACATTATCATCCTTCTGCATTAAGTTCTAACTTCTCTCCTTGAGTGTCCAAAATTTTAATTTTTTGCCTTCAATAGGTACACCAAGTTAAACTACATATCCACATATCAGAGAGAAAATGTGCTGTTTGCATTTCTTAATCTGGGCTAACTCACTATCTTTTAACACTCCCAGTTCCATCTTTTTACCTAAAATGTTTATGGTTTCTACTTTTCTTAGAGCTGAGTAAAATTCTCCAGCATATGAGTACCACATTTTCATTACCTATTCATTGATTTATACACATTTAATCTGATCCTGTTTCTTAGCTATTGTGAATACAGTAGCAATGGATGTGCATGAACCTCTCTCTGTAGTGTGACATGGGGACATTGGATATATGTATTAGGAATAGTAAACCTGGGTCATTCACTCGATCTATTTCTAACATTTTGAAGAAATCCATGCCTATTTCAACGGTATCTGAACCATGTGTCACTCTTCCCAACAGTTAATAAAGTAATCCCCCCCTTTTTACATATAAACCAAGATCTGCTCTTATTTGTTTTCTTAAACACAGCCATTTTGGAATATAATCATAAAGTAATATTAATTTGCATTGGCCAATTTTTGATTTAATCATTTGTTTTCTTTAGATTTGCTTTTTGAGTTATTGATCTATTGGATGTATAGTTGCTGGGGAGTTCTTCCTACTCTGTGTGCTTCCGCTTCACCGGACTCTAGTGCAGAAGATTTTTAATTTCATTAGATTTCATTTATCAATTTTGGTGTTAATTCCTCAGCAAATGGTATCTGTTCTGAAAATTTTTAATTTTGCCTACATGTTTTATTGTGACTTCTACCTGTTCATATAACAGCTTCAGAGTTTCATATTTTGTATTAAGGTCTTTGATCCATTTGATGTGATTTTTGTGCCTGGGAGGACATCAATGGATTTAGATACAAATACAGACTTAAGTTTAGACAACTATATCAACCCAATTTTTATCAAGATACCAAAAGTACTCATAGGAAGAAAGAAAGCATCTTTAATAAATGTTGTTGAGAAAACAAAGGGTTTTTGTTGTTGATTTGGGATGATTTTTTGGCCGTGATTGTCTTTGGAACATTTCTGAACTGAATATATTAAACAACATTGTTAGTACTAGTTGTGGCTACTTTAAATAATAACCCTGCCTTTCTTCCCTGTTCCTGTCTTTTCTACCATGATGGATTTTATCCCTGGAACTGTAAGCCAAAATAAACCCTTTCTGTTCAACACTACGTTTTCTCAAGGTATTTTATTTTAGAAAAAGACAAAAGCAAAAGCAGTTAATACCATGGGTAAATCCACTAGGCAAAGACTGACAATATGAGTCTCACCCCTTGCTACCCACATTAGAGAAAGAAAGAAGTGGTGTTGTGGATAACAATGAACAGTGCATAGATGCTGCTGCCTGTTGTGTTGGGAAAATGGATTGCAACTCATTTCTCTTTAATTGTTAAGAAATTAGAAGATGCGAGGAGACTGGAGAAAAGGCAGTGTCAGTGTCGTGTAAGGACTCAGAAATTAGAATTAGAGAGCACCTTGGAAGAAATTTATCTCCGTATATACATGGAAAATCTGGAGTCCATCTGCTGTAGCCTCAGCCAGTCATGTGGCCTGGAGGAAAAGAGCAGAAGCCAAAGTAGAGCAATTATAAACTTGGTAAACCATAGCCCTGCTGACAAGAGCCTATTTCAGATTGGCTCAGCTAAGCAGAATCATTGGCATTCTGGTTTAATGGGGAGATGGCCTGGTTGAAAGCCAGAAGATCACCATATAAAGCTTTATTTTTACTTTAAAAATAGTTTTCTTAATGTGTCTTATGAGTTATATTCTTAAGTACATTTTGTTATGAATATTATAAACCCAAAAGTTTAATGCATTTCTATATCTGTATCAGAAACAACAGTTGCAGCAACAACAGGAGCAGCAGCAACAGAAAAACCTTCACTGTGTCTGAAATCAACTAACTCTCCAGTGATTGACTATAAGCGTCACAGGCCTAGGGAGAATTTTAATGATCTAGCTATCAATAAGGCTGTTTTGTAATTATGAGGACAGCATAAAACTGAAAGTATTCAATTTTCCAGATGAGAACTATGCTTTTTTTAATTAATAAAGAATCCATTTTCATTTCTTTTAAATGCTCAACTTTCCTCCTGACATTTTGAAAGGGATATGATGCCTACGACTGATAATAATAACTTTCACATGTAGTCATTTTTATCACTTTATTGATTTGTCTGTTTTCTCATGCTCTTTTCTTTGATCTCATTTAGCATTTGGATATACGTTATTGATTTAATCCTGTGGTCATTTTGCATTTAAAGCTTGCATTCAGTTTAGTAGAACTGCTTCTAATATTCGGTATTAAAGAGAAGTTTTAGAGGGCCAAGTGAGTTGTCTGTCACACCTGCCTTAAACAAGTATGCATGGGCAAAGTTTGAATTCTTCCTGTGGGCTAATTAAAGGTTATTAAATATTTAGTAAATTGCAAAAATAACTCTTCTAAAATAAAATAGTTTTATAATATATTTGGTCATGATTCCTCAAGAATACGTTCATGCTCGTTATTATTATTTTTTTTTTTTTTGCACAAGAGAAGAAAATTGAGGTGGTGCTATAATTTTCAACACATGTGTAGCCTGTGATTCCGTCATTATAACACATCCAGCTCAATTTACATTCTAGAAAAGTTAGAAATCATATTGGTTTAAGAAAACGGCAGTAATAAGAGTCTATGACCACTCTAGCTAAGTGTGTGTCACTGGCTAGCATTATAGTACCAAAAATGAATTCCTTCTATTGAGCAGGCTTTAATTTCATTTAGAGAGCTCATTGTTACCATAAGTAACACCATTGCATCACTGATACTCTACGGCAATGCTAGTTTTGTGGTCCATAGGCTTTAGAGCTAGGTAGATATATTGATTCCTTACATCCTTGGCATCATACTTTCAGATACTATGAGAGCTAATTCCCAGGGAAGGAGACTTTCAGGTCTTCTGGCTATTATCCTTCAAGTCTTTTGTCTGCTAGGATTAGAATCTTGTTATTTAAAGCCTTTGTCCATTATTAGTTTCCTACATGACACTCTTAGACATAGTAGCTAATCCTTCTGCACTGTTTTTATCAGTAAAAGGAGAGGAGCAGCAGCTGGTTTTCTATACCCACAGATAACAGCTTCTTCAAAAACCTCATCAAATAAGCTGCCTTTTCAAACCCACAACTTACCAATTATACATGTCAAGTGACCATGGGGTACCCAACCCCAAATGATACATACATCTATAACACAATGTCTAAATCCATGCTCTAGGGAAAATATGAAAAAGGAGCAGACAGATTGTAAGAGACAGAGGATTAGGCTGCCTCTGGAGTGACAGTGTCTTTTAGACATTCTTGGAAATCAGCCTCCATGAGAATTACACAATATGGTTGCCTAAAGAAGACCTACATAATGACAATATCAGTTCACTATACCCACAGAACAGAGGGGGACATTTTACAAAGACTTACCACTAGATGAAGATCTACAGGCAATACTTGACTTCTGAGAGAGGGAAAATCAGTTTTCTTTAGGGAAGAGATTGAAATGTATCCAATTGATACCAATATCAATTGGTGCCTAATACCAAGTTATCATCTATAAACACATTTCATGTGAGCAGCACTAAATAAAACCAGTGTGTGTGTGTGTCTGCATGCATGTGTGCATGTGCACGTGCATATGTATGTGTTTAAATAAGAGAAGAAGCCTAAGACAGATGTTGGGACTTGTACGCAGACAGTTAAGATGAGAAATGAATCAGTATTCATGTTTGAAAGACTCAAAAATATTAAATTAAAATAAATCCAACCAGAGCCTGTAGAGAGGTGTCATTGCTTCCACTTTCCACCTTGTCAAAATTGTATCAGATTTATATTATTCTTAAAGACATTCATCTAGTTTGTACCAAAGCATGCAGTAAGAATTGCACCAACAACTTGTAGTAGAAAATAAGTTACTAGCACAATATCACAAAGGTTGTGGGGCTTTTGTCCTGAAAGCTACTGCTGGTCTGAATTCACCTCATGATTTTATGATCTGGTATTTTTTTGAGCTAAAAGATGAGATGTTGTTTTAGAACTAAAATTGATTTGAGGTCTCTCCAATCTCTCTCTCTCTCTCTCTCTCTCTCTCTCTCTCTCTCTCTCTCTCTCTCTCTCTCTCTCTCCTCTCTTTCTCTGTCTTTCTCTTTCTCCTGTCTCTTGCTCTTTTAGTAATGCGGTGACAAGCTTTTTAGAGCGATGATGAATGTAATGCTATGTTTCTGAACATGAATTTCTGTTGTGGGGGGAACCTAATTAACCAAGGTAAACTACTTCTATTCAAACACTTCAGAAAGATAGCACCAGTCACAAATGTTAAATATCTGTTATGCTTTACTTTGCTTACTCATGCATTTATTCAACACTTGCTATGGCAGTTTATCTAAAATTAGGTCCAAAGTAATTTAGGCAGCCATGCCCTGTGTGAGAGATTCTGTAGAAAGCTTTAAATCATAGTGACAGCCATTAGAACTTGCTTAAAGGAAATGCATTTCTGAATAACTACAGAGAAACAATGGAAAAGGGAGCTAGGCATATATCCACAAGGTCTCATAAGGAATTACTCAGTCCTTAGATATGTAGGTTTGGAAGAATAGAATAAGATTTATTATTTCTCACATATTTGTACACCAATTTAAAGGGAGTAATACCATGTTTTATTGAGAATTCATTCTGTGTTAGGAAAAAAATTGGAAGTTGTATCTTACTATAACACTAGTTTCTTCAGGTATATTCAAATTGAGTAAAACAAACTATTGTTGCTCTTTTATTACTGACAAGAAAATAATAGTGTAGAGATATTAGCTAATATTTCTAACATTATTACAAGAAAATCAGTGATGGACAGGAGTTCTAAATAGCAGCATTCTGATCTTAGCACACAGGTTTCTAAGTTTTGTATTTGTTTCTACCCTATCACTGATTTCTGTATATCATGGACACATTTTATTTTTCCCCAGAAGTCCCCAGAAGAAACTCAAATTCAGTATTTTATTTTTTAATATAAATTTTTTACTTTAGACAAAAGATGAGGGAAGGAATACAATTATCAATATATCACTCAATTTGTTTGTATCTCCTCACACCTGTGAATATTGCTAAAATAAACATGTATTATATATTGAGTATTTTGTATTCTATGGATATTAACCTTTGGTCAGATGTATAGTATGCTCGCTAATTTTATGTCAGCTTGACACCAGCTAGAGTCATGGTGTGTGTGTGGGAAGATATTCAACTGAGAAAAAGAAATGTCTTCATAAGATCAGACTGTTGATAAGCCTGTAAGATATTTTCTTAATTAGTGATTGAAGTGGGAGGGCCCAGATCATTGTGAAAGGTTCCAGCCCTAGGCTGGTGGTCCTGGGTTCCCTGGAAAACAGGCTGATCAAGTGATGTGAAGGAGTCTAGTAGGCAGTGCCCCACCATGGCCTCTGGATCAACTCCTCAGGATCTTGGCCTGTGTGAGTTTCTGCCCTCACTGGTTTTAACGATGGAATGGTATATGTAACTGGGGGAGGAATAAGGCCTTTCCTCCCCAAGCTGATTTTATCATAGTGTTTCATCACAGTAATATGATATAATCCATGGCTACATTTGTAATTGTTTCCCCTGACTTTTGTAAATTTTCTGCTCATATGAGTGATGAAATTCTTCATATCGTGGTGTGAATATTTTGTTTCTCATGAGTATTTGAAAATTTTATGTAACTTAAATTGATTTATTCATGATACTTCATTATTTACTTTTATTTACAAGTATTTCAAAGATGTTAATCAAGTAAAGAATAAATTCCTATCACTTCACTTGATAAATAATGAATGTGAAATAAGAACAGTAGGCTTTGAAAGGCTGCGTTCTATTCTGGGTTAATTGTTTCATCCCCCATAATAGTATTGCATAAAGCAATAAAGTGATCATTATAAACAAACAGTAGAATAAATGAACATTCTCTCATCTAACAGTTGTTTTAATTATTCCCTAGAGAAGGGATTTAGGGTAGAAATTCTAGACCAAAATCTTGTTTAAAATTGAAATTATTATCATTGCTACACTACTTCCTTCTTTTTTTTTTTTTTTGGTGTATTTGGAAATAATGTCTATTAACTTTTAGGACAGATACATGTACAAAATGCAAAACAAACCAACAAACAAGCAAGTACACATAAAAGGGCTGTGGGAGTACAGGGGTGGTAGTGGTGGTATACCCTTCAGAAAACTCCAGAAAGTAAAGCTTTCCCAGAAAACACACTTCTAATAATCTTAATTTTGAGCATCAGACAGTGAGAAAACAGTAATTAAACAGTAAGTAAAACAGTGAGAAAATAAACTTCTATAGTTGGTGTAATTAGAAATATTTTGTCATGGCATCTAGAGCAGATGAACATACAAACATGTCAAATTAACATTTCTTTTTTATTGGATATTTTATTTATTTACATTTCAGATGTCATCCCCTTTTCCCACTTCTCCTCCCTAGAAACCCCTATCCCATTCTACTCCCTCCTTTTTGCTTTTATACCATTGTGATTACATGCATGTATTAAGGTCAGTTTTAAGTTGAGGGTCTAGCAATACAATAGATGCAAATAGTCAAGGAAAAAGCAAGAAAATCAACACAAATAGTCAAAGAACAAGCAAGGAATTAAACCCAATTATGTGAACACTCCTATGTCACTGTTTCTAAGGGCTTATCAGGGTAACCAAAATATTTGATCTGACTTCCCTTTCCTAGCCCAAAGTCATTTTTTAAGTCTGAAGCCTACTTCCTTGTTCTAGCCTAAAACTTAGACTCCTACCTGAAATTACTTTTTTGTTCTAGTCTAATATTTAGATTCCTGCCTGAAATTACTTCTTTCTTCTAGCCTAAAATTTAGACTCCTACCTGAAATTACTTTTTTGTTCTAGTCTAATGTCAGATTCCTGCATGAAGCCCACTTCTTTGTTCTTGGCCAATGCCGTATTTCTTCCAAGCAGCCCATTTCCTTGTTCCTGGCCCATGTCAGATTCTTGCCAAGCAGCCCTAAAGGATCTCAGCCTCTCCCCTTTTTTTATTTCATTAACAAGACTGAGCCTGTCATAGGTTGTTCTGACAAGAATGCCTTCCATACCCATCATGGAATATGCATTATCCAAAGCAATGCACTTCTGTCTTAGGTTGGTAAGGCTCTGGCTACACTATTTCCTATACAAACTTTCAAAATCAGAGGATAATATATGTTAACATCATATTTCAGAAAGGCAAGGTAAGAATTTGAAATTTAGTGGAAGCATAACCTACAAAAATTATTAATCACAGGTGATATTTTGAATACTTAATTATACCATGATATATGTGAAAGTGTCACTTAGGTTGTCCTATTTTACTGACAAGTAGGATTTTTTGGTGAACTGAATGTGTTGAAATCCCTCCTTGAAGTAAGAAAAGTGTAGGAAATAATCCATTGCGGAAAATGGCTTAAAAGATAGATTGTATGCCATATACATTTAATAATCCTAAACAAGGTGAGAAGTAGAGGGAGGTGTCTTCAAAAGTTATGCCCATTGATAAAAATGAAGGTATTTCAAAGTCCATAGGGAGTATAAAATCAAATTATATATATGTAGTCAGAAATATGTACAAAAAGGGATAAAATGGGAAGCATCATGTCAGAATGCAAATTGTGCCTGGAGAAAAATAGTTTGAAAATAGCATGTTCAGATGATGAGGTGACTTAGAAATCAGCAAACTAAATCAGGTTGAAATTTTCTAAGTGTAAAGTTTGATGTGAGCATATCTTATACTGTAGTAATAAAGCCACAGTCACCTTCTATACTTAGGAGAAAAAAAAAACAAGTTTCAAACATGTAAGAGTATTTTCAAAACATTAGTAATCTGACTCTGAAAAATTGGTACAAAATCTTCATTCTTCTTTCATCCTACGGATACCAAGTAGTCTTATTCATCTGACAATCGCAAGTTTGTTTAGTTTCTATTCAGATGAAATCATGGCATCTAACATAATGAATTACAATGTTAGAAACATGAATTTTTGTGACTTATGTATGCCAATTTTCTGCATGTTTGGTCAGAGTTTGCATTCTAGAAAATGACAGTGACAACAGTGTAAAGTCAATAAGCCTGGACAGCAGTGTAAAAACTCTAAATATTAGTTGAAGAAAATTTCAATTTTGTTTTATTTCATATTATTCATATTGCAAAAATATATATGGTCTTTACTGTGACATGACCTTTATCTTCTCATTTTATTATTATTTTTGATATGTTACTCAAACAGAAAATTTTGATTGGATTTTCCATTGAAAATTTCACGTCGATGATACTAATTATTAGAGGATTCCAATCTAGTCCTAAGATATGTTCTGAATTACATTAAAGAGCAAGAAAGTCATAGTTCCATTTTAGATTGATTTTGTGAGGATTGATAGCATATCCAATTTTACTATATTAGCCTTATCATTCCAAGAGCATGGGGGATCATTCTAGCTTCCAGTATCTTCTTCAATTTCTTTCTTCAGTGTTTTAAGGTTTTTATCACAGGAGTCTTTCTCTTTCTTGGTTATCTCAAGGTATTTTATTTCTTTGAGGCTATTGCAAAAGTATTGTTTCTCTTATTTCTCCTACAATTTGTCATTTGTATATATGAAGGCTACTGATATTTATTAATTAATGTTGCATCCTGCTACCTTGATAGGTTGTTTATCATCTATAGAAGTTTCCTCATGGAATTTTTAGAAACACATATGTATACACTTATAAGATAAAGACAAATTGGCTTATTCCCTTCCTATTTTTATCTCTTTGATGTTGTTTAGTTGACGTACCACTGTTGCTAAGCTTTTTAGTGAAATATGCAGAATAGGTATTGAGAGAAGTTACAAAATTTCCTGACTCCTGATTTTAGTAGAAATAGTTTGATTTTATTAGCTGTGGGCTTTTGGTAAATAAATAAAAATGTTGAGAACCACACTAGTCCCACGTTCGGGTGCCAAAAATGTTGGGGCCCTCTCCACTCCATGCTTGGCGGCCACTGTATCCTGGCCCAGGCTGCCACTCCGGTCTGCAGGTAGGGGTTCAGCAAGAGAGAGAGTTACGACGGACTGGAAGAATGGCGACCAGGCAGAGTGTGTTTCAATCCTGGTTATTCTTCAGTCTCTCTTCCTAGTCCAAGTCCCAAGTCCCAAGTCCCAAGTCCTGAGTTCCTAGTTCCTAGTTGTACTCCTCCTAGTTCTTAGTTGTACTCAATTCATTCTTTTCCGAGTGTCTAATGTCTACTCCTACTCCTAGTGTCTGAATCTCTGTTACTCCAAATTGTTTTCTACTCTCTAAAGTATCTGATGTCTGATGTCTCTTCTGTCTGCCTCTCGCCTTTATATGTCTCACTTCTAAGCCATGCCTCTAAGTCACATCTTTAATCATGCCCTTAGGTCTTGTCTCTAAATCTGATCTCTAAGTCACACCTTTAAGTCACACCCCTTTAATCTCACACACCTTTAATCTCACACACCCAAGGAAAATCCTGGGTATCTAAAGCAAAATGTTATCAGAGTGTGCTCAGCTGTTGTAGGCTATTGTAATACAAGTCTCATGTCAGGGTATATGGTTCAAGATGGCTGCAAAGCAGATAGCCACTTTCTGCTAAAAGTCAGCTCCCAACATAAAATAATCATTGAAATTGGGATAAGTTAGACCTCTGAAAAACCAATATGGTATTTATTTCCTTATATGTGGATGTTGGCTGTTAAGTCTCTAATAAGCAAGCTACAAGCATTTTAACCAGAATACTAGTTATAAAATGAGGGACTAGGGGGTGATGGATGGTTCTTCCTGAGGAAGGGAAACAGAAGAGAGAGATAAGGATGGATGCCTTGGTAGACAGTAATGAGAGGTTTAGAAGGGAGGGCAAAAGAAGCCAGGGAGAGTGGAAATCTGTGAAGTGAAACCCAAAACCAACATCCTTGTTATGTTAGGGGACCAGTGTAACCCTAACACAGTAGAAACTTTCTAAAATATATGCCTGTAGGAAGGGGATTTAAATAATATTGCCAAATAAGGGGGAGATGGAATTCTAAATGGAAATCTCTCATTACCACAAAACTCACTTAATAGTATCTTTGGAAGTTCTTTTTTTCATAATGCATGCTCTCTCTCTCTCTCTCCCCCCCCTCTCTCTCTTGCTTATAGATCCTTTGGTTATATATTATGTCTTCCTGTTTTGTTCTTAGTTTGTGGGTTTTGTTGTTGTTTAGTTTTGTTGGGATTTTAAGGAAACCTGTGTTTGCAAATGTGTGTCTCAGTTAATGTGTGATGTGTTTCATGTACTTTTTTCTATTATTATTATTATTATTATTATTATTATTATTATTATTATTTCTCCTGTCTTGGTTTGTCTGGTTTGTTTTACCTTATTTTATTACTATTCTCTAGAGGCCTATATGTTTTTTATAGAGACAGAAATTATATTTGTTTGTATGGAAGAGGTTGTGGGGAGTATTTGAAGGGAATATTTGAAAATTTGAAAATCAAATACTGAGAACACCCTTATAATAAACTCCAAGTCATGAATTTGCTATAGTCCCTTAACTCACAGGCTGACCATCTCAAATCAGTTAAAAAAGTTAAAGAAGGACTGGGTCTAAGCTTTGTATTCCTAAGTGTGTTATACTGGTACAATGCCTATGAGAGTAACAATATTCATCTCACTCTTATATCACTAAGAAGCTCATGCCAATGAAAACCTTAAGATTTGTAAACAAAGTAAATTGGTGCCATTTAAGAATTTATATCTTCATCTTGATATTAATTATACAGATTTCTACTAATAGGTTATGGCTATGCAATAAACCCTAGCTAATCCTCTCTATTCAGACAAAACCACTACTTTTCCCTAGGGAGACAGCCCAACATTTACCACCTTAGTCCCCATGCCCAGGGAATAGGGGCGCTGACTCATCATTAGCTTCTTCAAGCTGATTATGGGCGTTGAGATATTAGAAGAGGAGTGGGGGGGAGAGCAAGTTGACAATCCTCTGATGCTGTGTCTTCGCTGCCTATGATTAACATTTCTTTAAAAAATGTATAAATGCAAAAAGGAAAAGGGGGCATGGGATAGGGGTTTTCTAAGGGGGGGGGAATGGGGAAACGGGATGGTATCTGAAGTGTAAATGAAAGATCTAAAAAAAAAAAAAGAAAAAAAATAAATAAACTCCACTTCCAAGTTAGGATCACTTGGGAAAATGGAAGCAGTTACCTGGGGCACTCCACTTTCTGGTTGATTGCCCACACGGTTCTCACACCAACAATCTCCAGTCAGGAAATACCAGAAGACTTACCTGTTGGTGCCCCATCAAAGCTTTGGCATTGCTATTCCTGCCTTTAAGGCTCTGCTCTAAGCATCGACTATATTTGTTGCCTTATTTTCTGTAGAAATCTCTGCTAAGTAAACTGCTTGCTACTGTGTGGGTTGGCTTCATTTGTTCCCATGTGTTTAGCAATAGACTTCTTTATTAGCACTCATTCACATAAATCTAATTTGGTTCAAATCATTAGAGAAAAAAAAAACAGCCTTTATAACTCTTATTTCTCAAGGAGCTGAGGGTCTCTGAAAGGAAAGGTATCTCCTATCCCTCTGTAAGCTACACAGGAGATGCTCAGAAACTGTTGTTCATTTAGTTGTTGAGTGGATGGACTCTAGTCTTCCTACTCTTTGAATAGTAGAACAGAAACATACATAAACTCTTACCTGAAAATACAACTTATTATTAGTTCACCAGGTTAAACTTACTTTTTTTGTGTCTTTCTATCATACCTAAAGATAATTAGATAGCATCTCAAAAATAAATAGCATCTTTTAGATTCACAGACAACTATTTATTGATGGCATTTTCTTGCTTTTCTAAAACCTTATAATTATTTGGGTCATTTTATTCTTTCTCAATACTTGCATTTTGTCTGCCTTTAATAAAAGTTTATCCTTGCTAGGCACTTAAAGATCTGAAATTATATCCTTGTTTAAAATGGCCATTGAACTGTATTCTGTTTTCTCCTACTGTTAAAGATGGTCTTTTGTTTAGAACTTGTTCAGACAGTGAGCTTCTGGTATAGAGGACCTGTCTTAAGGCAATGAGTTACAAAGTTATAAAGACATTAAATGTCCTGATCTAGTCTCCATAAGTGCACCCATATGAGCTGTGTATGCAACACACACATACTACAAACACAGATTCATGATAGTGAGCCTATATTGTTTCTATCTTAGTCTATTTTATTTGTTTATTTGGGCCAATATATAGGTTAATCTTAATTAATATAACAAATTTTCGTTAAACATGGGAATTACATTGAATATATAATTTCACATGTTTATTTTGCATACATAGTTCTGTTTATAGACATAATTTATATGCAGGTTCAATTTTAATAATTATGCATTCAGAACACAGTTATTTCTTAATTACTTTACCTATTATTTACTGTAATATGTTGTTTTGTAAGATTCAGTGGCTTTTATTTTACCTGTATAATTAAATAAAATATTTTTTGAGTGGTAAAAAAAAAAAAAACAAAAACAAAAAAAAAAAAAAAAAAAAAAGAAAATCAAATACTGAAGAAGTATTTGAAAATACATCTTCAGTAAAAAAAAAAAAAACATAAAAGAAGAAAAAAGAAGTGGAGGGATAATATGAGCTACTGTGGAAATAGAAACAGACCACACATACTGCTTATAGTTTATATTCACATGAAGGATACTATCTACCAGCCCTGTATAATTAATGTGTCTAATCATTTTGGTGCCACCTTTTCTAGCATAAAAGATGGATATAGTCTAAGTTTTCTAAAATTATCATTTCTAACACTGTTAATGATTTGTCATTCATCAATTTATTGACAGGCAAAATATTTATTTTCCAGTTCTGGACAAGGGCAAAATTATTTGGGGGTGATTAATGCTGATTTGTGTCTGTCCTCAGTTTGGCTTTGTATCTAGCTGCCACAGTTCCAGAAAAGTCTTTAGTAAGTGTGCCTCCATAGGTATGTGATGTTTTCTTATTTTTTAGATAACACTATTTTGTATCTAAAGGAAAGATAAAAATAGATACACTTTTCTAAAGTGGTTTTCTTTCATTCTTTTCCTGCTGTGTTTGAAAGTAGACATCAATTTCTAATGTACTTAGTGATCTTCTTGTCTTTAATGTAGAGTTATCTTTAACAAGAAATTAGCTTTCTCAAAAGAAATCATGTGAAACATATGAGATCACTATTTTCTGTACTTTTAGGTCCATAATATTATTTTTTTTCAGGCCGAGTATTCTTTCCAAATGGTTTTCTTTAGTTTACTGATAATTTTATGCATTCATAAAGTATTTTTAAAAGACTAGCCTATAAAACTTGCAAAAACCATTGTACCATTACTTTTTCAGGAGGCTTCAGACAAGTTCTTCAAGGAATCTTGAAACTCTCTAGAAATCAAAACCTTTAGAGACTCTCTCTCATCACTTTTCATCAAAGATAAATATTCTAGAATTTTTTTGGTCAGTATAGTTAAGATTTAAAATATAACCCTTCCAAAAAAAAAAAGGTACAAAGTACATTTCATTATTGTTACTAGTAACTAAATTTTTAAAAGAAAATTATTGGAGATCGAAAAGATGCTTCAGCACCTGAGAACACTTCTTGAACTTTCAGAATACCAGGGTTCAATTCCTAGAACTGATATTGAAGATAACAAGAGTCTACAACTTCAGTTATAGGGAGTTGAACTTGTTTAATTGGTATATGTGGGTGCTAGGCACTCATGTTTTGCATAGCCACACATCTAAGCAGAGCAATTACATTTAAAGTCTTTAAATGATATTTCTATTCAATCTAATTGAATTTTAATATGATTATTTATATAAAATTATATTCACAATGACAACCACACAGACAGTTGGCCTATTCTCTGTAAATTCCTCTATATGAGATATGTTGTCCTTTGGACATTATTTCAAACCAAATTGTTCTTCTCACTTCACTTTAGTTTGAGAAATTTATAATAATTTGGGGGATAAGTGTTTCTTATGGAGATAATCTACTCACAAAAGATCATGGTATTGGTCAATGGTTCTGTACAAAGTCAGTCAGTAATCAATATTTTCAAAATGCCTGGGGGAAAATATGTTTGTGTTCGCGTGTATGTGTGTGTATTTTAATCCTATGAATGTACGACTAGACTGTAGATATATATATGTGTATGTGTATATGTATACATATCTAAGAAACTACTTACAAGAGGATATGCTATCAAATCTATACAGGTTTTGTATTCTCAAGGATCAGTCTATAGGAACTGCCTATATCAATGATTCATTTAATAATAATGAAATTAATCATCTGTAATATTTAAATATCATTAATAAGGATAATACAATTTAATTTTATTTAATATTTACAGCATTTGGCTAAAAAATTATAAGTTCTATTAGCAAAAATGCTTCATCTGTGCTAAACACTAGTCAATGTCCAAGGTGTTCTGCGTTCAAATGGCTTGACTACTTATAGGAAATACTTAACAATATTTGAAGTTATAGGAAATAATAATATTTGAATATCAAAGATTTAGAAAATATTTTCTATCAACATCACCTTAGAGACACCTCAGGGAAGTAAAATTACATAATTTCTCTAATGTTTATTTTATAGTTAACTGTGGTCTTAATACTGTCATTGTCCTTGTGAGCTTATTGATTTTGGTAGTTCAGTAGTTCATCTTTATTCTTCAAAAGAAATATTCAGATAATTAATACAAATGTTGACCCAAATCCACTCTTAATTTTAGAATATTTAAGTAGAGTATTGTAAAATATGTGTCTAATATTACAGATTATATATTTTTGAAATTTTAAAAGAAGAAAGTATATTGCAATTTATAGTTTGAAAGTAGTTCATCAAAGGTGAATTTTATCTTCTAAACCATTTATATTCAATCATACTATGTACAGGAAATAAACATTAATTTTCTTTCTCTAAACACATAATTTCTCATAGATCTTTATATATTATTGGTTAAAAAGCATATTATGCTTTTCGAATAAGTATTAAGTGTATATAGTTAGGAGTTAAAATTGAGTTTGTAATTAACCTTTGAAATTAGCTATAATTAATATGCAAAACAGATTTATGATTCTAAATCTAATGAAAATATCTTTGCTTATATCCCTTTCATCATGATCATGGTGATAATTATGCTATAATCACTAGTTAGCTAAACATTTATGTACATGTGATTACACAGGAATTTTAGCTAAAGTTGTTTATACTGAATATGGAATTCTATACTGAATATGGATTCTAGGTGATTAGATATTTTCTCTATGTTGTATATTTAAATAGTTGTCGGCATAAAATTACTATATAGATACTATATTACAAAATACAGTTAGAATAAACTATGCAATAAATATAAAGCATATTATAACTTAAGGTAACTTAGAAAATACATTTTAAACAATCCTCCATGTAACTGTGTTTTAAAGACAGTTTTGTTTTAGATAACTTTATTTTACTCAAAACTTTTGATAACTTGCTTAACTCTTTGTAACCCAAGTCTAGACTATTGTCCTTTACGATAAGGCAGGATGTGTGTCAAGAGAGATGGCTTAGTGGTTAAGAGCACATTTTTTGTTTATCAGAAGATCTGGCTTCAGTTCCCTGCAACTACGTTGAGTGGATCATAACTCTAGTTCCAGAGGACATCACACCCTGTTTTTTTAAATTCTCTGGATATATATATATATATATATATATATATATATCCAGAATTTATATATATATAAAAATATATATATATAAATTTATATATATAAAATTATATATATAAATTTATATATATAAATTTATATATATATATAAAGAATATATATATATGTATATATATATATTCTTCAAATACACAATACATCTCTATAACATTTGCTTAATCAATAAAATATTTATGTATAAAATGGAAGCAATGCTGGCAGATAAAGAGGAATTCTATAAACACGGGGCTAAAAATCATTTATATACCATGTAAATATATTCTGAATGAGTTTTCACTATGCTGATTTTCAGGATCTTGAAAACATCTGAGTACTGGATATGAGTTCTAGATAAAAATCCATTGCAAAATTAGGCATTCTTCATTTGTTTTTTCTGTATTTCATTAACTTCTTTAGCTTATTCTGTATTTTCTAGCATAAATTTCTCTGATTTAACTTTAGAACATTACAAGTTGCTTCCTAGAGGAGCAGCATTGTCCTCTGTATGCACCTGCTGTGTTTCCAGCTTAAATTTGGTTGTTTTATTACAGTAACAACAAGGAATGTGTCATAGTGTATCCAGGCAATCTTTACATTTTGGCATGCTGTAGAATATCTTGCACTTCTCCATGTCTCTTTATTTCTGCCTCATGTTCCTGTAGAGATTAGCTCCTTCCATAGCAGGCTCCCCTCTTCACTTACCATTATGCTATTTTTTTTTCTGGTTAATATATTTTATTGGATATTTTCTTTATTTACATTTCAAATGTTATCCCCTTTCCTGATTCCCAACCCCCAAACACCTAACCAATCCCCTTCCCACACCCATGGACTCATCCCCACCTACTCACCCTCGAATTCCTGTACACTGGGCATTGAGCCATCACAGGACCAAGGGCTTCTCCACCCATTGATGTCCCACGAGGCTATCCTCTGCTATACATGCAGCTGAAGCCATGGGGCCGTCCATGTATACTCCTTGGTTGGTGGTTTAGTCCTTGGGAGCTCTGGGGGTGAGGGAAATCTGGTTGGTTGATATTATTGTTCTTCCTATGGGGTTGCAAACCCTTTCAGCTCCTTCAGTCCTTTCTCTAACACCTCCATTGAAACCCATTGGGAACCCCAAGCTCAGTTCAATGTATGGCTCTGAGCATCTGCCTCTAAATTTGTCAGGTTCTGGCAGAGCCTCTCAGGAGACAGCTATATCAGGCTCTTGTCAGCATGCACTTCTTGGCATCCACAATAGTGTCTGGGTTTGGTGACTGTATATGGGATACAGGTGGGATAGTCATTGGATGACCTTTCCTTCAGTCTCTGCTCCACATTTTGTCTCCATATTTGCTCCTATGAGTATTTTGTTTGACTTTTTAAGAAGAACCAAACCACCCACACTTGGTCTTCCTTCTTCTTGTGTTTCATGTGGTCTGTGAATTATATCTTGGGTAATTCAAGCATTTGGGGTAATATCCACTTATCAGTGAGTGCATAGCATGTATGCTCTTTTCTGATTGGGTTACTTGACTCAGGATGATATTTTCTAGTTCCATTCATTTGCCTAAGAATTTCATGAACTCACTGTTTTTATTAGCTGAGTAGTAATCCATTGTGTGAATGTACCACATTTTCTGTATCCATTTCTCTGTTGAAGCAATCTGGGTTCTTTCCAGCTTTTGGCTATTATAAATAAGGGTGCTATGAACATAATGAAGCATGTGTTCTTGTTATATGTTGGAGCATCTTTTGGGTATATGTCCTGGAATGGTATAGCTGGGTCCTCAGATAATGCTATGTCCAATTTTCTGAAGAATCACCAGACTGATTTCCAGAGTGGTTGTATCAGTTTGCAATCCTACCAACAATGGAGAAGTATGCTTCTTCTCCAAATCCTTGCCATCATAATATAATAAAAAAGGCCATCTTGCCAAAAGCAATCTACAGATTCAATGCAATCCCTGTAAAAATTCTAATTTAATTCTTCATAGAGTTAGAAAGAGCAATTCTCAAATTCATTTGGAATAATAAATCCCAAGGTAACAAAAATTGTTCTCAATAATGAAACAACTTCTGGGGGAATCACCATCCCTGACCTCAAGCTGTATTACAGAACAATAGTGATTAAAAACTACATGGTATTGGTACAGAGACAGGCAGGTAGATCAGTGGAATAGAATTGAAGACCCAGAAATGAACCCACACACCTATGGTCACTTGATCTTTGACAACGGAGCTAAAACCATACAGTGGAAAAAAATACAGCATTTTCAACAAATGGTGCTGATTTAACTGGAGGTCAGCATGTAGAAGAATGCAAATTGACCCATTCTTCTCTCCTTGTACAAAGCTCAAGTCTTAGTGGATCAAGGACCTCCACGTAAACAGATGAACTAAAACTAATAGAGGAGAAAGAGTCTTGAGCAAATATACACAGAGGAAAATTTCCTGAAAAGAACACCAATGGCTTATGCGCTGAAATCAAGAATTGACAAGTGGGACCTCATAAAACTGCAAAGCTTCTGTAAGGCAAAGGACACTATCAATAGGATAAAATGGCAACCAACAGATTAGGAAAAGATTTTTATCAGTGCTATGTCTGACAGAGGGCTAACATTCAATACATACAAAGAACTCAAGAAATTAGACACCAGATAATCAAATAACCCTATTAAAAAATGTGGTACAAAGCTAAACAAAGAATTCTCAACTGGGGGATACCAAATGGCTAAGAAGCACCTAAAAAAATGTTCAACATCCTTAGTCAACCGGGAATTGCAAATCAAAACAATCCTGAGATTCCACCTTACACCAATCAGAATGGCTAAGATCAAAAACCCAGGTGACAGCAGATGCTGGCGGTGGTGTAGAGAAAGAGGAACATTATGTTACGTTTCAGTCCTTTGGGTAGAGTCTTCTCAACTCTTACTGTGCCTGATTCAGGTCTACATCCTCTTTAATTTAAACTTCCCTGAACTCCATTATATTCCTCCGCCCTTCACTTAATGCATATCATAATCTATGTTTCTGTCTCTGCCTTTCAAAGCTATCACATAGATAAATCATAAAACATAGTGTATAATAAATACACATTTGATCCATGGACAATAAATAGACTATAGCTACAAAAGAAAGGAAGAAGCTTTCATGGTTGTTTTTAACAAATGCTGAGTTTTATACCTTGGAGAATCACAATACAAATTAGCATACTAAAGGCTCTGCATATTTTGTCATAAAGAAACCCATTTTACTTTGTTTGACTCAGAGTCTCCCCAAGCTTTTAAAATATGAAACACTCCTGTTTGTTTGATAAACAGTGGCACCAAATGTCTCACTTAGCTATTGTTATTTGGCACACATTAGCCTTTTTAATAAAATCTCATTGAGATTTTAATAGTGAAAAATATTATTTAAATCAACACTCTAATGGGGATTTGGAAAGAAAAGTTTAAAGTATCGAGAGGGTCAGATGTATTTTCCAAGTGAATTGAGTTAAGTTTGAAAAGGGAGAACATTTTGCCATTAGCTTTCTTGCCCATGGTTGACAATTGATGGAAGAGCTCATGTAGTAATATGTTTTCCTTTTGCTTTCTAAATTTGTATTAAGCCCATAGCAATTCTGCAGCAAATTTAATGATGTTGTGGGGAAAATGTCTAATATAAAATATTTTATTATAAAAGTACCAAACATTAAGGCTGTACTATATCTGCTTCTCTATTTGACAGCACAGCAAAAGGTATTACATTTGTAAGGAGAAATGTAGAGAGAAATGAAGTGCTGGCCTGACCTGCATGAGTATAACTCCCTGGTGCTTGGCTCTGTAGGATGTTTTTATTGTATTCCCTGTTTGACAAAACATAGTTTTTCATGTTTCAAGTTTGGGGGACATTTAGCTTGTTCTAGTATAATGGATTAAGTTACATGGTCTCTTGCCATTCCAGAAATGATATGTTGAAATATATTTGCTATAGTTCTTTCATGGATGATTTCAGTTTTAATACAAAAAATAGGACTGGCTTGAAAGGAAGTGAAAGTCTTTTGTTCCTGGCAACACTTCTAGGTGTTCTTATTTATAAAGATATTGAAAAACAAACTTAAATTTAACATGTTTGTCATTTCCAAAATAAACTATAAGCAAAGCAACAAACATTTTTCCTTAGATATTGGAGTTTCTGAAATATTCTTAATAGTTATTATTTTCAAGCCAATAAATAAATGAATTATATTCACCTAATCAAGCCCATTAGACTATGTGAACTATTATTCTCTTTAAAAATTATATTTATAAGCAATCGAGAGATGTCTCAGGGTATTTGCAACTCTTGCAAAGGACCCAGGCTTTTATCTCAGAATCCATATGGTAGCTCATAACTGCCCATAAATCTAGTTCCGTGAGATATAATACCCCTTTTCTGGTCTCTGAGGTCTCCTGTACATACACACACACACACACACACACACACACACACACGATATATATGCTCAAGTATGCACACACATACAAACAGACACACATACATTTAAAATATTCAAATGAACTATATTAACAAATAAAATTAAAATTTAAAGAATTAACAGTATTAATCAGATAACATGTATAACATTAAAGCAGAAGAATATAGACAGAGATAAGAGGTGTTACAAAGCTTTTGCTTCGAATTGAAATGTTATTTCCTGGATGGATCAGAGAGACTCATAAGGATCAGGAATGCCAGTAAAATTATGTTCCACAGAAATCTCACTAGATTTAAAAGATCTAAGAGACCCATCCTCTAAGATTAGCAACTGGGTAGGAAGAGACTTTTGGATGGAGCCTCTTTAAAGCTGACATTACCATGGCCATGTTAAAGGCACCAATGTCTCAAACCTGTGAATATAACAAGGCTTTAACCTGGGTCAGGATAAGAGAAATTGTAAGCCACTACCTATTTCCATATTCGATCCTGAGCCAGGGTTGAATTTAACTAAAACCAGTGTGTACTGAAAGTATCAAGGGCAGGTCCACCTCTGAGATGTTGACTTTGAATTCATAGACTATTCTGAATGAAGCAACCTGAGATGATCTCTACATAGACTGGGTGAGACTATCTAACCCACTTGCTCCTCATTCATAACTGAGCTTCTGGTTTTGCTGGCTGCTGCATCTCCATCAGAGCCCATATCCTACCTAATCCCAGCTTTATATATATATATATATATATATATATATATATATATATATATATATGTCTTTTCTTAGCTTCCTGTTGCCTCCGCATCAATCCCTAAACTGTGGAGGTTGCAGTGGTCAATATTTCAAGGCTTTAAAAGTTACATTAATTTATAAGAGTTGAATTGCCATATATTAAATTTCTTTATACTCTAGATCCTTGAGGATGGTAGTGAACTACATAAGTCTTACCTTACTTAAACTGTCTATCCCTGGGTAAATATTTTCCTATTTCATCTCTCTTGGTGATAATTTACCTGTGGAGGATAGTATTGATATGATTAACAGAAACCTAGAATGCTCAGACTTCTGCTAAAGATTTTCTGTGAGGGTGGTGAGTGGGGGAGCACCCTCATAGAAGCAGGGTGGAGGAGAGATGGGATAAGGGATTTATGGAGGGGAAACCAGAATGGGGGAATAATATTTGAAATGTAAATAAATAAAATAATTAAAAATAAATAAAATAATTAAAAATGAATATAAAATTAAAAGAAAAAAGAGGAAAAGACAAACTATATGAAGATGATGGAGGTCCTTGAAGAAAAAAATGAATAAATTACTTAAAGAAATCTAGGAAAACACAACTGTTTGAGGAAATGAGTAAGATCCTTAAAGGTGGTTCCAGGTAGAGTAACATTTTATCCAATAAAAAAAAAATGAAGCAGGTGCTCTCCTGTTCACTCTACAGTTACTACACAGAACAGCATAAGAAAAACTTCCCTGAAATCACATCAAAAATATCTTTCTGTTCAGGACTCTCACATTGTGTTTTACACTTCTCTATTTCAAATAATTCTGCATCATATTTAGCATATCTTTTTCTTCTACTGGGTGGCCCCCCAAAAATAAATTCATTAAACATAAGTTTAAAGAATCACCTCATCTTTCAATTTAGACAAACAAAGAATATAAGAATAACAATACAATTTCCTCACCTTGAGTAAAGTTAGCAAGAATCACAGAAGAAAAGAGTAATCAGATTTGTTAATTCTCTATCCTTGCTGTCACAGACAATCTGGACTCCCTGGCATATACAGGAATTCTTCACATTTTCTGGAGAAGCTTTTTATAAACTTTATATAATTCTATTTCACACTGGTTTACTATTGACTTAAGTTTTCATTAGTAACTAGTTATAGATTGAGCCTCAAATAACTCCCCTGCAGTTTCTAGTAAGTTCACAGAAAACCATCTGCTGTACATCATCTTTAAAAGCTATCTTAAATTGAGATGGTATTAGTGAAAATTCTACTTTAGTCTCTTCATTTTATACAAACCTGATCTCACCAACAAGCTTAACATGCCAAGCAACCTGTGTATTTCTAAAGGGTCTCCTGAATTTATATCTGTGCCTTGGCTAAGCTTTTAAAACACTTTTTAAGCTTTTAAATCATATATATATGATTGACTCAGTTTCCTTCCTCATCTTCCAATTTCAATACTAAGTTTTCTTTATTGAGCACTGTACTATTCTCATAAAATATGCACGGATGGGACCACAGTCCCCTGTGCAGCTCTGCAATCAATATAGCAAAGATGTCTTAAGGAATATGCCCCAAAAACCTTCACCTAACTTTACTGAGTATCGTAGTTATGAGGTTTATTGCATTGAAGAGACACTAGGACCACAACAAGTCTTATAAAGGGAAACATTTAATTGGGGCTGGCTTGCAGTTCAAAGGTCTAGTCCATTATTCTCATAGTTGGAAGCATGGTGACATGCAAATAGACCAGGTGCTGGAAAAGTAGCTTAGAGTTCTACACCTGGATCTCTAGGAAGCAGAGAGCGAATGTCATACTAGACCTAGCTTGAGAATTTGATACCTGAGATCTTGTTCCTTGTAATGCACTTCTTCTAAAAAAGCCATGCCTATTGCAATAAAGCCTTACTTCCTAATAGTGCAACTCCCTATGGGTCTATTGGAGACTATTTTTATTCAAACCACCACGCTGAGTCATAAATTTTGAAGATTATTTAAGGATGAATACATCTACACCTACACCCCCCCACACACACACCAAATCCCTTTGGGTTTATGTTATAAGCTCGATTTAGTAAACTGATGAAAATCTATTCGCTGTGCAAGAAATAAAAAAATAAAGATTTTAAAAATAAATACAGATTAAAGTGAGATTGCAAGGAAAAACAATGAAAGAAATCTTTTAGGGCATAAGAAAATGAGTTGGCATCTCTGATTTGGAAAATATTTTATCATACTATGAGGATTATTTCATCAGTTTTGAAGACAATAACTTTTGTGAAGCTATATATTATTAAAATTTTAATTTCTATAAAATATTTTCTAAAAGGTATTTTCTTATTAAATATCTACATGCTCTTAAATTTTCTTTTCTATGCAAATTAACTATTTTAATTTATTATTTGAGGATTTAATAAATATATACAAATTATTTTGATTATAACTTTTCCCCACCTCTCTGCAAACTCCTCATATATTCTCTCACCATGTTCTGCTCCCAATTTCATTGCCTCTTTAGGAAAAACATGAGTATAAGGGCATCCATTGGAGAGCACATAACCTACCAGGGGCCACCTCCTCAAAGAAATGTGACTCTCTGAACCCGAAAGCTATCACTTGCTACTAACTCTAAGCTAGAAGTGGTACCTTAGTAACCCATCCATGTTCCATGCTAAAATGTTGCCTGTATTGATTTTGTATAGGTTTTCTTCAATCAGCCTCAGGCATCACAAGGTCATGATTCCAATGGCACTGGCACTTTTACATTCAGAAAAATACTGTTTTATATAAGTGGTCCCTAACCCTTGGTTCTTATATTCTTTCTGGTATCTGTTCTGTGATGTTTTCAGATGCTTGAGGGGATGAGGTCTTACAGAGATTGCACTTGGGGCTGAGCACTTCACAGGCACTTATTCTTGTCACTTAGACTAGTTGTGAATCTCAGTATTAACTGTCTATCACTGCAAACACGAACTTCTCAGATGAGGGCGGGAAGCACAACAAACCTTTTGGTATAAGGATAGATATCCACAAGGCAATTTGATGCTATGCCCATTAAGCAAAATAATAGTATCAGGTTCAGTTATGGTCTATGACATAGCCATCCAAGTTCTTGGTTCAGTTTAGAGTACTGAAAATGAGTTCTGCCTTGTGGAGCTACATGGACTGTAACTTGTTTTTATTTCGTAGCTAACATCTACAAATAAGGGAATATGTACCATAACTGTATTTTGGGGTCTGGATTACCCCAATCACAATATTTTTTCTAGCTCCACCTGGTGAATTTTATGATGTCATTTTTTACTAAATTCTGAAGAATATTTCATTGTGTAAATATACTATAAACTCTATATCTATATATAATGTGTATATATCATTATATATTATATCATTATATATTTATATATTTATTTATATTATATTTCATATAATATATTTAATATAATTTAATATAATACATATTTTTATATATTTATTATATATATTATATATATATAGGCTGTTTTCAACTTTTGACTATAATATATAGAGCAGCAGCAACAAATAAGATTGTGGAAGAATGTCTGTCATAGGCTAAAGTATCCTTTGAGTATATCTCCTCACCAGTATGAGCTGCCATTTGCTGTATTGATCTTGGCCATTCTGACTGGAGGAAGATAAATTTTCAATGTAGTTTGATTTATTGAAATATGTTTAATAATATCTACCATAGAAGAGAATAAGCATCTAAATCAAGAAGAAATTTAACTTAATTTCATTCAGAAAGATTCTCTTTTTCCAATTAAGAATTATAAAGAACTTTTAATGGTATTAGAGGCCTCTTTATATTTTATCTTCCTATGAGAAATATAAAATAATACATGTTTTTTTTAAATAAGCATTCTAGAAAATATTAAATAAAAGTACCATAAATATGTTTTAAAATTTCCCATGTAAAATGTTTAATTTAAAATTTATCATTAGTGCTTAATTTACATAAATAAAATATTGCATTTAGTTTTATAAGTTTTGAGAGCAATTTTTTCTTGTTGAGATTTTATAGATGATATTTATTTTGTTTTGGGCACATGAAAAACTTGTATTTGTCTAATGCATTCATTTTCATGAAAACTTCCTGAAAATTTATACAGCAAATAATATAGTTGTAAACTCTGTAAAGCTGTGTTAAGAGCTGAAGTGATGCTGAGGAGTGATGTCTACTCTTCCAAAATCCATAGACAAATGCAAACCTCTTTAGTAGATCATGACATTCTAATGCAAACACAACAAGTGAAGGGTATAGAATTACATGGGACGTGTACCTGGATGATAGGATTCAGAATCGGGCTCCATGAAGTGTGACATTTGGGCAAACCTGCACTAGTCAGATGGTCAGCACAAGGATAGATGCAGAAAACTCCCAGGGACTAAACCGCCAACCAAAGAGTACACATAGAACGACCTATGGCTCCAGCTGCATATGTAGCAGAGGATGGCCTTGTGGGATATCAATGGGAGGAGAGGCCTTTGGTCCTTTGAAGGCTTGATGCTCAGTGTAGGGAAATGCGAGGGCGGGGAGGTGGGAGTGGGTAGGGGAACACCCTCATAGAAGTAGGGTGAGGGGGAATGGGATAGGGGTTTTAGGAGGGGAACCCAGAAAAAGGGATAACATTTGAAATGTAAATAAGAAAATATCTAATAAAAAAGTAAAAAAAAAAAAAAAAGATAGACACATAGATCTAAAAAAGATCAAGATGCACATGTATTGTTCGAGTTTATCTTCCTCTTTTCAAACTTCACTCTTTCGACAGCCAATCCCTACAACTCTTCCATCCTGATACACATTCTCACCATAATCTACAGTTCCGAACACTCTTGTTGCTTTCATAACCATGAGCTAAACTGTCATGGTTTTATCATCTTCTTCTTTCTCAAGTCTCTGTTTTCACTTTTTAGATACCCAAAGATGAAGAAACACTTTGTATCTAAATTTTCTCAAACATTATGTCTATCATGATTAGTAATTACTAGTTTTTCTCCTTGGGTGGTAAATTGGGAGTCATGGAAGGAAAGATTTTGTTCTGTTGTTCAATATCATTTGAGGAGGAAAATGACACTTTTACTGAAATATTTTGATAATTGTGAAGTAAACAAAGATGGCAAATTATTTACCTAACAAACTGTAGAAAATGTGTTTTTAATTTACACTTGAACTCCATAATTGCATGGATCTACTAATCATTCCCAGGTAAGCATTTCCACTTAAACTTCTCTTCAATGTCACCATTATTGGTCAGGGAGGGTTCTTATTCACGTTGCTGTAAGACATGTCTAAAAAGGCTCACACTGAACATGAAAGGAGAGTGGAATGAACTGCGTGGGTTACTGATACCTGCCTTCAACTAAATCTCTGAGCAGCACACCCTAAATCTTCCAAGGCTCAGCTGACATTTTCATGCCATTTTTTATTTCATCCAGACTAAATTTGAAAGTGTTTTAAAAGGAAAGGCAGTCTAGACATATTCCTAGTTCCCTCGAAAATATACCAGAGAATTGGAAGAGCAATCCACACACCCTTTCTCAAAGTGTTTAAAACTTAAAGATGCTGCACCATCTGAATCACTGGGCAGGTTTTTAAAACCAGTTTTTATCTCAGTCGTATTCCTTTGAACATCTTTGCCGGATACACATTCAGCCCACATTCTTAGTGTTCTGTCATTTCCACTGCTTCTGCATAATGTCCTTGAGCTTAAAAAATATGGTGTGAAGGAAATTGACTCTGGCTCTGATCATAATAGCACAAATGGCAAGTCTCCAGGTGACCCGCAGAGCCACAACACAGAGGCAATTTGCATGTTTAGTATTAACGCGCTAGCAGAAGAGACACCCACTACTGTGAGAACACACCTCAGAACACTAAGACAGAAGCACTCACTCTGAAGTGATTGTGGTATTGAATTGCAAATCTTTACTAATGTATGTTGAACTGTCGTTTTTAAGAACTAGAAGAGGTTCTGTTAAAATTATGAAAAAAAAAATCTATGGATTCACTTGGTACATTTCTTTCAAGCAAAATTATCCCATTTGTGGGTCACTTACTTACTTTTATCTCTCTCTTCTTCATTCTTCTTCATACACCAGTCCTTTATATCCTCTTCATGTTTTCATGAAATGCTGGGTTTTAATATACATTATAATACAACTGTAAATTAGAATGGGCTTGGGAAAGTAGAAATTGTACACAGTATTCATGAGTCTCACAATTAGAATAGTCATGAATTACCATGCAATTAAAATGTGCAGTGTCTCCTGGTCTTCTGAGTGTTGATGTCTTCAAATGATGAGGTCCACTGACTTCAAAGGCTTGAAGATAAGACTACATTATATGAAGAGAAGAGCTTTAAAATCTCCAGTTTCCTAAGACACCTAAAGTTCTTCTGCCTATTTATAAAACCAGTACAGGCTTTTCTATTTTGAGCATCTGTAGAAACAAGAGGGCCAGAGCAAAAAGAAACTGATTTCACAGTTATTGTTTTTCTGTGATTTGATTTACCTCATGGCTCTCATACCTATAATTTCAAGAACTACAAGATTTAAAAATTGCAGGCACACACGCGGAATGTAACATTGCACATCAGTAAATGACAGTCTCGTGTTCATACGCTTTTGCCATATTGCTGGCTACCTGCTATGACTCAGACAAATGTAGCATTTTTAATATAGTAATAGTCAATCATAGCTCTGGGATTCAGAAATGAAAACACTGTTCCCAAGAAATACCTATAAACTTTCAATTAAAATTAAGTAAAATAGAAAACTAATGTATGACACTGATGATTCTTAGACTAAATCATTCTATTAAATGCATTCTGAGACTAAACAAACTCAAATAAATCTCTGTTGATATTTTAATTTTGTATACTTTGTAATTTTTATATCTATATGATTTTAAAAGGCCTAGTCAATATTTTATTGTGCTTATGTCTTTTCTTGCTTTTATTCAGTCTTTTTTCATAACTCTTTATCTCTTTTTCAGAGATTCAGTGTAGGACACAAGTAGGGACTTCATGGTTGCCTTAGTATGAGATTCAAAGAACCCACTGAAACCCAGTGGCATTGAGAAATAAATCACTGAGAATTGATTTTGATCTGAACAGCATATGTCTTTATGCTGCACGTTTATAGAAGCTGTATCTTAAGAGACAAGAAGAAGATACTATATAGGTGGCAAAATTGAAGAGAAAATAAGTGAAGCCTTTTCATAATCTAAGCATTGATTTAGACTTGAAACAGCTAAAGGAAGGAAGGCATTGTGGAAGAAAGTGGGGCTGAGAGTTAATGGTTATAACTATGAGAACTATTTATCTTGATATTTTAGAGTTTAAATTTTATATCACTAAATAAAGTGCAGACATAAAAATAGACTGCTTTTTATCAGCTTGAATACCAATCAGGGAAAATAAAATGCCCACAAGTTTCAAATGGAAACAGATTTGGTTTAACTTATTTCTCTGGTAGTAAGCAGCCAGCTAGATGTCTCAAATCTCACTTTCAAAAGCCCATTTTCTATTGGTGATGATAAATTTGCCCCTTGCTTATACTTATCAGTGGGTGTTCAGTTGTTACAGCAGATTGGAAGTGATTCAGTTCATTTCTTGGGTATTTTCAAAAGCAGAGAAAGATTTCACACTTTGCAGAGAGCTGCCTCACCAATGGTAAAGAATATCGCAGTTCATGCGAGTGATAATTAAAGCCAATAATAACCTAGAAGTTGCCTGGGCTCTGCAAAGTTGGGAGCGATACTTTCCCATTGTACACCTGTCTGCGAGTAGAAGTTCTCTCTGGCTTCTGAGTCAGCCTGAAACTGCAGTTCAAATAGAAGCTGTTGAAATCATATTACTAAGCCATCATATGGAGAGTAAAAATGCAAAGAAATGCTTCAGTGAGGGAAAGTAGTTTACAAAAGTAGTATTTATGCAAGAATAAATTAAAGGCTATTTCTAGGTACAATGTAGTTTCCTGTATGGATGAGAAAAAAATTTAAAAAGATATAATTAAAAGATAGAAAAGATAAATGCATAACATTAAAAGGCCCAATATATTCCAAATGTCATATAAGCTATACCAAATAGGCATTATCTAACTATAATAATCATTTTATTTTTCTTGTAAATTAGTGAAACACATATATTTTGAGATATTACAAAACAGCCAATTGATATATTTCAAATAAGCTTTATGGGAAAATATTAATATGTATAATATGTGCTTATATAATATTATCAATGTGGTGGTATGGAATCTTTTAATAACAGAAATATAAAATCTAATACTGTACCTCATCATGTTACTTCTATATGAGAACTCAACAGGTTTTTTCTTCTTTTTATATGTATATGAATATATACATGGTTATATATGATATATATGAATATTTATTATATATAGCATATGATTGTCCATATGTACATGTGTTTGTGCAGTATGAGTGTGTCTCTGTGTTGACATAACATTTGCTCAACATTTAGAAGACCAAGCGTCATGTTGGGAGTCTCCTCCAATTGTCCTTCACCTGATTTAATGAAAAAACCCTTAATGAAACCCAGATCTGGTTTGAAATGAGATTAAGTTAGCCAACTTGCTCTGGAGATCTGCTTTCATTTCTCAGGTTGGAATTCTGAGTAGATTGCTTTCTTTACCTAGCATTTGTTAGGGTTCTGGAAATCTGAAGGCTGGTCTTCTTGCTGTGTGGTGAACACATTAATGTTTGAGCCATCACCCCATTGCCAATTTTTAATGATTATTTCTCATGATTATTTCACATAAGATTTTTCACCTTTATAAAAATTTGCTTAAAATTTTCCAGAGGTAATTATAAATTCTTGTTTTAAAAAGCTGATTATTTGTTTATTTGTTTGAACATTTATAAATAAATTTATGTAAGAGTTAGTGAGGGGAGTAGAATTACATTGATAAAAATTGAAGGAAAAAAGTCTCTACTTTTCAAAATGTAGCGTTTTGATAAAAACTGTTATTGAATGCACTTCTGTTTTATAAATGGCTTCTTTACAAATAAGCAATTAACATCCAAAAATATGGAATGCTACCTAAGCACTGCTTTGAATGAATTAACATCAATACCAGTAGACAGCACAAGCTTCAGTAAACTTTGGAAAGTTTTTTAATTCTAGTCCCCCAATTCTGGCATTTATAAATGCTGTCCTGCAAGAAATAATAATAATCTCATGTCATGAATAAAGTATAATGTTTTTTCAAAATAAACTACTGAGCATGATATATTAACTCCTCTTAAGAGAAAACACCCTTAACTCATGCAACTCTAATAGTCTTATCTAGGAATCACTCAACAGGGTACTTTCATATGCCAATCACTCAGATTGCTGAGACAAGATGAACAAATATATACTTTCCTATTTTATTACTTAATCTTATCTAAGAACGTTATAGAAAGCCAACATCAAGAATCTTGAAAAGGTTCTCTGGAGTCTAACTTCTTTAGTTCTTTGTATATATTAACCCAAAACTTTAGAATACCCAAGATGCAAGTCACAGACCATATGAAGCTCAAGAGGAAGAAAGACCAAAGTGTGGATGCTTCAATCCTTCTTAGAAGGGGGAACAAAATATTCACAGGAGGTAGAGGTTGGGAGCGTCTTGGGAGGAATAGAGGAGGGGGAGCAGGAAAAGGGGGGCAGGGTCAGGTATGGGAGGAGACAAAGGGGATCTTTGTCTTGAGAACAATTCCAAGCTAGGAGACTAGTCTGACATGGATATTTGGAAATTCAGGTTTAGTTAGTCTCTTTTCACCATCCTGAGTTATGGTCATGGATAGTCATGACACTTGCATGAAACTCTTAAGAGGTAAGAAGACGATGGAAGATCCATTCACAATGTCCTAGTGCCATTCATGAAATACACACTTTACTTTTGGAAAATGTGAAAATCAGGGATTTTCTGATTGTAGGTGCTAAACAGGCCAGTCAGTATCTCTTGCCAAAAGCTGAAATATATATTTTTTATGTGCCCTTTTGTTCTAAAATGGTGTGCCTAACCCCCCCCCCCCCAATTTTCAAAAGTAATACTATAACAGTACATGTAGCTGTATTCTGGCATTTCTGTTCTGTTGCACATTGAAATTACTGATTTTGGCATAAATACTTTAAGACATTGTGGTGCTTCGAATAGGTATAGCCATAGACTTCATAGCTTCATGCGTTTGGGTGCTGGGCTCATTAGGGAGTGTGGCCTTGTTGGAGTAGGTGTGATTTTATTTAAGAAAGTGTGTTACTGTGGGGACAGGCATCGAGATCTCCTATGCTCAAGCTCTCTCCAGTGTAGAATTCCAGTCTCTTTCTGGCTGTCTTCTAATTAAAAGGTAGACTGTTCAGCTCTTCCAGCCTCATGCCTGCCTGCACACTTCCATGCTTCCCACCCTGAGGATAATGGACTAAACCTCTGAAACTGTAAGCCAGTCCCAATTAAATGTTTGCATTTATTAGAGTTGTCTTGGTCATGGTGCCTCTTCACATCAATAAAACCAAAACTTAAACATCTCTCTCTCTCTCTCTCTCTCTCTCTCTCTCTCTCTCTCTCTCTCTCTCTGTATTTTAGGATTATTTTTGAACTTCAATTGCAGCTTATAATTATAATATGGAAATTATGCCTATCTTGTGAAGCAATCTTTTCTCAAGGAACTCTAATTCAATCATTTCAGGTTCTTATTTCAGCCAGACTAAATAGAATATAGGTTTTAGATTTTTCTTGATCGGTCCTGGCAATTAACTAGGAAGCAAGAGTGATGGCTTATGTCTGCATCATCATTGAAGACAGAGAGGAAGGGATGCCATGAGTCCAATGACAGTTTGATATCATTCTTTAAAAAAAAAATAAAACAAAGCAAGGCAAAAGCCATGAACCAATGGAAGATTAAACATGTAGTAAGAAACTAGCCAAAGATAACTTAACAAATAAATACAAATCTTAATGTATATAACTGAAGTATTTAAGGGGTAACTCATCAATATAACTTCAAAGTTTAATGGACCAGAAAATGTGTAATAAATAGAACAAAGTTATAAGGTAAAATGAATGGTGCAATATCTTGAGTTAAAATATAAAGACAAGAAGCAAAGATAATACAAATTTTCAAAAAGATAATGACCATATTTCAATCTGTTGACATTTCTTCATTTATCACATTTCCAGCCAAACTGATTCTTAGTAAATACAACTTATTTTAAAATCTTCATTATACTGTTTGATGGAATGAACACTTAAATGCAATGAATGCTCTTCTGAAAAATTAGATTCTAAAAGTATTCAACTTGAAAGAATAAATTTTCTAGAAAATTATTTTTATAGAAGACTATGAATCCATATGATTCTTCCAATGAATTCTTTCATGCTTTTGAAGAGTATTGTGTTAATATATTATGGAAAATAAAGAAAATATAAAAAAATGAATGTCTAGCTATATTAGTTTATATATAAAGTTGTACGAAATTAGAACAAAATATAAATAATACCACTTAGAAATGTGAAACCTAAGTAAAATAAATTCAATGATGTCTATTGTAAGGCCCCCATGAACAGAGGACCTCACCCAAAACTCAGGAATTCACGGCCACCCAATAATTCACACAGAAGGCCACATGAAAAACCAAACAATTCACACAGATGGCCACACAGACAGAAAACTGTGGGTGAAATCTTACCTCCAAGTGGGTTCTTGGAGATTAGGGTGGTCACAGTTTCCCGGTCAGGGAACCAAAAATGTAAGGCCCCCATGAAGGGAGGACCTCACCCAAGCCTCAGGAATTTGTGGCCACCCAATAACTCATAAGACACCAAACTTGATGCAATCAGCAAGAGGTATATTTTGATCAACATGTTGAGGTCAAGACACGTAGCCCATGCAGGGGCAATGGGGTCTGACCCCTGGGCTTTGGAGACAGAATTTAAAGCCAACAACCACAATTCAGGGGGGAAACCACAACCCAGGGGAAGTAAAGGAGGGTTATTGGAGAGTACCTGTGGACAGCCCCAGCCCATTATTCAGTTTGTGACAGGGTCCAAGGAACAGTCATGGGGAACATTTTGCATAGGCTATTCTCAAAGAGCCTGTTTGTAATCAACCATCTATCTTGTGGTCAGCTCTGAAACACAGAGCTCATGACCAAGCTGACTTGCACTCTTGGTTCTGCTCAGCCTGTTAGGAGTTTTTGAAAATTTTTAACCCTTTCACTATATCTATATACAATACATACATACAGATAGACAGACACACATATGTAAAATCTTGCCTTTAATTTTAAATTTTTGCTTGTTGTACTGATTTTATGATCACATCCAGTAATAATACTTTATTTTGTTTTGCAGAAATATTTTGCCATGTGGTCTATGAAGCTGTCAATCAGAACCCCTTTCTGTTCCATTGTAGTCATGGACAAATACAAAATGTGGTTTACTAGCTTGTTGTGATCATCTTGGATCCATTAGTTAAACCAAGGTGACATATTTACACTAGCAAGAGCAAAAACACAACCTTTTCAGGAATCAGTTGTAATTTAAAAGAGATACACCTCTTACAAATTGCAATCTTAAAAGACTTATGTCTTTACAACTGCAAGTCACTAATCCTCTTTCTCTCATTGTGGAGCCAGCCTACAAAGTAACTCTGCCAACAAACATAGATTGTTAAAGTAAAAATGTAGATTTAGATGTGATTGAGATTATATTTGAATGAAAATGTGCTATCAAATTCAGTCATGAGGCATAACTATATTAACCCTTAAAATTCAATTCAATTTCAAAAGAACCCACCAATTTTAACTTATTTTACCTATAACCTCATGATTATGGGGCTTCAACCAGAGCATGGTAGACATACTAATGACCATTTCATTAAGGAAAAATGACTCTCCCTTTCTGAGAGTCTGTAAACTGTCAATAGGCCTCTCCCTTCTCTATGATGGAGTGTTGATTGGCTTGATATTGTTCAGGCAATCACAGCTGCTGGAGTTTCATGAGTTAAAGTGTCCTGTCACATCCCAAACACCTCCACTATTATATCCTTTCTGCTTTCATTTGAGGCCTGAGCACCCACTGATGCTTAATCTCTGTACCTTATCTACTTGTGAGTTTCTGCATTAACCACAATCCTATGTACAAGGAAACTTGTCTATTAAGATCTGAGAAGTGCACAAATCTATGTATATAGAAACAAAATCTAGAAACTTAGAGGTCAGTTTGATACTATATTCATTTTATGATATTCTAGGTTTCTCCAAAGGACTTGGTTCACTTCTCCAGCTTTGTCCTCTGTAGCACTCTAAGCTCAGGTTGATCCACTCCGCTGTTCTTGGTGATTATTTCATGGTAAATACTCGTATCTCCAAAAACCTGGTGTCTTCTCCTGAAACTAGGCTTCACTAACAGCTGCTCATAGGCTCCCTTCGTGGTACTGAGTTTCAAATCATTTACATGACCACTTAAGCATTGGGCTGTCAACTAGAACTGAGGCTGCACCTTCACTAATGGCCTTCCGTGTCCTCTCACAGTTCCAACCCTCAGCTGCTCTTCATGACCCTTTCATGCCTTCAAAACCAGTACCACCTGGGGTGACTCTCCCACATTACCAAGTACAGCTGCATCACAAGGTACAACCTTGAATATCTCTGGAAGACAACTTCTTTATGCTCTTAGATAATACTTTCCAGATGATTTCACCTCAGTGTTGATGGTCTCTTCTTAATCACCACTAATTTCTTATCTTCAGCTAACCAGCATCAGTAGTCCTAGTAATGCAAATGTTTCACTTTAGTAGTTCTGGTATCTTGTTAATCGCAGTTGATTCTTTAGCCCCAGCTAATAAAACTACAGAATCATAATCAAAATAACAACAGCCCTGATAAAAAGACTTTAGTCTTCCCTATGAAATTTCACAAGACAGGCCTTCATCTTCTGCACGTTTCTCAACATTATCTTCCAAGCTCCTACAGAAAGTCCCACAGAGCTCTTAACACACAATGACTCTTCTAGCCTAAAGTTTCAAAGTCCTACCTAGTCCTCCTCCAAACCACTATGCTGGTACCAATTTATCTTAGTCAGGGTTTCTATTCCTGCACAAATATCATGACCAAGAAGCAAGTTGGGGAGCAAAGGATCTATTCAGCTAACATTTCCACATTGCTGTTCATCACCAAAGGAAATCAGGCCAGGAACTTGGAGGCACGAACTGATGCATAGGCCATGGAGGGATGTTACTGGCTTGCTTCCCCTGGTTTGATCAGCTTTCTTACTGATGCAGAGGCCATGGAGGGATGTTACTGGCTTGCTTCCCCTGGTTTGATCAGCTTTCTTTATTATAAAATCCAGGAATACTAGCCCTGGGATGGCACCATCCTGTTGCAGTAAATCTCCTGCCCATAGGGAGTCCATATAATAAAGACACAAGTCAATAAATATCAAATGAATGCTGCATGCCTAGATTGGGCAGATTTACCATTAAACTACACTATTCCCCAGCTAAAAGAGCTCTTAACAACTTGCGGTTTCCTAGGTCAAGGTCTTCTTCCTCTTCTCTTTCTCCACCAACTGCTCTCTGCTTCCACCAACTGCTACTCCTCCCTTCAACGGCTCTCCTGGTCTTCTCCTCTTTTTCTGCCTCTGGCTCCTCCCACTCCTCTTCCACTGCCCAATGACTGGCTGTAGCCTTTATTTAACAAAATTGATTGGACAGAAAGTTTACAAGATTCACTCCTCCCTTGTAGCCCCTCCCAGGAGTGGAATTACCATGACAACAAGAGGCTAGGGCTATCCACCACACCATCCACAAGGGTCCCTCCCACTCTTGATTGAGAAAATGCCTTACAGCTGATCTTATGAAGTCATTTCCCCAGGATTCTTTTTCTGTGATAACTCCAGCTTCTGTCAAGTTGACACACAAAACCAGCCAGTACAACTATAAAGACTACCTCAATGGTAAACACCTTTATGACACAATTTCTAATTTTCTATTGAATGGACATGTTAAAAAGATTTGTTTCTTTTTTTTTTCTTTGTTTTTCGAGACAGGGTTTCTCTGTGTAGCCTTAGCTGTTCTGGAACTTACTCTGCAGCCCAGATTTGCCTCAAAACTCAGAAATGTGCCTGTCTCTGCCTCTCAAATGCTGGGATTAAAAGTGTGTGCCACCACTGCCTGGCTCAAAAAGGTTTCTTTAATATCCAAGTGATACATTATGATAAACAAACATCTTTGTTAAAGATAATTCATTCTATCATTTGCAAACACTGACCATTACTTCTGCCTCAAGACAAGACATGTGTCTTTAAATACCCATGGGAATATTCTGTGTAGTCTCCATTTATTGATTCCATTGTTATCATAAAGAGTTTTTTATGCTGGTGCAGTTCTTCCTATCCCATTATGCTTCAAATTGTTCTAATACCCCACTTAACATATAAAACAATACTTCATTGTTCAATAATCTATGGAATGTTTAAGAAAAACACGAGGAAATTGTAATGCATAAAATAAATCCTTGGATGATCCAATTGAATTCTGCATGAGTCTATTGGCTGAATTTTTTGCCTAAAACTTCTTGGATATGGACATAATAATAGCTTCATTAAACAAAACCAACACACATATACATGTGTTGGATTTGCTATTCTAAAAACTCAAGTGCCAGAAGGATTCCTTCCCAATCCAAGAAAAGAAGAGACTAAAAAGGAAAAAAAAATCATGTCTGGTTAATGGCCTTACAAAATACCTCTGTGTCTAGAATAAGGATCTATCTCATTATTGAGCATAAAGCTTGTTATCAGCATCATTAGTTGGACACAATCCCACATGGAAGACTTCCTTTATATTTGCACAAAGTCTTGCTAACTTTGGTTGCTTAAATAAGGGAGATTATGATTCACAAAGTAAAGCTCACCTCTGTTTTAAATACACTGGAGAATGAATGTTCACTCAAATTTGAAAATAGTATTTGACTCAGTCCTTATTCATTATGTTCTTATCCAGGCTTTTGGGGCTTAATCATAGTAAAATTAATTTTTCCTGGTACAATAAAATAAAATTTAAAAATAAAAAGACATTGTATTGTAACAATAACTAAAAATCTATAATGCATGACTTTTTATAAATAAGTCAAATTATAGCAGCTTCCTTCAAATAAATTGCCATCAAGTAGCAATGGGAGAAAGCAAAAGTATGTGAATAAAATCCCAATCCTCTACTGAGAATCATAAAAGAAAAGAAGCTGAATAATTTAGGAAATTATTAACATTTCTATATATTCTTGCCAAATTAAATATAAAATGATTTCAATAAAAAGCTATTGACACGAGTCAAAGGAAAAAGAAAAAACCCACCTATGGAAAAAAAAAAAAAAACCACTCTCTCTGAAAACTATCTGGAATGAATCCAAATCATTATAAACACCAGGACATTAGAAAATAAGCATTTGGGAAAAGTTTGTCTAATTAAATATGACTTATAATGTAACACTCTGATGCATCAACATAGTATTAGGCTATAGTTATATAGGCAGTATGCAAGCATTCAAATATGTAAACACACTCAGAACTACATAAGACAGCTAGCTAGACAGAAAAATGATTAAACACAGAAATTGCTATACTGATGATTTTAAAGAAAGAACTATGAAGTAATTGTTTAGGTACTTAAAAATGACTTTTGTGTCAAAAAGAACAGCAGGTAAGTGAAAAAGTCAGTTATAGAAGCATTCTTTTAAAAATAAAATTTTATATTATTTATTTATATATATATTTATATATTATATAAACAAGGAAGTCTTGACTGCCAAAATACTTTGGCAAATTAAAGGTACAAAGATCTATGCAATTATAAACAAAACATATAAGACTGGCAAATGTGAGGATAACAGCAGATTAGCAGTTATTTTAGAAATAAAATCTAAGGAAGTAATATTTTTAATTAAAAGTATTTTTTGTAAATGTGTTCTTACTGTGGTTTGCCCCTCCCCCAACTTCTTACAGATCTTTCCTTCCTCTCCATACATCTGAAGGCACATCCTATTTCTAAATTTCTCTCGTTAAAGAACAAGAAGGCATTTAAAAATAAATAAACAAACAAATAAATAATAATATGTTAGAAAAATCAAAGCAAACCAACCTGAATGGGACAATACAAACAGATGAGCCAAAAAAAACAAAGAGCCGAAAAAAAAGACAAGAAGCACATGTAGACACAGAGACTCACAAATTGGCAAACAGAAAAATCGCATGAAAACAATATTGGAAAAAGTAATGTATAAGCATAAGATGTGCAGGGTAAGAAAACAAAAACAAAAACAAAAAAAACCCAAAAAACAAAAAACAAAAACAAAACAAAACAAAAAAAGCCTAGATATAACATTATAAGAAACAAACAAACAAATCCTTCGAGAAATACTGTGGAGTTGGCTTTGCATTGGCATTCTACTGTTGGCCATGGGTCCTGTTCTTAAGAGTGTTTTCTTTTCACCATAAAACTCCACTGGAGAAAATTAATTTTTCATTTGAGAGTAATGATTAACTAGAAATAGCTTCTGGTTTAGGTCTACCTTTATTTTCAGACATGGGTCATATATGGTCCAGACAAGAAGAAGGACAGTTCATGCTATTAAAGTCTCTGTGAGTTCATCTATGTATCAGTCTTTTACCTGAACCTATTTGTAATGTTTAAAGGTCCTTGGTTCTCTGGTGTTCTACATCTTTTATATCTTTCTGCCTCCTCTTCCAAAGGGTTCTCCGAAGTCTGACTTTCTGCATGCTGTCTAGCTGTGGGTCTCTATTTACTTTAGGAGGAAGCTTCTTTTGATGATGGCTGAGCTAGGTTGATATCTATGAATAAAGCAGAAGGTTATTAGGGATAGTTTTGTTGTATGTTTTTTAAATAGCATTTGTTTTCCCCTAGATCACTGGACTTTCTAGTCACATGTTCTTGACCACATACACAGTGTTAGGGCAGTGTTTCATCTTATTAGATTGCCTTAAATCTAATCAGATATTGGTTGGTTACATCCACAAAGGTTGTGCCCCTATGGCACTAGTGGATCTTGTATGCAAATCATCACTGTAAAAATAAGGTTTCTATATGGTTATGAGTTTACCTTTCTCTTTTTCTAGAGAGCACAGTACCTTCTAGTACCATGGTTAGTAGAGATGAAGACTCTAGGGAGATACCAGCTCAAACTCTTTGTGTTCAATGAATTATGTACATGTTGTCTCCAGCAACTGACCCTTACCATAAGTTAGTGGAAAATAAGTAATAGACTCGGCAATAGCCTGGATTGTTTGGAAGCTCCCATGGGTTCACTGGGTCAACAACTTGATTAGATGTAACTCATTCTCTAAAATGGATACTCTGTTTGGTAACAGGAGATGGCTAGTTAGGATTCCATCTTCCCCATCATTTGATGATTTCATTTACATCACCTTCATTGAAGAATATATATTTCAGAAGCTTGTAACATAGTAGTTTTCCATAAAACTCTTCAAATGGCACTTTGTTTTAGTCGTTGCTTCTAACACTTTTTTACTCCCTCTCCCCGTTGGTTCTCCTCTTCCAGATTTCCCCATCCATCCATAACCATCTATTCTGTTTCTCCTTTCTAAGGTAATCCAATCCCCCACAGAGCCTTACTCTATACTTAATCTCTATAGCCTGCAGTCTTGTCTGAATGATGGTATTCTTTGTCATACAGAAGCTTTTCATTTTCATGAGTTATTATTTCTTAATTGTTGTTCTTAGTGCATGTGCTAACTGTGTGCTGTTCAGGGAGTCCCTCTCAGTGTCAGTTTGTTCAAGTTTATTCTTGATTTTTATTGTAACAGAATAAGTGTAATTGGCCTTATATTGAGATCTTTGACTTTCTTTTAAGTTGAGTTTTGTACAAGGTTGTACGTATAGAAGTATTCACATTGTTCTACATTCAGTTTGGTATGTACCATTTGTTGAAATGCTTTTTATTCAGTGTATATTTGTGGTTTCTTTATCAAAACTCAAGTGCCCAAAGGTTTGTGGAATTATGTCTATGTCTTCAGTTTGATTTCATTGAACAACAGGTCTGTTTTATGCCAAGGCCATTTTTTTTTTTTTAAACAAATATGTAGCACAGTTTGAGTTGAGAATGGCAATACATACAACTTTTTTTTTTTAAATTTAGAGTTGTTGTAGTTATCCTGAGTTTTCATATGAAGTTGAAAAATTTTCTGTGAAAAATAATTGAGACAGTATTGAATCTGTACATTTCTTTTGGCAGGGTAGCTTTATTACTATGTATATGTAACAGGATATTTTCCCACTACATTTGTATAAACCTTGGTGATTGGGCTGTATGAGAGGTAGGCATAGAGAGGAGTCTGGAAGAGAGGAAGAAGAGAAGGAAGAAGAGGAGCTAGGAGAGGGATAGATATAGGAGCCATGGAGAACCATGGGTCCAGGACTGTCCAGGGTGATGATTAATAGCTTTTGTGAGTGTGTGTGTGTTTTTTTTCCAAGAGCTGAGTACCAAACCTGAGGCCTTGTTCTTGCTAGGCAAGTGCTCTACCACTGAGCTAAATCCCCAACACCATGATTTATATCTTAAGGTTAGATATTGGGAAACAACTCTAATTGTGTGGGCAAATCGTTAATTGAGCATTTCTAAATATATAAAGCCTTTGGATAATAATTAAGCTTTAAAGTTTCATTTCTACTGGGTACCACGTGGATGGCAGGATGGTCTGGGCTCAGCTAAGCATTGTGGAGACAGCATGGAAGATTGCCAGAGCTATCTCCCACGCTGGCATCTCGTGGGTGCCAAGGACAATGCATTTGGCTGGCCTGAGCTACAGTAGTGGCAAGAACACGCCAACACAGCGTTGCTTGTGGCCTCAGGCCTTGCCTAGTCGGGAACATGGCGGGCCCCATAACAACAAGCCAGATTGGGTGTCGCCATTTTAAATATTACCCATAACCTGTATATCTTACCAATTCATGAGCACAGAGTATCTTCACATTTTCTGTTATCTTCTGTAGGGCAGTGGGCTGTGAGAAGCAGCTGGGTGTTTGGCTGAGCATGAGTTTCGAACCCTGGAACCTTTATCGAACGGCAGGAGTTCAGCTCTGCTCCCAGGCCCTGGTTCTTTTCACTTAGCTTCAGTCCTCCAACAACCCCTCCCACAGAGAGGTTTATGACCATCAGTCATGAGGAAGGGTCCCTCAGGCTCTTCCGCATGCAGATGAGGAATCTCCAAGCTCTTAGGTCAAGCCAATAGACATTATCTGCTGTCAGACTCTAACCCACCCCAAAACTGTATATAAGGGCTCTATTTAGGGGAAGTAAAGGCGTGTGTGCAAGAATCATCCTGGTGTCTGAGAGTTTTTGTCACAAGAGCTGTAACACTTAGGAAGAGCTTTGATCTCCCCGGAACCTGCCTGGGACACCAAGCTGCCTCCTTGCCAGCTAGCTGGCTCCTTATCAGCCCAGCTGGGGCCTGGACCAGTTCAGTGCAAAGAGACAGGGGCAACACCTGGAGACCTGTCAGCGACAGGGCGCCAGAGGCAGCAGCAGGGGTAGGCAATCTCCCCTCCTGCTCGCACTCTATGTCCTTTGGCCTCGACCTCCCGTATCAGGCCTGGCCAGAGACCTACAGACAGCAGGGAAGCAGGCCTGAGTCAGCCAGGAGACAATAGGGAGCCCTCCCTGCTCTCACCCTGTTCCCAGTCAGGAGATCTTCGTGGGACACCCTCCAGAAATAGGAACCCACAACCTTCTTCAAGTTTTTTCTTCAGTTTTGTAAAGTTTATTATAAATGTCACCAAAAAAAAACAAAAAAAAAAAACAAAAAACAAAACAAAACAAAACAAAAAAAAAAAAAAAAAAACATGCCCTTCACTGCCTGGATAGGCAGGAACTAAATGCTGAATATCCCAGAGACCTATTATAGTGCCAAACAGGACTGGTAACAAACAAACAATCAAATATGATTTCTAAAGCTATTTTGCTATAATCATAGATTGGTGTTTTGTCCTGTCATCATCAGAGAGGTTTCCTCCAGCAGCATATGGAAGCAGATGCAAAAACCCAGAGTCAGACATTAACTGGAAAGAGAGAGAGGAGAGAGAGAGAGACAGAGAGAGACAGACAGAGAAAGACAGAGAGAACCCAGAGTCAGACATTAACTGGACACACACACACACACACACACACACAGGAGGGAGAGAGAGAGAGAGAGCGAGAGCGAGAGCGAGAGCGAGAGCGAGAGCGAGAGCGAGAGCGAGAGAGAGAGAGAGAGAGAGAGAGAGAGAGAGAGAGAGAGAGAGAGAGAGAGAGAGAATCAACTAAGCGGGGCTCATATGAGCTCAAAGAGACTGAGTAGCAAGTATGGGACCTGCATGGTTTACATCAGATCTTCTGTGTATATGTTATGACTGTTAGCTTAGTATTGTCTTGGGACGCCTGTGAACACAGGAGTTTCTTCTGGCACTTTTGCCTGATCTTGGGACTTTTTTCCTTCTATGTAGTTCCCCTGTCAAGCCTCAATGTGAGGGATTTTGCCTTATCTTACTGTATATTATTTTGTTCTGTTTGGCTATCATCTTTTGGAAGCCTGCTCTTTTCTGAAGAAGAACAGGAGGAATGAATCTGTGGGAGAGTCGAGGTGGGGAGGAGCTTAGAACAGTCTAGTGACAGATAATTGTGGTTATGATACTGTGTGAGAGAAGAATATAGTTTCAAAAAATTACCATCTGAAGCATGGATCAAAGAAAACTCCAAAGGAGTGGGAAAAGAAAAAGGAAGTATTTCACTTGCTTTGTTAGAGTTGCCCTAAAATTTTTGTGTTTAGACTTATTGAAACTACTGTAATTTGTATTATTTCCCTGATTTATTTTTAAGTCCATTTGTCATTTGTAAATAGTATAAAGTTTTCATGTATTAATTTTTTAGCCTATGAATTTTCTGAAAAAGTTAATTACCTGTAGGAGTTTCTAGGTGGAAATTTTAGGGTCACTATTGGATACAATCTTCTCACCTGTAAATTTAATAAATTTGATCTCTTCCTTTCCTATTTGTATTGCTTTGATCTCCTTCAATTGTAAAGACTTCAAGAACTACATTGGATAGGTATACAAAGAAGAGACAATCTTATCTTGCTCCTAATTTTAGTGAAAATGCTTTGAGATTTTCTCCATGTATGCTGATGTTGGCTGTGGGCTTGCTTTAAACTTCTTTATTATGTTGATGTCCCTGTATCAATAAACTTTCCAGGACTTTTTTTGTGAAGGGGTGCTGTTTCTTGACAAAGACCTTCTCTGCATCTAATGAGATGATCATGAAGTTTTTGTCCTTCAGACTGTACATGTTATAAATTACATTTACTGTTTACTTATGTTGAACCATGTGAGATGAAGCCTACATGATCAAAGTGGATGATTATTTCTCAGTATTTTTAATTAAGTTTGCATATATACTGTTGAAGATTTTACATCTAAGTTCATAAGAGTAACAGGTTTGTAATTTCTTTCTTTTGTCTTTATGTGGTTTAGGTATCAATGTAATTGACATTTTTAAAAGAAATTTCCTTCTTTTTCTCTTTTTTGGAACGACTTGAAAGGTATTGTGATTAACTTTTCTTTGAAAGTCTGGTAGAATTCTTCACCAAAATCGCCTGGCCCTGGGCTTTTTGGTTGGAAGACATTTAACTATTTCTTTTTCATCACAGATTACATGTCTGCTTAAATTGTTTATCTGCTCTTGACTTAACTTTGGTAGGTGGTATATATTTTTAAAAAATTTAATTTCCTTTAGCCTTTCTAATTTGATGGAGTATTGGTTTTGAAAGTCCAGGTTCTTTTTTTGCTTATAGTCCAATGGTCCTGCTTTACATGTTACATGGTCTTTTTCTCTTGTAACATTTAATATTCTTTCTCTGTTCTGGAAATTTAGTGTTTGATTATTTTATATCATGTGGAATTTATTTTTTTAGTCCAGTCTATTATGTGTTCTGTATCCTTCTTGTGTTTCTTGTACCTGGATAGGCATCTGTTTCTTTAAGTTAGATAACATTTATTCTATGATTTTGTTACAAATGTTTCTGTGTCCTGACCTAGGTTTCTTCTTTTTTCTCTCTCTTCCATACTCATATAGATTTAATTTTGTCATAGGTTCCAAGATTTCCTGGATGTCTAGATTGTTAGATTTAACATTTTCTTTGACTCAAGTATTCGTTTCTTCGATCTTGTCCTCAATGCCTGAGGTTCTCTCTTTCATGTCTTTTATTGTGTGGGTGAGTCTCGGCTCTGAGATTTATGTTTGAGTTCCTAAATTTTTCATTTCTGATTTTGCCTCAGTTTGGGTTTTATCTTGATTCTATTTCAACTTTCAGGCTTTGAATAATTTTCTTCATTTTATTCCATTGTTGCATTGTTTTCATAGATTTCAATAATAGATTTATTAATATCTTCTTTAAATTCCTTGATAATATTCATAATAACTATTTGGAAATCCTAGTCTTATGCTTCTGGTATATTGCATTTCTCTGGACCTACTATAGTAGCATTTGTGGCCTTTAAGAAATGTATTATTCTGTGTGCTGTTAACTATTTTTATGCTGGCATCTAAGCATCTGTATTTGACATGACTGAAATTTTAGATGTTGATAGCTGGCCGTACATCATTTTGGTGGGTTTTCTGTTCCTTGGTTTCTGTTGAACTTTCTGGGTTTAGGAGTCTGTGGTGACTGTGGGTTGTTTTTGTGTCCCTGCCTGTTGTGACAACAGGGAACCTTACACAGAACTTGTTCATAAGTATTAAAAATTGGATGCAAGGATGGGAATGAGTAAAAGGACAGGGGTTTGAGAGGTTATATGGGAAGGAGAAATGCTTATTGTGCCAAGAGGATCTGATTTTTAAATGGATGTGTTTAGTGGATTTCCAGGAAGACAGTTGGTTACATGTTGCCTGCAGAGACAGAGGGATAAAGTGATGAAAGAAGGCTGATTCCCTGGTACTGTGGCCAGTGGGTTTCTAGGAAGAGACTGCCTTGGGTGTTGGTGAGTAAGATAAAGCAAGGATGTAATTTTTAGTGAGTAATTCAGAAAAAACATATTTATAAAAATAAGACCTCAATAGTCTCAAATCATGCAAGTTCTCTAGAAGCCGTGTTTAAAGTTCAGACAGGATCTATCTACTTCAAAGGATTTAAATTGGCAAAGTAAACTTCAAGGAATAGAAATATGTTGACCCATTGATAACAGGAGCTTAAAATCACATGATACATAGTGGGGAGATAAGGGTGAAACGTATAACCATTTACTAGTCAACTACAGACACCCCTTACAGTACAAGGATTAATGGACATTATTAAATTATTTTATCCTTCAAAGGCAGAAATGGGCAGACTCAGAATTAAAAGTTCAGGTTAATTTTGGAATAAAGTGAATTAGAAGTGAGGAGATAAAAGACAAGAACAGCAATAACATTTGTTCATGTGTAGCCTCAGAGTAACCATGGCTTACTGTCAATTCAATTTTTATATAAAGCAAATGAACAAGTTGAATTGCAAATATAGATTTGGCTAAAGAATAGGACTTTCAAGTAAAATTTGGGGTGTGTGAAAACTATGCATGACTGTATAGTTTTTCGTGATGGTATTGATTACACTGGTTCCAAACCCTAACCATTTAATTAAAACCTTTTGCAAAAAAATTTTATGTGATTACATTTAAACATCTGATATTTTGTATTTTCATGCATGGTCATTTAAAAGATGTAATTTTATGGAAATCATCATTGTTAATATCCTAACAGCAGCATGGCTTTTTATGACTGCAGTCCTCACAGAAAACTTATGTGGTTCCCAGATTCTTTCCTTAGCGTTTTCCTCAGAAAAACATTACAACCTCCTCATCAGGAGCTTTCTAACTAATATATTTTAAGATGTGCTTCTGAAGATCTTTAGAACTGAAATCTCCTCTAGGAGAAAGAAGCAGCCATTTAGAAATTTCACCACCTTGTTCTTAGTTATTCATACCCCAGATATAAAACCTGACAAACAAGAATTTCCTCTTTGTATTTTCCCAAATTTTATAAACTCTTCTCTTAAAAATTTAGCATTTGTTTATATGTGAAAACAATAATTTATATGTATTGGGTCCGTACTTTTGCACACATACAATGGTCTATGATTTGATTCTCTATAGTTAACATAATGTGTTCCTAACACAGTTCCTCACAATGGGACATTCTTCTGAAAGAGACTGCTGGAACTCTAAGTAGTTCAGTTAAAGTTATTCTAATGGGGCTTAATCTATCATGAATGCTGTCCTTATTAAAAGAAACACTCCATATCTGGACTTATGCTTACAATGTGAGTATTTCAGAAAGATGAAGGCAGAGCTACTGCATCAATGCACCAAAATGAAAGCAAATGGCCACCGCTGAAGAAGAGAAATGGGAGAAATTCTTCTTCACTCTCCACAAAATGAAGCAGAATCCATGCTGGGCCTGAATCAAACAGATGACCTGTAGTATCTTGAATTCACACTGTGCACCAATTCTGAACTCAGCGTACAGCCTGATAATCTTGTATATAGACTTGACAATCCTTCAAATAGCTAGGCTTTTAATTAAATATCAAATTTCTTAAGATATTTACTATGAGATCATGAGGTGGATACATAGCTATATGATAGGTAGGTAGATGATATTCAATCTATTGTTTGCTTTCCACCAAAAAACATTGAACAATGTAATAATGTTAAACTTCTGGATGCTGATGAAATTATAACACACTTTTCATTATATTATACTGATTTTATATAACTTCTGCAATGTACCTAAGGTTATTAATGACAAAACTCAAATTCATATTTCTCTCTTTACAGACCACTGTTTCAGGCAATCCAATATTCAGTGATTCAAATTATCTGCCATTTTCAGTTAAACAACTTAAAAGAGAAATTATCCTTTCTATCCTTTTGGTATAATGTAAAAAAAAAAAAATCGGTTACAGTTTTGTTGCTGTTGTTTGTTTGTTTTATGCTTTTCTAGAACACACTTAAAGATTTACTAATGTAGGTGCAGTATCTTAAAAGACATTTTGGTCAAACCACTAAGATCATTAAAGTAAGTCCCACTGTGAACTCCTACCCAATCTTCACACAAGCAAAGTAATGCTCCTATAGAGTGCAGCATTAATCACAACTGTCCTTTAGCGAAGCTTTAGACAGGGCATCAATTTCAGTCTTAGAGTGAGTCCCAGCCTTTGCCTCTTTCAATTATGAACTGAATTTAAAAATGTTTCCTTTTATATATCTAAAAAATAACATTAGGATCTAAACAACCTTTAATGAAGAAAACGAGTTTTTTTTCACTAGTATAAAAAATGGTGTCATCTATGTCTGCCCGTTTCCTGCCTTACTTTCAGTTCAACATTCTACTCTGTGAATTGACTTTTGATTCATATGTTCAGTTACAGAGACACAAACCTTTCAATATGTATGCAAAATGGGACTGAATGAGGAACTCAGTTTCATCTGTATGAAAAAAGAAAAAAAGTTACTCTAAAAATCTATTGGAAACTTAAATGATTCCATGTAAGAAGAGCTACATTTTGTCTCTCATGCTTTGTAAAGTTCTTTTTAAGGATATTTTTTACTGGTCAAATTATTTTATTTAGGTACTGGTTGCTTCCAATGTGAATCTGATACCTACAGCTGACTCTGGGAGATGCTTTGAAATAAAGAAAGTGCAACTCAATTCTCCAAATCTGGTGCTGGGAATACTCATATAAGTAACAGTCAGGGATTTAAACCACTCAACATTCAACTTCTAATTATATCAACCCCCCCCCAATCCCACCACCCACCACCAGACAAACAAATAAACAAAATACGTATTTTTTTTTAAAAATCTCATCTGCAAAAGCAATTCCATAATATAGAAAACAATTAGTCTGTGAGAATTAAAATCATAACCATAAAAGAAAGAACTCTGCTTTCAAAAGGTGGAGGGCATGCATGTATGTAGTTACACTTATTTCTATTTCTAAATAGATGAAATCTACCAGCAGCTGCACAAAGAAACTCCAGATAAGTACCTGAGATTTCTGGCTCGCGAAAAGATGACAACCTGGTATGCAGAATCTTTCCCTCTGCACAGTGTACAGATGCCAGGGTGGAAATGGAAGCATGTGGAAGAAAGTAATTATAGAGAAGAAGTAAGAGAAACCCCTGAGGATAAGAGGCAGGTGTGCCCCAGTGTAGAAAGCATGCCGCTCAGGGTAGATGGTGTGAAGCTTTGGTGCTTTGAAAGAGAAGCAGGCAATCTAGAGAGAGCTATTATTTCTGCTCATTTCCCCCATTTCTTCCTTGCCCTCACACCACTGAGCATAGACAAACAACAGCTGCAGTTGAGAACCTCAGACAGCCAGGCAAGATCAAAGTTATGCCAAGACTGCTGGGTGGAGAGAGTCTCAAAACAAGTGCTTGCTGATGATCTGGACCAGATCTTCTCCTTCTGTAAACTCACTTTCGAGAAATAGATAAAGTTCGTCATGAAAGTATGTGGGAAGTGGAGCAATATTTGGGGGATGTGCTTCATGCTATGGGAAATATAGAGACCAAAGAAAAGAGGGACAAAGAATGCTACCTAATCACAAAAGGGTAACTTCCCCAGAAGCTACCTAATTTCTTGTAGGACTCAGGATCTGTGATTCTTGTTATGCTGATTGTGATTGCATTCAGGAAAATAAGGTATTTATTTTCCATTACTATAAACTACACATGATAAAGATGCCTGTGAAACATCATAAGGTTATTTTTTATTGTCCCAGACTCTAGGAGTATAAAATCTTGGTCATCAGGGCCAGGATTTCTTTGACAGCCCTGAGAATAGACATTTTTATATTTTTGAGAATCTCATGAGTATTGCATTTACATCACTTTCCCTTATCTTCCTCTGCTCCAGTACCTCCCAGGTTCCAGCTAGTCCCCATTAAGTTCATGACACCTTCAAATATTGTTGCCACACACATATAATCTACTGATTACATTTATTGATGCTTATATGTATGTAAATTTAGCCCTGACAAACTAGATGATCTACCATGCAATGTGTCTCTGAAGAAAACTGATTCTCCTCCTCTCAGTAGCCATTGATTGCCTGTAGCTTTTTATTTAGGGATAGACCTTATGAACTTCATCATATCCACCTTTGTGTGTTATCTGGTGTTAAATTATTTCGGTCTTGTTTCCGTATCCATATTGTTGAGATTTCATGGTTGCAGTTTCCCTGCCATGTCTAGAGGACACAGTCCCTCAAAAGGCAACTTGCTCATTAATTTCTCACAGTCTTTCTCTTTTTCTGTGTTTTCCCTAAACAATAGATGTACAGGTTGCATTGCAAGTATACCATTGGGGATTATGCACTCCATGGTCACTAAATTTCTTTCTTTCTACTATGGGTTTCTGTAATCAACTCTATGTGCTTACGAAGATGCTTCTTGGAAGTTATATTTGTTTTACTCCATCTTTCTCTGGGCAGAATTCCTTGGTCTATGGTTATCTGATTCCAGGCTTTGTTCTTATCTTCCCATTGCTGTCTCTTCTTACTAGGGGAAACTTCCCTGGCAGCCCAAGGAGCATATGGTGGGACTTAATGGCCAATAACACTCTACAATATTAATTCATCTGACTATGCTAATGTCAAACATGCAAAACATTTTTTCCAAATATGAGAACAATCATTTTTAAGGCTAGCTCCTAATATATTTAGGGATCCTTTTGTGTATAATACAGTAAGTAGTTACTGACATTCAGAAACACTATTATGCTAAATAAAATTTGAAATCAATATTAGGATGGGGTAAAAGAAAAGAAAACAACAAAAAGCAAAAGCAAAAACAAACAAACAAACAAACAAAAGAACAAAGAGAAAACTACCCAACAGATCTAACAACCTGAAGTAGATTTCATAATACATTTCATGAGAAAAAATTAACAGTTGTTATAATTGGTAAAATAAACAATTTATAATATATTAACATAAGTTAAGAGATGGACTATTTTCTTGAGACTTTGGTACAGTGTAGACCATGAGGGTATTATAGTCTTCCCTCGGGTATCTGCAAGCAATGTATGTGTGTGTGCATGTGTGTGTGTGTCTTACTTTTTTAAAGCTAGATGCTGTTCCAGATTGCAAGAATCCAAAGTCTCTAGTTTGTTCATTTGCTTGTTTTGTTTTATTTTGTTTTGTTTTTTTTTTTAACTGTAAATACTTGAGTCTTACGTGGTTCTTTCAATCAGAACCTTAGATGGAAAGTTACCACCTTGGGGTTAGCCCAAAGTATATTTGGGCAATCCTGCTTTTGGCACTGGGCTTAAATTGTACAATGTTGACTCTTAAGCCTATAGACATGATTCATGTAAGTGACTGTGTAACTGTCTGAGCCAATCTACAATACTCGGGTCTAAAAATGTTATGTTATTAAAACACATTGTTTTAGTGATAAAATACCTAGGACTAAAGCAAAGCAGTTATCAAGTGAGACATATGAATGAAAGAGTACCCTGAAAACTTAACAACATAGCTGTAAATTTTATTTTTAATATAGTTTTAATTGAAATAGAATTCATTCATTTTCACTACTGTTCTCCCTTGAGCTCCTCCCAGACACTACACCCCTACTTTCAAATTGATGACTTTCACTACATGTATAGATGTCTGCTGTGAAAATATATTTTCAATGATAAAAATGTTGAGCTTCATCTAATCTTATGATGTAGTAATCTCTGGCCTTTTGACTGAGTGAAAGTTTATTCTCAGTCAGTGGTCTCCAGAAAGCCATGGCTGATGTCAAATTAGAGTGTTACTTTGACTTCCCAGGGCCAATGCATGTAGAAACCATCTAAGACACATTTTGTTATATAGCATGTCAAAATTATCATAATTAATTTTAGACTATAAAGATCCACAGAAAGATATAGCCATACTGACTTTTCATATATATATTTATAAAGTCCATGAATGGAAATCCATACGTCATTTATAAAAACAGCATGACTGGATCCTTTCTCCAAATGGAGAATGTTTATTAACAGATTTCCTCAAAACTCCTGCTTTTAGGGAGAGAAAATCTGAGATGAAATAGTTGGAAAGTAAAATGTATACCTTTATTTATAGTAACGAAACATAGAAACTTAAACTCTGTTAATAATTTTATACTTTCTAGAAAATATAATTTCATCTTTCTTTTATTTTTTAAAAAATCATAATAGATATTTTTCTTTTAAAAGCATTTGATTACAAAATATAGCAATTAGCAAATAACTTTTCCTGTAGATCTAATTCCTGCCTTACCTAGCAGATCATATTTTCTTTGGTGATTTTAATTTGTCTTTCCTGGGGCATATGGTTATGCACAAGTTTTGTATAGCACAAAAGCAGTGACACCTATAGAATAGGTCCTGATTTTCACATCTCTAAGGCTCCCATCAAGGAGAATTTCTAGCTAACTATAATAGGACTTAGGTAATAGATGGACAAAGTGGGTACCAGAAGATCACATCATCAGATGAGAATATCATCATATACCTTAAAAATATCTATGTATTTTCCAAGATAAGAGTTCACGTTATGGTTGGCTCAAACCGATTGTAATGTGATAAAGGCTATTTTAAAGGACTTTACATCTCAATTTGAAAAGTTTTACTACTTGTATTTTTGTCTGTATTTTGCTAGTTTCTTTCCATTCATATCCTATCTTCTATGTACTGAATGTATTTTGATTGTTATCTCTGGAAATTCTCCTAAAGATATCTCTTAAGATCTGCATGAAGTTCACCCATGCTTTGATTTTCACATGTTAACTGCAGTTGACAGTTCAGGTGCATTAGAGCAATATTGACACATTTACTGTTAATATTATGAGTAGCAAAAAGGAGTAAATTTACTTCATTGGATATATGTCAGTTTAATATATATATATAAACTTGGTATTTAAAAAGCTGTCTTAAAAGATGTCTCTCTCCTTCTCTCCATTCATCTATTTTTTGAACTCCTTTTTGTTTTTTTCTTACTAAAACTATTTACTGGAATTTATCCTAAAAGTTTGAGGTTAAATATATATGAATTAAAATAATTTTGAGGAGAACATTTGGTAACTTTATTATTATTAAGATGGAGACAAACCAACAGATGGTTTTCTTTAAAACTTGAGAAATAGTTGTTGTTTGTTTTTAAAAAAACCACAAACAACAACAAAACAGAATCACAGGTTCCAGACCACATAAAATAATTCTGCTGACAAATAATTAAAAATGTTTTTCATAATATAAAATATATTCTACAGAAAACAATAATATTTATGATTGCATACATATTTTTAAATGTATCAATATCATAATATTTTGAGTAGTTTTTGCATTTTATTCCATTTTTGTGTTCGTATGTGTGAATGTGTTAGTGTGTGCGTGTATGTGTGTGCATGTGTGTATGTCATAGTGTTTATAGAGCTCAGAGGACCACTTTTCGTAGTTGGTTGTTTTTTTTTTTTTGTTTTGTTTTTTTTTTTTCACCTATCATGGTTTCAGAGATCAAATCAGGAATGTAGATTTATCCAACAAGTGTCTTTCCATGATCAAACTTCTTACTGACCCAATAATATTTTTAAGTAAAATCTTACATTTTTGAAAATGTTTAACCATAATATACCAGTTTGGCTACTTCTATCAGACACCCATCTGAAAAAAAGAGTAAAATTGTTTTTTAATGTTTCTCCTCATCTGCTTATTTTCTCTGCTCACTGGGCTCTGATCTCATCTGGTTCTTGAATGTGCCTGAAGATGATGAGGAATGCTATCTCAGTGAGGTTACCTCAAGGGCATGATGAGAATGAAGGATGAATTGTTTTCTGCTCCAGTGCAGTCTAAAGTACAGTGAGCATCATCAAGAGCCATGGGAAGGTCAATCAACCAAGGAGCCCATTTGAGAACCTTTCAGGAGCTTATCAAATACAGACAATAAGAAAAGACACACATTTTTAGTAAATGTAAGTAAGGGTACTGTGTTCCGATGCCCTCAGATGTTATTGAGGTAGAGGGGTAATAATAAACAATTTAACTCTAAAATTGGGTCATAGAGTTTTGGACTTTAAAGAGACCTGAAGGATTTAATTAAAATAAATTGGCTATCTTGGCAGATACCCACCTCTACCCCTAGATTAGAAAATAAGCTTTAGGAGATATAGCAATATAAATTATAACAGTTCACTTTAAACGACATTATCGTAAATCGTTAGAAGGATAAGAATTATAGCTATGCGGGTATTACATTATTAGTTTTTATTTCTACATCTGTTGGCCATATTAACTGAATTTCAATGAAAGATAAGGTGAACTCATTCCTAAGATTACATTTATAACAATGTATAACAAACATCTCTATGTGTAGATGGATTTAAGTACCTTGGAATACTGTGAGTTTCAGTATTCTCACCTTTAAAATCATAAAGTGTTAGTTTGGGTTTTCTTCATGTTTGTTAGAGATTAGAAAAGCATAATTTTTTTCTATTCTGGGGAAATTAGAAGGAAATTGAAGGAACATGGATGCTAAGAAATGTTATGAAATGTTTAAATTTTGCAGATGTGACCAAATAAGTTTAATCTCTTTCTAGAATATGGTTTCATTTGTCTGACATTGACAGTTTTTCAAGTCATTAATTAACAAATGCCCAAATCTGCTTTGGTGTAGTAAGAATTCAGCTTTGAAATGTTGTTATATAAACAACTTTTTGTTTTTATTTAAGATTGGATGGTAAGGTAAAATTGAAGTTACAAAACAATCAAACAAACAAAACAACAGTTGTGTTACTTTTTAAGGCTTCACCAAGCATAAACTCTTTCAATTCCCTTTTATCATTGGTAAAATAATATTTGAGTTTTGAATTTTGGATATTATTTTACAGGCATGAGAGGTTGAGGGAATAAATAAAAGTATAAGAAAAATGAAAGTTTTTTAGATAAAATAAATAAGCTCTAGAAAGCTAAGTCACAGGATTATAAATATATTTAATACAGAGTATTCTTGAATTTTGCTCCAGGATTGGCTCTTAAGAATTCTCTCCACAGAAAAGAAGGTGGAGATATGAAGCATGGGCATATTAATTACCTTAACTTTGGCAATCACTAAACCAGCTATGCTTGATCAAAATATACCATACAACTTACATACATGCACCAGTTTAATTTGTTAGCTTCCCCTGATAACGCTGGAATACATTCTAATAGATTTTGAATTATAAAGTGAATTCTCTTGAACTTCTAGTTGTTTGTTTGTTCACCCCTTTGGCAAAAGAAATCCAGCATGCTGAGTTTGTCTGATGATTGTACAGGGAGAATTGCCTCTGAATCTCAAGCTGTTCAAACTACTCAATAGCATTCAGGATAATCACTGCTAGCCTGGCACAGAGATGGCTCCTAGTCCTGTAAACAGTGTTCAGAACTGATGCCGTGCTCTGGAAAGCAGTGTCTGCCACATCAATCGTAGGTGCCATAAAAACGTTTGACAGGGGTTGTGAAATTGATAGGCGATTACTACTGAAAGAATGATTGACAGCGAAACAATGCAAAACATCTCTGGCTAAGGGAGATGTAGCCCATAGGGGACTGTATTTTCAACTGTGAGAAATGGTTTGTACTAGAATAAAGAGAAAATGCTGCTAGCTTAGAGATTCCTTCTAAAATGATTGTGGGGGAAAGAATAAAGCAAAGAGTACTCCATATATCGAGAAATAAAAGTAAACTGGAGTCTGCTGCCTGTGAGTAGTGATTCTCAGATCTGTAAATATATCACAATGATTAGAAGTTCATACAAAAAAAGGAGAGTTTCTTTTACACCATAGCAGACACTGGGAAGGATAAACTGAAACATCAAGTTTTGGTCTCTACACTTTTAAAAATGTCCTAGAGAGATTCCCATAATGGGTTGCATTTGGTAGTTACAGCTAAGGAATAGGCATACAACAGTCCTTGTGAAAATTTAGCTTTCATAAATAATATAGAATTTTCATTATCTTCATATCCTACATGTGATTGATTAATATTAGTATGTTATTTGACAGTAAGACAGTAATATTATCTTTTATCCTATCAGGGAGTTATGTTTTTATTTTCTATAAATGTCAAACAACATCAATTATTTTAAAACTTGATATACTATCTGTTAATTAAAGCAGGAGATTTTGCCTTGTTTAATCTGATTTCAGAGTCGTTTTTAAATCTACCTACATTTTTGGTTATGATCCAAGCCTTTAAAGGTTGAACCATCTCCCCAGTGTGCAACACTACCAGGAGACAATGGGGATGACATTAGCCAAAATGCCCAACAGTGGGGACATGGAGCAGGAAGAGACCACCTTTAGTAGATAGACAGGGCCCCTAGTTGAGGCTGGGGCCATCTTCAAAATTTTAAACCCAGAATTGTTTCTGTCTAAAGAAAATGCAGGGACAAAAACAGAGCAGAGAATGAAAGAAAGGCTACCCAGTGACCAGCCCAATTTGGGATCCATCCCATGTGCACACACCAAATCTTGACATTATTACTGAGGTCATATTGAACGTACAGACAGGAGCCTGGCATGACTGTCCTCTGAAAGGCTTTACCAGCAACTGACTGAGACAAATGCAGATACTTGCTGCTTGATGTCGGGAACCAATATGGAGGAGTTAGAGGAGGGACAAGGGGATCAAAAACCCACAGGAAAAACAGCAGTGTCAAGAAACTCGGACCTCTCAGAGCTCCCAGAGATTAAACCAGACATCAAGGAGCATACATGGGCTGGTTTGTGGCTCTGGTTACTAGCGCAGCAGAGGACTACCTAGTATGGCCTTAGTGGGAGACAATGGGTTTAGTCTTGTGGAGGCTTGATGTACCAGGGACAGGGATGCTGCTGAGGGTGGGGTGAGGGTGAGAAGGCTACAACACACAAGAAAGTTTGTAATTTTGGTAGAAATTTTTCTATACTGAGAATTCAGTACTTCCAATCATTTTAGTCTAAGTCATTTTTTTAGAGAGCGAGATGCATGGAGTCCTTTCTATGAGCAGGTAAGTGATTTTACAAGAATTAGAGTTTATTTGGATATGTAGAACAGGAGTTATTTAGATCATTGTAGGTATGCCTTTGAATGGAGTCTGTGGGACACCATCCAGACTCATTCCCTATGCATCTTAGCCATTGGTTTTATTCTGGTGCCCATTCATCCATGAGGTGTCACTTAACTTGTAATCTAAAGCTATGGAACCACGTGATCTTGTCCAAAAACTGTAAATCAAGTAACCATTTAATAAGGTGGCTGATAATTGCTATAGTGATGGAAATGACCTATTTCATTGATACCCTACTATAACTAGACCAAAATTTGAAGGTCTTATTATCTATTGCTTATTCCAAAAAATCACTCAACCCACATTCAATAGTTTCCTGTTTCTCACTTGATGTTGTACCATAGGTTTCTAAGCATTTTTCAACTTCACTCCAAACTTCCATAATTATATTTTCATTGCATCAAAGTTACTGAGTAGGCAAGTATTAAAACATTAGCAACTAAAGGGACCTTCTGAAGAGTTACTCATCTTGTTTGCACTACTTTATTTGTTCTGATTTAACTTCGTAATTACATATTCATGCCCAGTGTGGGACTTAATTAGTGATGGAAATCAATTGTAAAAATCATAGCAACAAATGTGATGTGAGATTTATATCAACATAATTTTGACTAAGTAGACTATGTCAAGATTCCGAAAGATGAAAGGTACTAAATATTTTTTTTAATGGAAAGAATAAAGTAAAGATGAACTCTTATCCTGTGAAGAATTAATTACTGGTAAGGTCTTGAATCTTCAGGAAAGCCAAGATGACATGGTACTTGAAAAAAGAGGGGTTTGTGAAATAAAGTTGGACCCACCGAGGGAATGTAACTAAGTAAAGATTGAATTATTGTGATCAATATTTTTTTATTTTCTGTAAAAACAAACAAGACCAACAAAAATCAATTAATCATCAGCCTCTATAATTCTTTACAGCAATCCAATGCAAGAAGGTTAGTAGTATACAGAGGTTCAGCTATATATCCCACATCATCGTACCGTTATTTATCTTGTGATTGAGATTAGACTGAAAGTTCTTCTCAGCCATTCATGAATTCTATTCACTGTTTGGCCATTGGCCATCCTCAAGTAAATGCTTTCCATGATTTCAGAGGCAGGAGACAGCAGGTATAAAATCAAGAAGCATACCAGGGATAAAATACAGAAAAATAATCAGCATCTTTTCCAGTTTCAACTCCTGGCATATGTAAGTCATGGCTGGATCTAAACTCAGAGAATGGGGAAATCTACTTTCTATCAGGAAAATTAAAACAATGGAGTCTTCTGAATATTAGTATAATCTACCTTGTGAAAAAAATTAAATATTTTTGTGGAGAGAGAGAGAGAGAGACAGAGACAGACAGACAGACAGACAGACAGACAGACAGAGACAGAGAGACAGAGAGAGAGATTGGAGGATTTTATTTTTTATTCAATATTCAAAACAACTTGGGTCTGTCTGCCATCAGTTCATGATCTCTTTGTCTTTTTTGTATCCCTTTGGGGCATTTATTTTAATCATTTTGAAAAATTAATGCTTTTTGTACTTGGATATGAAATAATAAAAAGTAGATGAATTTGGACTTACTTAACAGATAAAATTGACAAGGCTTCATAATCTCTTGATTATAGGAATAAACCTATAATATTGAATAAGAATGTATAGTCTTTCCCTTGACTAATTAACTATTTTTTAAGGAGAATCAACAGAAAATTTATAAACATAAGTTTAAAGAAGTAGAGTCTGAGAAAAAGTTTTAGTTTAAAAATAATCAATTCAGTTGATGCATCTCAAATATTTATCAAATAACTGGATTTTAAAATTTGAAAATTGTAAGATAATTTCTTACTTAACAGATAAAATTGACAAGGCTTCATAATCTCTTGATTATAGGAATAAACCTATAATATTGAATAAGAATGTATAGTCTTTCCCTTGACTAATTAACTATTTTTTAAGGAGAATCAACAGAAAATTTATAAACATAAGTTTAAAGAAGTAGAGTCTGAGAAAAAGTTTTAGTTTAAAAATAATCAATTCAGTTGATGCATCTCAAATATTTATCAAATAACTGGATTTTAAAATTTGAAAATTGTAAGATGATTTCTGTTTGGAATAAAAATTTAGAGTCTATTACATTTTCCAAGAGGATGTTGAGAAATGTCAAATAGCTAGTTTTTTGTGAGAAAATATCATCTGCAAACATCATGGAGCATGAAGAAAGATAATGGTGAGACTTTAATCCTGAAATCAATCAAGGAAAGTGTTTTCTTCATTGTGCTGAAAAAAGTGAATCAGGATCAGAATGAAGATGCTGTATAATTTCACTGAGATTTCAAATATAAAACTCTTATTTCATTTAGTTTATGAATATTTTGCTAAATATTCCATGTAGGGTAACTAGAAATACAGAATAAGAAGATATTTCTCAGGGATAAATAATTACTCTTAGGAGGCATGGATTTCTTTTCCAAATGATATTTTATATGGTGAGGAACTCCAGTTAATGACAGGGCATTGCCTTCTTGAAAATGTAAGTGAAGGTAGATGTTTGTTATTAAGTTAAATTTAACGTTTCTTCAGGCATATACACTTTAATGCATGTTACATATTATAAAACAGAGCAATGGTACTTTGAAGTTCAACTATGGCACCCAAGGTTTGGATTACATTTACTACTTTGTTAAAATGTTGGTTGTTATTTTTATTATTTGGTTTCAGATTAATAATAAGGGTGGTGACTGACAGTTCTTGATTATTCTATCAATGGTCCTTTCATTTGTTTTATGTGTCATTGATTCTATTAAAAAAATCACCAGTGGTCCTTCCTTCTCCTAACTATCTTAAGAAATAGAAAAAAAAAAGAAGGCAGATATATGTGTACATAGAACCATGTGGGCCTAATTTCTGAGATCTTGTCTTCTTTATTATTCTATTCCATCCTATGTAAATATAAACACTCTTCAAACCCCTGCTAGGTATAAATACAATATGTGCACTTAAAAACATGGAATGAGATCTTAAGAGAATATAGTACTCCTTGAAGGGTAGTTAGGGCAAACAGCAGCACACTAACAGAGCCTTTTGAAAATTGAACATCTGACTTGTCAAATAACAACTTTTATTGGATCTCAATCATACCAGTGATAAATTATATTTTATATGTGAATTATTGAGGTGGTATGTTGTGATATTGAACTGTGGTATGCTTAAAATATTACTTAGTGGCTTTCTTGTTGAGGATGAAGAGTGATATAATTGAGTAATTCTGATTTAAAAATTATACTGTATTGTGTAGGAACAGAGTACTCCAAACTAATGCTTAAGATAAGACACGTGTTTAAAAAAACTAAATGAAAAATTGTGTGTTGTTTTTGGAGGATTTATCCTGATCCATTTCTTAGCAATGGCAATCATGGTCCTGTGTTTTTCAGAAATGTCAGGAGGGGCAACCTTTAGGTTTCTATTTTCCCTAGATATTAGAAATGGACACAGAATGCTAGTTATCCTTTTCAACGAAGAAAACTGTGATGAGTCAAAATACCTGACTAAATAGGGAGGCTATTGATAAACTGGTAATCAAGTGAACAGCTGCTTTCATCATTATATATTAGAATCTGATATGTCTAACCGATTGAAAATTCATATGAAGTGAGCAACTATTCAGAGATGTTACCTTAAAAAATTTCATTTTTATAGCCATGTACTTGCAGCATGTACTGTGAATTATAAACACATCTTAAGGTGACATTCAAAATGTAAAAGACCCATATTGATTGTTAAAAGAATGCCTTTTCACCATACTTAAAGCCCCTAAATCTTTAATGTTGTCTTCAATATAATAGGTGATAAGTGGTTACTAAATGAATGAATAAATAAATTTCATTAAATCATTCCTCAACTCACAGTATATTCATTCCATATCGATCCAAGTAGCTAATACTTTAGACATGGAAAAATGTAATAAGCTGAGAAGAATAATCTGTTTACCACTTATCAAAGTGACTGTGGGCAATGTCTGAGAGTTAATCTTTAATTTTCAATTTTATTTCTTTAAGCTACATCAGCTCTGGACTTGGAGGTGACACTCAAAATAAAATTGGACACACTAAATCTAATAAAAGTGAGAGTCAAGAACTGCCTTGAACTCATTGGCACAGGAGTCAACTTTCTTAACAGAACATCAATAGCTCAGGCACTAAGATCAACAATTAATGAAGGGTTCTCATGAAACTGAAAAGCTTCTGTAGGGCAAAGGCCACTGCCAATGTGATATAACAGCAGCCGGCAGAATGGGAAATAGTTTTCACCAACCCTACATCCAACAAAGGACTTATATTTGTAATATATAAAGAACTTGGGAAATAAAAGAACAAAAAAAAACCAAATAACCCAATTATTTTTCAAATAATTTGAAAAATGGTGTACAGAGCAAGACAGAGAATTCTCAACAGAGGAAACGCTAATGGCCAAGAAGCATTTAAGGGGAAACGAAAATCAAAATGACTCTGAGATTTCATCTTACACATTTAGATAAGATAAAAAAAATCAAGTGACAGCACAAGTGGGCAAGGATATGGACCAAGAGAAACACTCCTCCATTGCTGGTGAGAGTGCAAACTCATATAACTACTTTGGAAATCAATTTCTTGGCTTCTGAGACAATTGGGATTATTTCTACCCCAAGACCCAACTATTCCACCTCTGGGCATGTACTCAAAAGATGCTCCACCATACTATAAGGACACTTGATCAGCCATGTTCATAGTAGCTTTTTAAAAATAGCCAGAAATTGGAAACAACTTAGATGTCCCTTAATCTAAGAATGAATGAAAAACATGTGGTACATATACACAATGGAATATTACTTAGTGATTACAAAGACATAATGAAATTTGCAGGCAAATGGATGGAACTAGAATATATCCTCCAGAGTGAAGTAACCCAAACTCAGAAAGGCATGCACAGTATATAGTCAGTTATAAGTGAATATTAGCCATAAAATATGGGACAACCACGCTAACATCTACAGACCACAAGAAGACAAATAACAAGGAATATCCAATGAAGGACACTTAAAACTCACTTAGATGGGAAATAAAATATACATCTGATGTGGATGGAGGAGGGAATGGGTCAAAGAAGTGAACAGGGGAATGGAGATGGAGGTTCAGGTTTCAGGAGTCAAGGAAGGAGAAGGCTGGGGAGAGAATGGTAATCTGTGAGGGCTCATATCTGGGATGTGCTGGACACCTTGGACTGGGGAGGCTCTCAGGATTCTATGGGGTGAACCTAACTGAGACTACTAGCAGCTGGGAACCTAGAGACAGAAGTGGCCACCTTCTGTAGCCAAGAAGAACTTCCTGTGAAGAGAGGGGGACACAGATCCACCCACAGAACTTAGAGCCAAAATTTGCCCTGCCTACAAAATGCACAAGTATAAAGATGGCACAGAAACTGAGGGAATAACCAACTAATGACAGGTCCAACTTGAGACCCATCCCATATGAAAGAGCTCATCTCTGATACCATTAAAGATACTGTGCTATGGTTGCAGACTGTTTCCTAAGAGGCTTCATCCAGTGGTGTATGGAAAAAGATGAAGAGATCGACAAGTAAACATTAGGCAGAGCTCCTGGACTTGGTAGTCATGTGGAAGAGTTAGGGGAAGGATAGAGGGAGTCAGAGGGGTCAAGGACACCACAAGACCTATAGAGTCAACTAATCTGGTCCCGTGGGTGCTCACAGAAACTGAACCAGCAACTAAAGACCATGCAAGTGTTGGACTTAGGCTTTCCACACATATGTAGCAGAAGTGCAGCTGGGTTTTCATGTAGGTCCCCCAACAATTAGAGCAGGAACTCTCCTTGACTCTGTTCCTTGCCATTGGATCCCATTCCCTAGATTTTACTGCCTTGTCAGTCCTAAGTGGAAGAGGATGTTCTTAATCTTGCTGTGCTGGGACTGGATGTGCCAAGGCAGGTTGGTGTCCATGGAGAACTTCCCTTTCTCTGAGAAAGAGGAGAGAGGTACTGGAGGAGAGGCTTATGAGGGTGGGAGAAGAAGGAGGGGAGTTGCAGTCAGGATGTAAAATGAATAAATAAATAAAATAATGAAGAAAAAATTAAGAGTACATCTACTCTGTCATCCTGTACTTTAATGAAATTTGTGTTGTTGGTACCACATCTTCACATAGAAATAGAATGAGAAATTGATTATACTATTCTAATATAAAAGATGGGGAGTCTTATCAATTTTAATGCTTAGTGTCCTATTTAAGGTAATTATGATTGTTCTGGGTTCAATAATCAATCCGGAAGACTAAGGAAGTAGTGTGTGGATAGATGTGTTGTGTATGTGGCATCTTTGCCTTTTTCTAGGATTTTCTTTTCACCCTGTATGCTCTGCATGTGTGTCACAGTAATAAATGACAGGATCACTGGGTTCTCTCTCTTGCTCTCTTAAAGAAGTGTTGAAACACCTACCCTGTGAAGCACTGATTCTGATTATGGAGGAGCATCTAGAGTTATTGGTATGTTAATTGAACGTGGTTTGGGGAAAAGTGTCATCTGTCTTACAGCATTCATTTGCATATTAATAGCAAAACTTTGTTCAGTGGAGACATACTCTGATTAAAGCACTAATGTAAGAACTTGCTTAGAGATGATATGATCTAAAATTGTGAACTGAATCATCTTAATTTCTAATGAGAAAGACTCAGACAAACTGTTTTCATAAAACAGCAAAGAATGGGGCCAGAAACATGACTCAGCTGAAAAGAACATCGCATCACTTTCCAAAGGTTTGCAGCTAGTTTCTAGCAACCACATGATGCCTCATTACCATTCATAACTGTAGCTCCATCAGATCTTTCACCTACTTTTGACTTTTTTAGATACTAGAAATATACGTGACACATATAAATGTAAGCAGAACTCTCATACATATAAAATAAATAAATTTTTAAGAACTATGAAGGAACAGTTTGGAATAACCAATATAGTGTTACCCTTACCAGAGAGTAAAGAAGGCACTGCTCTGATACCTCATACTAGACAACTGTAGTTGTATTGAGAAAATTTTTTTCCTAACATAACAGAACTTTATGCTGTCAGAAGAGGTACCCAGTATTCTTTAAAAGACAGAGAAATTTGAACCAAGAGATTTGCATAAAGCTTGAGAACTCAGGAGAGATCCCTCTTGTGACTATGAAGATTCATATTAATTATGCAAAGCAGGTAGATACTGAAGCCACTTCATGTGTCCCTAAAGACTCCCATCTGATTTTAGTCTAGGTTTTTTTTTTTTATCAGAAGGGCCCTTCTGAGTACCTCCAGTCACATTTCTTAATGAAGACATATGAGTCCATGAAAATTGTATAGTCCATATTAAAATCTTCTTCAAACATATTTTGAAAGCTATTCCCTAAATAGAGTTCACTTTTAAGAGTTCTCATTATGCAATCCAGCTGCTTCAGACTCTGCTAAGTAATCTTATAGTGACTTTGGTTGAACACATACTCAACACATGAAAATTACAATATGTTTAATTACAATGTAGTTTTGTAATTTATATTTTGTTATGTTCCCTATAGTGTATCAAACATTAATCATGGATTTTTGCATCTCTTCCTTCCAGTTTCATGTAGCACAAACTGGCTTTGAACCTACTATGTAACTAATGATTATCTTGATTGACTCATCTACTTTTATCTCCCATGGGCTGGGATTACTTTTGTGCACCACTCTGGGTAGTATTGTTTTACTTTTCTTTGATTCTTTGACATGTTCATATGTGTAGACGATGGATTTTAAATTTTGGTTAGTTTGACTGCCATTTCTCTTTTTCATCATTATCCTCCCTGATTCAAACACCCATTTCCACCAAGTTCACATCCTTATTTGATGTCTGTTGTTTTATGTTTTGTGAATTTTAGTCCATAATATTAATTTGTTTTCTTTCATGAGCAAGAATTGTTTCTCTGCATTCCTCCTTCTCCTTCTCTTCCTACTATTCCCCCTTTTAAATCTTTCTTACTCTTTCTTTTCTTCCTTCCTTCCTTTCTTTCTTTCTTTCTTTCTTTCTCTTTCTTTCTTTCTTTCTTTCTTTTCCTTCCATCTTCCTCCTCCTCTTCCTCCTCTTCCTCCTCCTCCTCTTCCTTCTCCTTCTCCTCCTCATCCTCCTCATCCTCCTCCTTCTTCTTTATATTTCATTCTGCAGCCCAAGCTGACCTAGACTACACTGAGTAGCCCAAAGTGACTTCAAGGTCATTACAATCTCTCCAGGCCTAAACACCCAGTGGTAGGGTTTAAGGTATTTTCTACCACATAAAACTAGAAACAGACTGAATCTCCAGCTCATTGGTTGGTGAGCATGCTTGGGGGGGGTGTTTCTTAAGTTGTTATTTGTAATTTAGATTCTTCTTCTCAAATTTCTTTTTATTCAGAACAGATATAAACAGAATTTTTTAAATATTTTTTCCAACTGATACTTTTTGACTAAAAAGATACTTATAATCAACAAAGAGTTACGTTGCTCTAATATATATTTTATATATTTTCTATTTCATCTTACTACCCTGCATTGATAGGAATCTACCAAATAAATAGCAAACTTGGAATAATACAGAGAAAATCACTGAAACCCTTAAGGACATCATTAAAATTCTGAGCTAAGTAGGACAGGCATAGACAATGTATGAAAGTTAGTCATATTACTTTATACTTAGAAATAATATAATTAGAAATAATTCCAAATTCTTTATGGACAGATTATGGAAAAGCTTCATAGATACTGACATGGACAGGTACTCTAAAATTCATGTGTTGGGAATTTGATCCCCAAAGGTATATCATAATTACCCTTGGGGGGGGTTAATTAAGGTGCAGTTATATCCTGAACTAGAGCCTCATAGTGTTATTATTGGATTTATTAGAGGAATAAAAGATATTGCAGCTAATTTACCTGTTTTGTACTACCATGTGACATTTTCTACTATATTATGATCCAGCAAGAATACCCTCATAACAGGTGATCCAGATGCATCAGGTCCATGACCCAAATAAAACTCTTTATAAATTACACAGTCTTAGGTATCTAGTTATAGTAACAAAAATGAACTGAGAATACTATCTACATATAATAAGGTGTCTTTTCCTTCCCCATCTCCAGACATGTTAACATTTCTGTTTTTTCATATATTGATAAATAATACCGTCAAGCAGTATCCTGTTATTTAGTCAAACAACTGGTTATCAGTCTTAGTATTTCATTCCCATTTAACCTTCTGGGAGTAAAGCTGTATCTATCCTGCATCCATGACATATCTTGAATTTTTTCCCTTCCATCCTCATTGCAACCAGTTTGTGTAAGGTCATTCTTACCCCCACTTAGATATCTATAAAAGTTTCTTGACAGGAGACTATGTCAATCCAAACATCCTTTGCATACTTGTAACAATCAACTTCATAAAGCACAAATATGGTCATGGTATTTTTTTTTTTTGCTGAAAATCCTGTACTGATTTCTTTTACTTTTGTATTAAAATTCTCAAAGGGTCATGAATGCTTTAAGGAACTGCCGTAAGGATGCTTACTACAAAAGCCTAATATACTGGACACTGAACTCTGTTCAGCATTTCTATTCTTCTTCCCATTTTTACTATAGCATATATATGCCTTCCATGCCAACCCTCTACAATTGGCTTTCATTTTACCTAAACACATGTTGTGATTTCTGTTTTCTTAATTAGCATGACTTTTTTATTTTTTCCTTTTGTGGTTTTGAAACATGGTTTCTCTGGTAGTCTTTGCTGTCCTGACATTCTCTCTGTAGACCAGGCTGGCCTTGAACTCACAGAGATCCATTTGCCTCTTTGGCATTAAAAGTGTATGTCACCATTATCAGGCCTCCCCACTGTTTAATTCACACAATTGTTATGCCTCTGGATCCCATTCACCTTCTATTAACTCTTGAATATTCACAGCTTTGCTTTGATTCAGAACTTACATTGAATGCCACTTGTTTTATACAGTGTAACTCAAACAGTGCACAGTCAAATTTACTTGCAAATTTACAAATTTACAAAGTTAACTTTGAACTTCTTGATTTTTTTTTTTCTAGAATTTATTGGTAGGAAGTTTTTACACCAATATAAACCCATGTGCCATACATCTGTATGCTTAGCTGTAAACAAAATTTTACATAGTGCTTTATATATAAAGAAATCATGTCTCCTACACAAGCCTTACCAACACCCTTGTGGATATAATGTACAAACTGTGTGTATATGTATGCATTTGTGTTCTTGTGTTTGTGTGTATATATGCTTGGATAGTGTGTGTTCCTGTATGTTGGCCAGTGTTCCTGTGTTTATATGTATAAATCCTCCTATATATGTTTATATATTTCTATGTTGGTGTATGTGTATGTGTGTGTTTGTATATATTTGTGTACCTTAGTGTAGTGACTAAAGATTAATTCCCAGTGTTTTTCCTTTGCCTTTTGACACAGTCTCTTCATTGTCCCAGAGATATCTAATTAGGCTAGTCTAGCTGGCCAGTGACCCCAAGGGTCTTCATGTCTCCAGTCTCCAATGATCAGTTATATTCTAGAATTCCACTGTAGCTATGCCTATATACGGGTGTTGGGGATCAAGCTTATTACTCCTTGCTTATACAATAGTCTTTTATAAACTTATCAATCTCTTAGATCGTTACAAGTTACTTTGTTCTTTTATCTTACTTGTTCATATTTAGTATTCAAATCTATTTTGAAAGTCACTTCCAACATCTGTTGGTTCTAAGCTCGTGTTCCAGCTTGTGTGATCCACAGTTACTTACTGTTGCTCTCACCGTCTTCTGATATACTGTTCATCATAAATAGCTTTACCCTTTCTCATCCCACCTACCCTCAATAATCCAATGTCTGCAATGTTATTTTTGTAATATTTCTAAAATAGAGATTTACTGATGCTATTCTATATTTAAAAATCAGCAATAGTCTCCAACTTTTTATAGAAGAGTCACAATTTATTAAATTTGTCAGAGAAAATTAAAATTGTTGGGGAACAAGCTTTTTTTTTTTTTTAAAATGTAATCTTTCCATAACAAAAATCAGTCCTGTTCTTCATTCCATTAGTAATAAACAGTATTTCAGCTCTTTTACCTCTTGAATAGAATTAACAGTGTGGCCTTCCCTTAGGTAATGTAAAAGATTTCTTTTAAAGATGTCCTAGGTTTTACTTATAGTAATAACATATTATAAACAACTATAGTATTATGGTTCTTAGATAAATGATATAATATATAGAGCTATTATAAGCACACACATAATTGAGTCATAATACCAATATTGCTACATATTGATATCTTGCATAATCACATGCTTTGCACTGCACTAATTTTTTTTCTACAAAATTGTAATTTTCTCATTTCTCATAACATTCTTAACTGGAATGTTAAGAGTTAGACATATAATAAGAACACAATTGTCACTAGTTAGCTCCAAAACAGGCAATAGTACTCTGTTTTAATCTTTGTCTTTTGCTTTGTCTACATATGATAGCTATTTTGAATATTAAATAAGAAAATTTATTTGTAAGTTTTACTGTATTAGGCAAAATTGTCTGCAAGCATACCACATCATCAATAACAGAGTCAGGGCCTCAGGCCTCCCCTTGAGCTGGATCCCAATTTGGGTACATCTCTGGAACTTGTTTCCCTCATGCTCTTCTGAGAGGCTCAACAAGCAGATAAATGAGTCAGATGCAGACACTAGCATCCATCTAATGAACAGAAGCCAGGGACCCATGTGGTTGGATTGAGCAAAGGCTGGAAGAAGCTGAGAAGGCCAGCCCCATGGGAAGACCAGCAGTCTCAACTGACCTGGAACCCTGAGATCTCTCAGAAACTGAATCAACAACAAGGCAGCATACATCAGCTGATATGAGGCCCCCATACATATACAGAGGACTGCCTGGTCTGGCCTCAGTGGGAGAAGATGCACCTAACCCTAGAGAGACTTAGGCCAGGGAGTGGGAAGGTCTGGTGGGATCAGGGTTGGGGGTGAGTACATCCTCTTGGAGACTTGGGCAGGGGAGGAGGTATGGGACAGGAAGTGGTTGGGGGGCAGTCTGGAAGGGGGATGAAATCTGGACTATAAAAAAGATTAAAGAATAAAAATAAATAAATTTAATAAAAAATTGCTATATTATTTGTATAATTTTTGTGTTTTTGTTTTTATTTAACTTAGAATGCATTTGTGTAGACATTTGTGTTTTCTTGTTGAGTTCACTAGTGTCCTGTGTCTGTTCCACTATGGATCTAGGGCCGCTCTGGGAGGCAGGACTCAGGAAGTTTGACTTTGCCCACCCGATGATGGCTCTGGGTGTGGGGATGAGAGTTCTTGGCTGGTCATGGGCAGCTGGCTTGGGTTTTTGGTCTCGGTGGCTGGGAGTGCAGAGAGGTCTTCTGCAGGAGATTATAGGGTGGCTCTGTATATTTTATGTGCTTGAGAAAACTAGTTAATTTAGATTCTATTATTATTACTATTATGATCTGATGAATATTTTCATTAATATAAATTGTCTTGCCCTCATATTTGACCAACTTTGGCTGACATTACAACTTCAAGCATTCCTAAACTTTACATGATAATATCTTTGCTGTGTAGCCTACAGGCTGCTCCTTACAGCCTATATGTATTAAATATTGTCTTCTCTTTATAAAAATATGGCTGTGAATAATTAAAAATATACATTGCTCTTATTATTAATAAGGAGGAGTATTTAGTCCAAATAATGAGCAAATAAACAGTCTTTTCCTATGTGAAAGAAATTTGCCCAGAATGGTACATATATCTCCATATTACATTGTCAAAAACTTAAAAAACAAACAAACAAACTTGTTATCCTTGGTGTATTGTGAAAATAATGGGATATAACTACCCCTGGGCCAAAAAGAAAAATAATGATAATATACTATTTAAGAATATGTAATGAAGTGTTTTTAAAATCTACTTTCCACACTGTGATATTTCAAGTGTTATGAGTCAAGAAACTAATACTGTCACAGTACATGGTTTTTTCTTAGAGATGTATTTACTGCAGACTCAAAACTACAATTGAATTATGAATAACAGCTATGATTTTAGAAACCAAGAATGAAAACGAAAATAGTATAATATTTAAAGGATATTTAATCTGCTTAAACCATGCTGGTGAGGATTTCAACAAGTAATAATTGACTGTATTTTAAAGCTGGAGGCAAAGCCCAAGGTACTAACACAGGCAGGTCATTAACACCCTGGTAAAAGTGTTCAGAGGACATATTATGGCTTTTTATTTGTGCAATTTTTATATTTATCAATTTCTAAAGATACTAAAATAACTGGGTTAGATAAAATATTTTGGCATAACTTGATAACTTACTAATATTACCTTGCAAATTGACCATTTTAAATTCTGTTATTCTTTTATATTTCATTTTTCTTTTTACTACCAACCTTATTTCATTCAATAATAATGAATAGTTGAAGCACATTGCTAACTTGGTTTTGGAAGGTTATGTTATCTATTAGCCAACAATACAGTATAAGGTTTATTCAAAGTTTATAAATTTATATATACTCGACAGATGCTTACTAAATGTTTTTTGGTGATGGCATTAGTAATAATGAACTTGGTATCTTCACTATCATACCAATATACTAAACATTTTCAAGATTTGGATATCTGTATTTTAGCTTTGAAAATATTGTATGTAAATGCAATATATATATATCCCCTAGTTCATCTTCATCCTTTTTGTCCTCTTGAATGGTACCATTTCACATACTCATTTTGATAGAGCTTACAAAGATATTTAAATTCTGATATATCCTTCCTTCTGTGCCTTGTTGCTTTCCTTCTGTTTATATGAAATTAAGCCTTGGCTCATTTGAAGTCTCTGTCTTCGACTCATTCCAGCACACCTGTGCTCCCCAGTATAGTCTGCTCAGCACCTACATGTCTTTCTGTCTTCCTTGGGAACTTCACGAACAGACTTAAATTTTTCTCCAAAGTGTAATAAGCATACATACTTTCAGAGCAAGTTATGTTCTCTAAACATTTGAGGTGGTAGGTATCATTAAAACGGAGTGATGGTGCTGAAGAGATGCAGAATATATTTAGACAGAAACTCAAATGCTAAAACTCACACGACTTTGTACTTGTACCCCAGGCTGATATTCTTTAAAATTTGCCCACGAGATTGGAATCAGCTCCTCAACATGGTCTCCCTGTCCTTCAGTCTGATCTGTCCTCTGTTCGGTTCATTTTCCTCGCGCAAGGCTCTAGTTGAACTGAAACACCTAATTCCGTCCACTCTCTGCTACCTCTGTAAAAACTGATGCATTTTCACAGCGGTATTTGTCTGAATTTTGCTCTGAGTTACTACTTTCAGACCTCTTTCTTAATTAGGAAATGTCTCATCTTAAAGTCATTGTATAAGTGTGGCTTGGAGATGACTTCCTTGAACTCAAGAAAAGAACGGTATACTGTGATTCCATAATAATCATAGAATTCAATGCAACAAATGTAATTATTTACTTATCCTCTACTTACACATTTTTCTTGACCAGAGTGTCTGTATATAATCTTAAATTGGCAAATTTTCATCTTTTACCTAGACATTGACATAACTTTCCTTGTATCTATTTTTAATTGCTTCCTGTGAGTTTTGTCTCTCATAATGAGATGAGGAAGGTAACTACAATGTCACTAGAAATCTTGATTCTTTCCTTTTTAGTTAGCTTTTGTTAATTTATACATAACATACAGAGGTTACTAAAAATAGCCACCACACTTCCACATCTGAGCAACATGCTGGCAGGAACCAGAGAAACAGTATGTAAGTACGAGTGCACATTACAAGAATTGATTCTGTTTATGATCTTATTTTTCATGAAAAAAGAACTATTGTTCGCAATTATATAAAATTGGACAAAAATGCACCCTGTGATCTTTATATTTTCTAGATAAAAATGAAAATACCAAGATGTTAGGGGATTATTCCCACTCTTATGATCCCAGTTCTTTGTTAAGAAAGAAAGGAAAGAAAGACTGTGCTTTCATCAAAGTCGTTTGGTCCTGATGATTTCATGGCTCTCTGTTTTAATTATAGTATAAGACTTTTTCATAGGATAAAGCTGAATAAACATCCATAGATCAACTGCTTCATCAGAAAAGAAAAATCATGTAAGAAGAACTCAGAGCACAAAAAGAAAATTCATAAGAACCTTTTTCAGTGATTTCCTGAGTGTTTATAGATGCATAAGATCAGCTCCACTAACAATAAACACTAACAATAAATTATATTCCACAGTCCCAGATAGGCTCATCTTAGGTCTTTTTCTTTCAACAGTTTTACAACATCTTTTTTTTTTTCTGACTTTTAATTGATGAAGTAGATGATCACATTTCTCAGTATGATCTAACTTGCTCCTTGTTAGATATTCATAATAGGTCAATACCATATCGCACTCAAATAATATTTTTACTACTGAGATTTTTTCCACTAATTTGCTTATTTATTCACTTTACATTCTCATTTCTGCCCACTGGGGACAGACAAGGCAGCCCAGCCGGGGAAATAAGCCCAGTTTGTATTCTTTGCACAAGCAACAGCTTTAGGGATAGCCCCCATTCCTGTTACTGGAGGACACATGAAGATAGAGCTGCACATTTGCTCCATATGGCCAGGGGCCTAGGTGCAGGCCCTGTATGCTCTTTAGTTGGTGGTTCAGTCTCTGAAAGACCCCAAGGGTCTAGGTTAGTTGATTCTGTTGATCTTCCTGTGCAATTCCTATCCCCTTCAGGACCCTCAGTCATTTCCCTAACTCTTCAATAAGATATCTCGAGCTCTGTCCGATATTTGGCTGTGGTTCTCTATGTCTGTTTCAGTCCAATGCTGGGTGGAGCCTCTCAGAGAACAGTCATGATAGGCTCCTGTCTGCAAACATAACAGAATATCACTAATAGTGTCAGGAATTGGTGCTTGTCCATACAATGGATCTTATGTCAGGCCAATTATTGGTTTACCATTCCCTCAGCCTTTGATCTATTCCCCATCACTGCATTTCTTGTAGACTAGAAAATTTTGGGACAAAAGTTTTATGAGTGGATTAGTGTTTTTCTTTCTCCACTGGGGTTTCCTGCCTGACTACAAGAGGTGGTCCCTTCAGGTTCCATATTGCAACTGTTTTGAGGCTCAGATAAAGTCACCCCCATAGACTCCTGGGAACCTCCTCAACCCCAAGTTTCTGTCAAGGTGAACCTTTCTGTGTCACCCTGCAAGCCACATCTCTCCATTCACCCTGCTGGCCTTTCTACTGACTCTGCACACACCTGCTCCCGATAGTCCTTCCTCCCCCAATACCCTCCCCTCCACATTCCCTTCCTCCGTCTGCCTCCATGACTATTTTATTCCCCTTTCTTAGTAAGATTCAACTATCTTCTCATGGACCTTCCTTCTTGTTTAGCTTCTTTGGGCCTGTGTATTGTAGCATGGGTATCGTGTATTTGATGGCTAATATTCACTTATAAGTGAGTACAGACTATGTATGTCCCTTTGTCTGGGTTACCTCATTTAAGATGATATTTTCTAGTCCTATCCATTTATCTGAAAAATTCATGATATCCTTGTTTTTAATTGCTAAATACTATTCAATTGTGGAAATGAACCACATTTTCTTTATTCTTCTTTGCTTGAGGGGCATATGACTTATTTTAGTTGCTGGCTATTACTAATAAAGCTGTTATAAACATAGTAGAACCCATGTCCTTGTGGTATAGTGAAGCAGCTTTTGGGTATATGCTCAGGAGGGGTATAGCTAGGTCTTCAGGCAGAAACTATTTCAAAATTTCCAAGAAACCACCAGATTGATATCCAGAGTAGTTGTATAAATTTACACTCCCACCAGCAATAGAGGAGTGTTCTCCATGCTCCACATCCTTGCCAGCATGTCCAATCACTTGAATATTTTATTGCAGCCATTATGATTGGTGTAAGATGGATTCTCAGGGTGGTATTGATTTCATTTTCTTGATGACTAAGCACTTTGAAAATTTCTTTAAGTACTTCTAGGCCATTTGAGATTCCTCTGTTGAAAATTCTATTTAGCTCTGTACCCCATTTTAAATTGTGTTATTTGGTTTGTTTGTGTCTAATTTCTAGAGCTCTTTATACATTTTGGATATTAGCCCTCTGCCAGATGGAGAGTTAGTGAAGATCTTTTCCCAGTCTGTAGTTTGTTGTTTTATCTTATTGACCCAGGTCTTTGCCTTACAGAAGCTTTCAGTTGCATAATATCCCATTTAGCAATTGTTGATCTTAGAGCCTGGACCACTGGTGATTTTTTTCATGAAATTATCTTCTGTACCAATGCATTCAAGGCTATTTCCCACTTTTTTTGTATTAGAGTTAGTGTATCCAATTTTATTTTTTATTGAAGATATTTTCTGGACCATTGAGCTGGGAATCTTCTCCTTCTATTCCTATTATTCTTAAGTTTGATCTTTTCATAGTGTCTCAAATTTCCTGGATGTTTTGTGTTAGAAACGGTTTAGATTTGGCATTTTCTTTGAGTGAATTTTCAATTTCTTCCATTGTATCTTCTATTACTGGGAAGATTCTCTCTTCTATCTCTCATATTCTGTTAGTAATGCTTATGTCTGTAGTTCCTGTACTTTTTCCTATGTTTTCCATCTCCATGGTTTTCTCTACTTGTGTTTTATTTATTGGTTTTGTTTCCATTTACAGGTCTTGAACCATTTTATTTATTTTTGACACCTGTTTGATTGTATTTTTCTGTATTTTTTCTAGAAGTTTGGACCAGCTAATGGAGCACAGAAATGATGAGACAGACCACTGGACTCCTTGACTTCCAGGAGGCCCAGAGTACAGAGGATTGATTGGGTATGGGTATCTGACCTGAATGTGTTGGGTGGCAGCAGCACTACTGGAGGCAGGCAAAACCATGGGCCACACCCTACAAAGCTATTTGATTGGATTCATGATCCACTTCACTAGGGTGGTAAGTGCCAATGTGTGGTTCTGTAAGCCTGACTAACAACCCAAGTCAGGTACAAATATTCCATTGGAGAACTTTTCTGATAACTAAATGGGCATAACAATAAGCTATGCTTTAAATACCAACAAGCAAAAACAGCTCTCAGTCTTAATCAGAGAAGACTTTCCTACTTATATGCAGTAGCAAATGAAAAGATTCATGGACTCCCAAGATGCAGAGAATATAGGACAGTTATGGGCTTAATCCTAACCAAATCATTTACACTACTCATTCCCAAAGCTCAGGAAACACTGTGAGAGAGAAGCAGTATGCATATAAGAGCAAGTAGAAAGGATGTAGTGTCACAGCCCAAGCTGCCCCATGTTGGGGGGCCAAAAATGTTGTGAAATGCTCTACCCCACATTTGGGGTCCAAATTGTCTCGGACAGTTCTGTCAATGTTGGAACCCGCACTGCCAAAAGCCTTGGGGGCTAAGTTGTTAGAGCCTGCACTGTCCCAAGCTGCTCCGGTCTGCGGGTCGGGGTTAAGCAAGAGACAGAGTGAGGACAGACATGAAGAATGGAGACCAGACAGAGTGTGATTCAATCCCATTTATTCTTCAGTCTCTCTTCTTCTCTCCAAATCCCAAGTCTTGAGTTCCTAGTCCCTAGTGCCTCCAAGTTCCAACTTACTTCTTCCAAGTGCTAAGTGCCTAATGTCTAATAATCTTTCTTCCGAGTTCTCTAGTCCAAGTGTCTTCTTCTTCAATGCCTAATTCCTACTCCAAGTTGTACTCAACTCTTCTGTCTGCCTCTCACCTTTTATATGTCTTGCTTCTAAGCCACGCCTTTAGGTCACACCTTTAAGCCATGCCCTAAGGTCTTGTCTCTAAATCTGATCTCTAAGTCACACCCTTAAGTTCCACACCTTTAAGTCTCACACACCCAAGGAAAGATCCTGGGTATCTAAAAGCAGATGTTATCAGTGTGCTCAGCTGTTGTAGGCTAATGTAATCAAGTCTCTCGTCAGGGTATATGGCTCAAGATGGCTTCTGTCGGCTCCCAACAGTGTACAGCTATGGAACTCCATTCACTAGATTCTGTATAATCCTCAAATAACAAGTGCAGTTAACATGTACTGTGCCCCCACACAACCAGTTCTATCAATAATTAGTGAAGGGAAGAGACTTAGAGTTTATAGGATCTTGCTCTTTATCTCTGAATCATTGACTATTAATATAATCAGGGAGGGGCTAGAATCAGTGTGCTGAAATGTATACCTACAGATGATCCCATCAGGCTGAAGAATATATCTACAAAGTCACAGTCACACAGATGATGATCCTAGATAATTTCAAGTAAGTATATCAAGACATGTATGTTACTGAATAGTAGTGGCTCATGCCTTTCATCCCAGCACTCAGGAGGCAGAGGCAGGCAGATCTATGTGGTCTACAGCATAAGAGTGTCAGGATAATCAGTGATGCACTGTCTTGAAAAAAAATGAAAAACAAAACAAAACAAAAAGACGTGTGTGTCAGACAAGTGAAGATGAGGAAAAATAATTGAGGGAAGAAAGAAAGGTGACTGTGGACTATAAGGAGGACTGGGTGAGAATGGTCAGTATTCCTGGCATATATGCTGGAAATTTCAAAGAGAAATTTTTAAATGAAACACTTCAAGAAGGTGGTCAGTAAGTCCACAGTGACCAGCAGTAATGTTTTCTCACATGCCCAGCATTTCTCTTGCCACTTTTTATATTGTAAGGTGGGGCAGGACCCTGAAATTCTTCAATCCTACATCAAAATTCCATCCAGTCCAATGTGTCTAGTGTTTTCACTTTCTTTAAAGGCACCAGTTGTAGTGGAAGGATATACAGAGGGGATGAGGGACAAAGTACAAACCCAATAGAAGTCATGGAAATGAAGCTATGCTCCATTCATCTAGACTTATTCTACCAGCACGCTTTTTGTCTTCCCTAGGTACCTGAAATCCCTTTGAACATAAAAAATTTTCTAAAGCCACAACTACAAAAACCATTTTATGGCAAATACAAAATACTAGGTAATTTTCATTCATAGCTGTAAAACAAGCATCTATCACTTCTCTATTATCCTTAAAAGTAGAGATTTAAACAAAAATAACCTTGAGAAAAAAATAGGATTATGGATGAAGTCATTTTTCTTATATTATTTATGCTTTCACTGATCATTGTAAGTGTTCATCAAGAATTCAAATTACAAATTAAATATTATCAAACCACCATCATTTTTGGACCACTACCCTACATTTGATGCCTGGAGTTACTTAAGTAGTGAGTTTATATCTAAAAGGAAAACTCATATATCTTAACTGTAAGTGATTGACTCTTTATAGAAAAGTAGATGCAAAGTGGTATTACAACCTGAGGTGCTGAAGGTCCATCTCTTTGTTTTGCCAGCTCCTTGTTGAAAAAACAAATTGTACTATGATAGGAAACTGAGTTAACTAGTGGACAATATTATGTGCGATTGATCTTCTGGGCAAAGGTCAGAGACCTGCAATAATTTTATGAAAGCAGTCATCCACTGAGAACAGGGCTAATACTTTTGGTTCCTCTCAGTGAAAAGTCAATGGACTTTGGCAACCACAGTACACAGCTTTGGTGCAAAGACAGTAAGACACTCAGCTCAGTTCAGCACTATGAGAATCCATACAAGGAATTTCTCTGGAAAAAGACTAGAGTCCATACTGAATAAGGTAGACAGAGGGGTCTGAAAGCCAGGGAACCTTTCTTTCATTTCTTTAGCTCAGATGACTAGCTTTATGTTCATATGTTGGCACTCATATTGTATTTTATAGATCTGGTAGGTTTGACTGTCTTTTCTTTATGAAGAGAAAGCATTTTGCTAAGTTACTTTCTTTTTTTATTGGATGTTATATTTACATTTCAGATTTTATCCCTTTACCACATCCACCCTCCTGCCCAGGAACCCCTATCCCATCTCCCCTCCTCCTTCTTCTATGAGGATGAACCCCAATTACCCCCCCACTCCCACCTCCCCACCATTGAATTCCCCCACATTCTGTGTCCAGCCTTCATGGGACCAAGGATCTCCTCTCCCAGCTGTGCCCAACAAGGCCATCCTCCCCTACATATACAGCGGGAGTCATGGTCCCTCCCTATGTGCTCCCAGGCTGGTTGTTTAGACCCTGGAGAGCTCTGGTTGGTTGGTATTGTTGCTCTCCTCTAGGAGGAAGCAAACCCTTTCATCTCCTTCAGTCTTCTCTCTAACTCCTCCATTGGGAACCCCTTGATCAGATCAATTGTTAGCTGTGAGCATCCGCCTCTGAATATGTCAGACTCTGGCAGACCTCTCAGGAGACAGCTATATCAGGCTCTTGTCAGCATGCACTTCCAAAACCAGATACACTGAAACTAATAGAATAGAAGGTGGGGAAGACCCTCGAATACCTAGGCACAGGGGAAAAGTTCTTGAACAGAACACCAATGGCTTATGCTCTAAGATAAAGAATTGATAAATGGGACCTCATCAAATTGCAAAGCTTCTGTAAGGCAAAGGACACTGTCAATAGGACAAAACAGCAACCAACAGATTGGGAAAAGATCTTTACCAATCCTACATCCGATAAAGGGCTAAGTAACTTTCATAGTGACGATTTTGAGGATTTTGCACTTGTGTTTCTCTTCTGTTCTTCTCAAACTCACCTTCATTTTGTCATTTTAAGATGTAAACATGTGTTCACCAGCATGGTACAATTGACACAAGAACCTCCTCATCTTCTCGCTCTCCACTGTGCTGCTAAATCTCTCCAAAACTGTGAGTGCCATTTACTATTGTCACTCCATCTATATATTTTTTTCTATCTTTAATAGGCACAGAAAAAATAACAGGGCAATCTTGGGACAATTATATATTTGTGGGAGAGTTAGGCAATATCTCGAGATTGTGATCCACATTAGTTCATTGTCCATAGCAGAGGACAATAAAAATCTATCTTTCTGGATCAGAAAGTGTTGTTATCTTGATAGCTTCATATGTTCTCTTACAATCAGAGGTAGCACTTATATCCTCTCATGACAGACACTCTCAGCTGTAATAATAAATATCATTTTTTATTGGGCAAATAGTTTTCATCACTGCCAACATTGATGCTCTCTGATAACATAAAGCTGCACAAAATCAGATATTTGTGATAGGAAGGTGGGTTAAATGTGTGTGTGTGTGTATGTCTGTCTGTCTGTGTGTGTGTGTGTGTGTGTGTGTGTGTGTGTGTGTGTGTAGCTATTGGGCCCTATTTTACTCCCTTCTAAAGAAAAAAATATGTGTATATATATTAATTTTAATCATATATATATGATATAGGGTAAGAATATAGGATATAGGAATGAATGAAAAACACAAAGACAATGTGACTTTAAGATATTCCCCATGTTGAATTAAATTAAAAAATAAAATCATTAAAACATATCTCTTATTTTAGTTTATGGCTGATATAGTCTGTGTCTATTCAGTCTTCGATCTTCAATAGAAGATACCTTAGACCCTCCACAATCCACTCATCATTGGCTTTAATTTCTCTATAAGAGTCTTATTCCTTTTATATATTTTTCAATTGTTAATTGTCATTATATTGAGTGCCAAGAAAAATTGAGTTATTTCATTTTTAATTTTATAAACATATTATCCCCAAAACAATGGCATAATTCAGTAAGAACTTACTTTCTGCCCTGCAGTGAGACTCTACTATTGTGGGTCAAGACTACTCCATTTTAAGAAACTGCTATATTGTGAAAACATATGGCTAGCTAATCTTGTGGCATTTAAAAGTATAATTCTACTATAAGGTCCAGTAGAAACTACTGTCTGAGAGATTTTTGAAAGTGCAGTGTTCTTTCTTGGGACATGGAGCACGTCTGTAGCAATTGCATTCACTGGACAGCAGCAACCCTGTTTTATTTTTACTCATAATTTATCCACAACCTTTAAAGAAATGCCATTGAGCATCCTCATTTAGACTGCTTAGTGGAAGTTCACTGGATACATTCCAAAATCTAATTACTTGGCTTAATTGAAAAACTTTTAGATTTGCACTAGGTGTCATTTTCCTACTCTGCAGATAATAGGACACCTCCTCCCTAAACTAAGCACACACCCACGTTGAGTAACTGAGCTGTGACTACCTCCCGCTTCTAATTACCAATGAAATAGAAAGAAAGAAAAATTCTCAGATTCTCTCACCTGCGGTTCTGCTAACACAACACTTCAATCCTGGAAAGGAAAGGGAAAAACTGCTTTCAGGAATTAGAAGTAACAAATTGTCAAGATACCACAAATAAATTAAAGTAGATTCTTACTGCATTTCAAAATATTTTAGCACGGTTTGTTTGATCTGTTCACAAGAATATGGTAAACCGGTAAGCGTCTCTCTCTCTCTCTCTCTCTCTCTCTCTCTCTCTCTCTCTCTCTCTCTCTCTCTGTGTACAGTCATTTGACATGTACTATTATAAAGTCCAGTAGAAACTATTATCTGAGAGATTTTGAAAGTGCAATGTTTTTTCTTGTGACATGGAACACATCTGTAGCAATTGCATTCACTGGACAGCAGCAACCCTGTTTTAATTTAATAGGGAATGTGATTAAAGTAGAAGTTAGGAATCAAACTATCTGGGCATGTACTATATTAACTTTGATTTACATTCATATTTTAAATTTTAAAGTAACACTAAACTGTTGTATAAGAAGGCAGAAATAAAGAAAACATGAACTTATATCTAATAATTTATGCCTTACATTTGATAGAACTTAAATCAAGCAAGAACCAAGTGCTATAGGACCTCCAAGTACTGGTCAATTTCACAAGCTCTTTTGTCTAGCTTTAAGGTGATAAACATTACAAAATTTAGACTGTACAGCTAATGTGTTTGCATAAGGATGTTGTGAAATGTTCACCACAGTCAAGCCAATTAACATATCTTTAAGTACCAGATAAATGTTTTTTGACTGAACACACCTATGTAGTTAAGATAAATTATCTGGGAACATTAGAACCATATAACAAATCACTGTTAACTAGAACCACATTGTTATAAATTATATCTCCAAAAAAAAAAATTCAACTTGAATCACTTAAATTTGGTCACTTGACCAACACCCCTGATCCTTATTTTCCCAGACCTTGGCAACTGCCATCCTACCTTTTACTTTTTCAAAGTTGACTTGCATTTTCTTTCCCAGTTTATCCACTCCAGGACTACTAGTACATGGTATGGTCCCTCGCATGGTCAGGATGGGTGTCTCCTCAGTTAACACTGAGATGCGTTTCTATAGCTACTCTAAAGTCAGCCAAGTTGTAATGAACTTTAACTTTCACGTCAACTTAAAATGTTAGCTTAGACCAGTGCACTGTGGAGTCCTGTTTCTTTATGCTTCTGATTGTATGGCTTGCTTTTGGATGCAGTTCACTGCTGTTACCCTGATTCATGAGAGTATCCCATTCCATACTGCTGTGGTGGCAAAAGACCCCAATTCAAACATTTATGCATACTTTCTCTTTCAACGTAAGATCTAGTCTATAGCATGTGCTTATTATACTTCAAACACAGTGCAAGCAATAGTAATGGATGCTTATTTTCCTATTATTATTTAATTACTCATAATAATATGCATATCATATATAACATTTTATGAATCAATAATGAGCCCTACATTTTTGCCTCCCTTGCAAACACATTGTGTTAGTCATAAATGGGCGCCCATTACACTACGGGCAAATGAAGATATCAGATATTAAGGAGTAGAGAAATAGCTGAGCAGTTAAGACTACTTTCTGCTCTTTCAGAGGATCTGAATGTGTTTGGTTCCCAGAACCCATGTCAGATGGCTCACAACTCCCTGGAACTCCATATCAAGAATCTCTGTTGGCAAACACACAGAGGTTGTATGTGCTTGTGCGCGCGCGCACACACACACACACACACACACACACACACACACACACACACACCACACTCACTTTAAAAAGTACCAAAAATTTGTGAGGTAGGATATGGGCTTAGTGTGAAATACTAGAAAGCTAAACTCAAGAAAGCAGAGGAAAAAACTCCCTATGCAAACCACTTTCCAAACAGCCATGTTCCTGTTGTTCCTGCAGCTGCTACTACAAGCCTTGCTAAGTTTGACCTTTCTTGCTGTACTGCTGGATTTTTTTTATTGTGTTCTAATTATAATAAAAACCATTGGATTGATTTGAATATTTCTGTAATAAAATAAAATAAAATAAAGCTTTTATTGTATTACCACTAGCAGAATCTATCTGACAGTTATCATATAGACTTTTCCAATTTACTGAAATAAAAAAATGATTTCAAAATACAATACTTCCCTGCTAGTTGTATGGAATATTTTTGTTGTTATTGTTGTTTAGTTGTTTTGTTTTTTTTTTTTTTTCATTCTTCCTTCTCTGTCCTCCAATCTAGAGTTGCCATCTCCAGACATGGGAACTGGAAAGTGAGAGGCAGCAGGAGAAATGGCTTCATTTTACAAGATAACTCCATCACCCAAAGTGGTTGCAGAAAATTCAAATCAGCAGACAGAGAAGCTGAAGTGTGCAGCTACCTACCATCTCTCTAATCTCCCACACATCCTTTGATAATTACAGGGCTCCAACTCCTTCGACACACAGGGAGTAGACAAAGGAGGGAAATCACTTTTTATAATACATAACATTGTAAAAGAATCTAACATCTGCTACAAGAGGTTATGTAATATAAAGGTTAAATAAAATTACCTCCTTTTTTTTAAGTCTCCTATATAAAATTTAGAAATTGTTCCTTGGGCCCATTTTAAAGATACCCACAGAGGGTTTACAATGAATTCATTGTCTTCAACTTGAAGAGAATTTTACATTCTTTTCTCTTCTTCATTCTCTTACTATTTAAGTGCAATAAAAATTAGAAAATTTCTCTAAGCTGTTCATATTGGTTTATGGAAGTTGACCCTCAGATTTTTAGTGTAGAAAATAACTGTCAGATTGATGTTGGTGATGGACACACTAAACCCACTATGTAGGAGATAGATATAGGCAGAGCTATGATTTCTAAGCCAGCCGGGTCTACAGAGTGAGTTCCATGTGATCCAGGGACACAGGAAAACCCTGTCTAAAAAAAAATCTGTCACTCAATTCTAATTGGTTATTCATTCTTGCCAGTCCTAAATACACTACGACAAATCTCAGGTTTCCTTAATGCCATGGAGGTCTGTTCTTAGAAATAAGTCTGATGTATACTCAAGTCCTGGCAGTTTGTAGTTACAAGTATCAGGAATGAATTAAGCAGAGAAGATTTTACTTAAGAGTTGCTAGTGTATCAGAGATGTAATATATATATATATATATTTCTAATATATATATATTAGAAAACCAAGCCTGAACAAAAGCCTCTGCAAGCAAGGCACATCTACCATGACCCCACAGGGGAATATTGCATTTAGCCCTTACACAGGTGATTTCCCCTGGTGCCACCACACTACACCACCAAGCTTCTTGAGAGTCACTCTGCTGGACCCCTCATCAATTTTACATTATGTGACTTGTAAATCTGATTTAAGTAACACTTCATCTTGGCTCTCTGTGTACTTTCCTGTGAAGAGCAGGCATCTTTTCAGCTTAGAGTCTAATCTCAACAATCATTGATAAGAAGCTTGATTTTTCAGAAAGTACACATAAGTGACCTTGATGTAGTTGTGTACAATATAATCAAATATTACCAGGCTTTCACATTCCTGAGTGTCGTATTCTTCCACCCCTTTGCTGTTTTCTGGTGTGGTATATTTTGTTTTGGAAGTCAGCAAAGTTTCCATATAGATCAGTTTACTGTACTATAACCTGAGAAAAAGGGCTATGAGCATTTTGGCTTTGGCTCAGCCCTGGTTTGGTTGAGTTGTATGTCTTCAGCCTCATTTGGTTCCACCTGTGTATATATTATAGATGATACTGCATTATCTTCCACATTCTAGTGTTATGGGAGATGCTCATGTGAAAACAAAATTTCAAGCATAAGAGTAAGGTGGACTGAACAAATAATACTGCATTTTTTCCATTCCTTTTAACTCTTCTCTGGAGTACTGGGAAAATTGGTGAGTATGATTTTACTTTCTAACCATCATTTCATCTTTTGGGATATCTTACAATTCTGGTCAATGATATAGCTCATAGGGCCTGATCTAGGTAGGATTGTACTGATTTTTTTTTCTATTCCCTGGCAACATGCATAGCACATAATCATGTTAGGAGAGCTGGTCCTCACAGAGTTGTTTCTAGGTCATCCCTTGAAGTCCTGTTTCATAAGTGTGTGGGTTCTTTAAGTTAGAGGGTCTTAACTTCCTTTTGTCTATGGTACCTAAGGTCAATGGCAATGACCTATGTTATTTGGGGGGGGGGGGTCTGTTGAAGATTCCTGACCAACAACTCTAAAGGAATACTGCTATCTTTGCCTGCTACTAAGGATTTTGTTGCAAAGTCTTGTTTGGCAAAAAAATCACTGTCACCATCATAAGTGGTATAACCTCATTGTGTGTGTGTGTATATATATATATATATATATATATATATATATATATATATATATATGCATATGCATACATATACACACACTTATGAAACAGGTCTTCAAGTAATGTCCTAGGAGCTCTCCGTGAGGATTGTCTCTACTAACATGATTATGAGTTATGCAAGCTGCTGCCAGGGGAGGAAAGAAATCATTAATGCAATCCTACCAAGATTATCCTCTGTGAGCTATATCATTTCCAGAATTGCAAGATATTAAAGAAAGTGAAATACCCATATACACACATGCACCCACACACATGAGTATTTTGAGCTGCTATCTTAATATTCCACACATGTTCTGTTTCCTGGAGTGTTATATTTTGTTTTGGAAGTAAGCATCTCCTCCGGACCTTACTGTTCTGTAACTTCAGAGAAATGGTGTCAGAATTCTTCAGGCCTGTGCACACACACACACACACACACACACACACACACACACACACACACACTTCTAATTAACCTTAAAATGATATGACTCATTTTGGCCTTTTGAAACATCCTTCTTTTTTTCCTGGGTGTTGCCCCAGTCTCCTTTCCTCAGCTAAGTCTTCCTGTTCACTTCCCCGATTTCCTTTTCCACAGCAACTTTGTATCACTATCCTGTTCTTTACTCTTCCAGCTCACTGACACACAAGATGCTCCCTTTCTGATTTTCCTGGTATCTGATATTTACTTCAGGTTGTATATTATCATCTAAAAATATGGGGTGAAATCTACTAATAACAGAAGTAATGTGGTATTTGTCTTTATGGGTCTGGGTTATGTCACTCAGTATATTTAATAGGTCTACCAATCTGCTTGGAAATTTAATGGTTTTACTTTGTATAGATGAATAATATTACAAAGTATATATCATCCATATTTTCATTATCCATTCATAGGTGTAGGACATTTACTTTATTTCCATTTTTTTTCTATTGTGAACATGGTGGAGCAGGTATCTATAGAGTGGAATATTGAGTCTTTTGGGAATATAGTGAGAAGTTGTATTGCTGAGTCATATGGTATTTTTAATTTTAGCCTTGAAAGGATTTTCCACATTGATTTTCTGATGGCTGCACCAGTTTGCAACCCTACTAATAGTGAATTAGAAAGTTTCCCTTTTCCCTACATCCATGTGACCTTTTCTTGGTCTTAGTCATTATTACTGGAGTAAGATGAAATCTCAAAGCACTTTTAATTTACATTCATCTAATTGCTAAGAATGTTGACTACTTCTGAGATTTTTTTAGCCAATTTTATTTCTTCTTTTGAGAAATCCTATTCAAGTCTACATCATATTTTAATTGGCTTGCTTATTTCCTTGACTGTAGTTTTAAAATTTCTTTTGTTAAATAAAAGCTTTCAATTCTTGGTAATTTTATATGGTATTTAAATCAATATTTAGGTATAAATAAATTTCCCTCTCTATTAGTCGATTCTCCCATAGATTAGAACTTTTAAGATGTTTATTGTTAAATAAATCATAAGCTAAACAAGACCACAAGCTATTTGTATCAGGTAGATCAAAAATTCTACTTCAACCTGTGAACTATCTTATCCCAGGGGCTCTTCAAAACTGTTATCTTTTGCATTATTTCACAGAACAGTAATAGTAAGGAAATATAGTACATGTAAAAGAGTTAAGTTTATTCATAGCACATAATTTGGCCTTTTCAACGAATTCTAGCATTATAATGATAACATCAAGCATGGAAGTACATAAAATAAACTATATTACACTTAAAGCCAACATTAACATTTAATAACAAATCACTAAAAATGGACATACAAAAATATCTCCCTTCTTGTTCTTCTTTATTTCTGTAACACTGATTTAAAAAAAAAAAAAAAAAAAAAAAAAAAAAAAAAAAAAAAAAAAAAGCTGAGTAAAACCAGCTGGGGTGAAGTGCTTTTTTCAGCTATAGATTATAGTCCCTCACAAAAGGCATCCAGGAAAAAGTCAAAGCAGGAACCTGGAGAAGAAAATGTAGTAGAGGCCAGGGAGCTATGCTACATAGTGGTTCGTACACTGTGGCTTGCTCAGTTTGCTTTTCAATACTACCAAGGATCACAGGCCCTGGGATAGTACTGAACAGAGTGGGCTTGTATCTCCCACATCAATAAAATATCCAACAGAATGCCCACATGCCAATAAAGGAAACTTCTCAATTGATACTCCATCTTTTCAGGCATCTTGAGTTTGGATCAAGTTGGCAAAAGCTAACCAGCACAATTCTCAGGAGTAAGTACTTGGAATAAAAAACAAAAGTAGATATGTTAGTCCTTCATTAACAAATGCCATTATAAGAAAGAATAAGGTTAATTACCTATTAATAGAGGGTGAGTCTAAAGGGAGTAATTTTATGACAGAGGACATTAGTTATCGTGTTCTTTCTTATATATTTTTAATGCAGTTATTTTACATGTTTCAATGTTTTGCCTGCATGAATGTGTATGTACCCAACACATGTCTAGTGCTCAAAGTGATCAGGAACAGGCATGGGATCAGCTAGAACTGTAGTCTAGGACAAGTTGTGCCCTGTCCTATTGGATCTGGAAATGGACTTGAGTCCCATGTAAGAAATAATGCACTCTTGAAAACTGGGCTTTCTCTTCAGCCACAAATAATTTGCTCTTTCAGGCTTTACTTTATTCCTTGGAGAAAGGCTCTGGCACAGAATTTGGAGTTAGACTATGAGTATCCTACCATTGTAGAAACAGAAAACAAGATGTATATAATTTCTGTAACAATCTGGACATGGGGCGTGTGCCATGCTGCATGTTTGGTCAGTATACATCTTAAACAAATTGTCTTCTTCACTCATGTGGATTCTTACAATCAAACTCAGGTCATCAGGCTTGGTACCAAGAACTTTTAGACATGAAACTTCTCTTGCTAACACAACATATATGCATCATATAGCATAATACCAGTATATCCCATCTTAGGATTTCACTGCTATCAACAGACACCATTACCAAGGCAAGTCCTATAAACCTATAAAATACAATTGGGGCTGACTTACAGGTTCAGAGGTTCACTCCATTATCATCAAGGCAAGAACAGGGCACCATCCAGGCAGGCATGGTTCTGGAGTAACTGAGAGTTCTACATCTTCATCTGGAAGCTGCTAACAGAATACTGACTTCCAGGCAGCTATGTCTAGGGTATTAAAGCCCACACCCACAGTGATAAACTTATTCCAATAAGGCCACACCTTCTAAAAGTGTCACTACCTGGGCCAAACATATACAAACCATCACATTCCACTCTCTGGTTCTCTAAGGCTTGTTCAAACTTGAGTCTATTGGGGTCATACCTAAACATTGCATAATGAAATACATTTCGTCAGACTTCAAAAGTCCCTGTATTATACAGCAGTCTCAAAAGTATTAAAAGTTCAAAGATCAAGTCATCTTCCGAGATTCATCCAGTCACTTAACAATAATAACCAAAGCAAGACAGGAAACCAGCTGGGCAAACTCCAAACTCTGCATCTTTCTGTCTGATGTCAAAGCAGTCTTCAGATTTCCAACTCCTTTGTTTTGTTTTGTTTTTTGTTGTTATTGTTTTGTTTTTTTTTCAATCTTTGATGACTGAAACAAACTTCTTTCATCTGGGCTTGTTCCACACCCTGTTATCAGCTTTTGTCAGCAGATAGATCACAGTTGTGGGATCTCAAACATCTTGGAAAGTGTCCCAGGAACTTCAATGTTACAGCTTCTTGTTTCAATGTCTGGGATCCACACATGATCTTCTGGGCTCCTGCAAAGGGCTGGCATCTCCAGCTCTGTACTCTGTAGCACTCTAAGCTCAGATTTATCTACTCCACTATTGCTGCTGTTCTTGATGATTATTCTGTAGTACTGGCATCTCCAATACACTGGAGTCTTCAGATGTAACTAGACTTCACCAATAGCCTCTCAAAAGCTCTCTTCATGGTACCAAGCCTCAATTTCTTTACATGATCCCTTCAGTCCTGGACCATCAACTGCAACTGAGGCTTCACCTTTACCAATGGCCTACCATGGTCTCTCAGAGTGCCAAGCCTCAGCTGCTCTTCATGATGCCTTCATGCTTTCAAAACCAGTACCACCTGATGACTCTTACATATTACCAAGTACAGATGCTGCAGGAGGCACAACCTTAGCTCTCTCTGGAACACAGCTGCCGGGAGCCAATCCCCTCGCCCCCGGCTTGGGGGTGAGAGAAGGGGAGAGAGAGATGCAGCTGCTTCTTCTTTCTTCTCCTCCTCCCACCGTCAGGTTCTTCTCCGAGGCAGCCCCTATGCTACTGTAGCTGACCTGCAGTCAGCATCCTGGCCCTAAGACCAGTAAGGTGTTAAGTAAATAGCCTTGTGCTATCCTAAAAACTTCTTCTGAGGATAATGGGACTGCAGGCTAGGGTGATTAACACCTGTAGGCTAACAGCAGAGGATTAGGCAACGTGGCCTTTGTTCTATCTCAGCAGGAACTGCTGGGCTCTAACTTGCAGGAAGAAAAGATACTTTAGAAAAGTTACTATAGAGTTTATTAAGTGTAAAAAGTATCCTATGAAAGCTATCTGAGAGGAAGCGTGGAAAGGTCCTGAGTGGGGAAGAAGAAAAGATTCTAACAAAGTAAAATTCTAAGGGAGAAAAATTCTAGGCAGGGGGAAAGGAAAGGGCGATGGGGTCTAACTGACTAGTCTAACTCACCATTCTAACTGCTCATTCTAACTTCCTATTCTAACTGACTCTGATCTCTTTGTCCTCAGAACTTATACATCTTTCAGAGTACATGGTCACATGTTACAAGGTTCATCACAAGTTCACACCAAATTTCAAGTCATAAATTGAAATAGAAGTTTACAACACAGAATGTTTACATGAATACCCATTAGGAGTAATTATCTAACTAGACATTCATCACCTGTTTAACTCTACAGGTTTGCAGAAAGTTTGAAACTATAACTTAAAAAATTAGTGAAGTTTTGTATAGATAAACCCAGGCAATATTTTCTCTTCTGTCCTGGTACCTATAATAAATTGTGGATTCCCTCTAGTAACCTAGGCTAATGGTTTTATGACCTCTTGGAATGTGCTCTGAGCAGGAGAAGGTCCAGTTACTATCACTCTTGGGGCAATTAACTGATAACACTCAGAAGACTGGCAGAGTTCTCATTGCAGTTTGACTATGCCTAAGGGACTTAATAGCAGTCCTGATATAAAAGAACTTAATAATCACTGATATAATTTTAGGAATTCTTATAAGATCATCATTAAGACTTAAGAAGTCATCTATTTGTCTATATAGTATCACTACAAGACAGTACATCTTCGTGGATCTGCAGAGATCTGCTGCAAAGGGGTGTGCTATTGCTTAGTGATTGTTACATATGTTTAATAATAGTAATAATGGGAAAAGCATATTAATAGTAGGAATCTTTCCTAAAATTACGTCCACCACAGCCTTGCTAATGGGGCACACTCGTCGCAGATTATATAATAATCCGAGGCAAGCATTTCAGGATGATCATCTGCTCTCATTATTAGCTTGTCCCATTATGGCTCCCAACACACAGCTTTTTCTGTGCTTTCAGAAAACACTTCCAAGAATATTTTACCTCAGTGATGCTGGTCTTTTCTTTTTTATTGGATATTTTATTTATTTAAATTTCAGATACCTTCCCCTTTCTACATTTCCCCTCCCTAGAAACCTCCTATCCCATCCCCCCTCCTCATTTTTGTTTTTATATCATTTTAATTACATTCAAATATTTAGGTCATTTCTAGGTTGAGGGACTAGCAATACAATAGATGCAAATAGTCAAGAAACAAGCAAGATAATAAACACAAATAGACAAAGAACAAGCAAGACAATAAAAAAATATGAACACTCCCATAATCACTGTTTCTAAGGGCTAATCAGGATGACCAAAATATCTGAGCCAACTTATCTGTCCTAGCCCAAAATCATTTTCATATCTGAAGCCTACTTCATTGTTCTAGCCTAAAATTTTGATTTCTGCCTGAAATTACTTCTTGTTCTAGCCTAATGTCAGAATCCTGCCTGAAGCCCACTTCTTTGTCCTTGGTCAAAGTCATATTCCTGCCAAGCAGCCCATTTCCTTGTCCTTGGGCCATGTCAGATTCTTGCCAAACATCCCCCAAAGCTCTCTTCCTCCCCCCCCCTTTTATTTTATAAACAAGACTGAGCCTATCTTAGGTCATTCTGTCAAGAATGCCTTCCTTACCTGTCGTGGAATATGCATTACCAAAAGCAATGCACTTATGTCTTAGGATGGTAAGGCTCTGTGCAGAATCTTACCTGTTCTTGGCTTGCCAGCCTGTAAATTTAATAACTCTGTTTTTAATCACCACTAATTTCTCAGCTCCAGCTAATCAGTACCAATTGTCCCAGTTGTCCTTTTTATTTTTCACTGTAAAGCCAAATCCACATAGCCAAAGCTGCCGAGTTCTACTGCATGCAGTAGCTGGAACATGGTCCCTCTTTCTCTATTATCAGGTTTCTGTTTTTCAATTCTCTCACTGCCTAAACTTGAATGTCCTAGAACTTGCTCTGTGGATTTATCTTGAACTCAGAAATTTGAATGGCTGTCTCCTGGGATTAAAGATATGTACCACCATGCCTGGACTTAAGCTTTTTCTTGAACTAGAACTTCCTCTGACCCAGGCTGGACTTGAGCTCAGAGATCTGCTTGACTTTGCTTCCTGGGATTATAGGTGTGTGCCACCATTGCCTGTTTCTAAATTAAGCAGGATAGTCTCTTGCTTTAAAGTCCCACTAACTTAATCCACTCTCTCCTAGAACACAGACTTTAGCTCCATTTCACTTCCTAATACAAATTTAATATTTGATCCATGTATTTTATATTTCTCATTTCCAAGCTTTCTATGCTTGATCAAAATATTCTTCATGAAACTTAACCAGAGAACAAGATCTATGCATTTCTGAGACTTCCTTTGTCAATGCAATTAATCTGAGTCTCTTTTCCTTATCCTTAGGCAGACTCTTCAGACAAGGGCAAAGAAGTAGTCACATTCTTTATCAAAATATCACAAAAAATAGTCTCTAGGCCACATATTTAAAATCTTCACTGAAACCTCTTGGGCCAGGTCCATACAATTCAAATCACTCTCAGTAAGAAAGTCTTCCATATTCCTACTAGTATAGCCCATTAAGCCCTATTTAAAGCATTCCACTGCTTTCCAAATCCAAAGTCTCAAATCCACATTCTTTCAAACAAAAACATGGGCAGGCCTGTCACAATACCTCAGTCCTTGGTACTAAGTTCTGTCTTAGTTAAATGTTTTTATTGCTGTAAGAAGACATCATGACAAAGGCAAATTTTATAAGGACAACATTTGCCCGGTGGTGGTGGCGGCACGCGCCTTTAATCCCAGCACTTGGGAGGCAGAGGCAGGCAGATTTCTGAGTTCGAGGCCAGCCTGGTCTACAGAGTGAGTTCCAGGACAGCCAGGACTACACAGAGAAACCCTGTCTCGATAAACAAAAAACAAACAAACCAAAAAAACCCAAAACACAAAAAGAACAACATTTAATTGAGACTGGCTTGCAGGTTCAGAGGTTTACTCTATCATCATCAAGGTAAGAGCATGGCAGCATCCATGCAGATGCGGTGCAGGTGGAACTGAAAGTTCTACATCTTCATCTGAAGGCTGCCAGCAGAATATTGACTTCCATGTTCCATGTAGCTATGATTAGGGTATTAAAGCCCATGCCCACAGCGACAAACATACTCCAACAAGGCCTCTTAAAAGTGCCACTCACTGGCCCAAACATATGCAAACCATCATATTCCCCATGAAGATTTATTCACTTTTATCCTTAAAAGCAATATTTGATATCTTACTACATTCTTTACAGAATATTTCCAGATATCTAAACATTATGTTTTCAGAAAGAAATAGCTCTCTATTATGATTTCTTTCTTATTTGTACTGAGGGTAAGCCATGTTTTACATATTTATTGGTTATTTCTTTGCTGTGAAATGATTATGTCTTTGGGTGAATTAGTATTTTAATGATCTTTTATTTCTCATAGCTTGATAGGAAATATTACCTATATTCTTAACCATTTTATTGAAGTATAATTTGCATGTAGTAAAATTTATCCATTTTAAAGATTTTAAATATACAATTAGATATTATTATCTAATTATGATCTGCAGTACATTTTATAACTGTGATCACATACTAGTTATTTAGAGGTAGTTTTACGAAATCACGATATTATAATATATAACATTTTTGTTACTATTAGTTTTAAAACTATTTTACACTGGGGCAAAATCTTTAATGTAATAACACTGCATTTAATACTATGATTTTTCTCCAATAAGATGACATGCATAATTGAAAGAATATCAAATTTCCAATTTTTAGGTGAAACATTTTATCTTCACTAAAATAGGTTTAATAATTATTGTTTTCATGCCTTTTATATTCTCATTGACTTTTTCAAATTTGAAAAATAATTCAAAGGAACTGAAAGAATGTAAGAGCCCAAGGATGGAGAGATTTAGAGCAAAATAATGTTTTTGGGTAAGACATAGCCATTGAAATTATAAACTCACTGAACATGTTTTTATCTTCACAGGCCCTGCATAAGCGTGGATTCCTTCATATTTCATCCATGATAGAGGAGGAGACCACAAGGCATGACCTTCTCTGACAGGCCATAAACACTTAATAGTTGTTGGTAGTAGTAGTTACTGTTAAGTTGCCTTCCTTCCAGTAAATAACCCCAACAATTGCTGGGGGAGGGGAAGCACTCTCATACAGGCAAAAGAAAGGAAGGAGGGCAGATGTAATATGGGGGGGGGAGGCAGGAAGTGGGATATCATGAGATGAGAGGTTCATGGAGGGAGTAACCAGGAAGTGGGATATCATTTGAGATGTAAAATGGAATGATTAATAAAAATAAAAAAAGTGCTGACTATATTAAGTGAATCACAAGCAAAAGGAAGACATGAAAGTAGGTGCTTGTGGAGAAGAAAGTTTCCTGAGTGAGGAGGGAGATGATAGTAATGATTGTGGAGTAGAAAATGGCTAGAATCCTTTTATAAATGTCTGAAACAGTACAACTAAAAACTTAGTGAACATGTTCTAACCCAGGATGAACTTCTGATTCTTCTTGCAATTATGATAATATTTACTTTACTTTCATTAGAGTACTATTTTTGTGTATTTAAAAGATTAGAATAGACAAACTTTCTGGTCATTTGCCAATATTTATTAACTTTTTCAATACAAATGTACTCTGACTTACATTAGGACTATATTTTTCATAACTCAACCTAAAATTAATATAAAGTGAAAATGTGCTAATATATCTCACCTACAAAACATTCAGTCTTAACCACATAGGACATTAGAGAGTGTAGGTTATTCATCCTTGTTATCTTTTGGTACCTGGGTGCTACAATTTGCTGTCATCAACCAGCAGCATAGCAAATATTTGAGACATAAATTTTAGGCTTGAGAAAAAGTGCACAATTCAGTATTCAAAGTACAATTTCTACAAAATGCCAATTTCTTTTGCAACAACTTGAAAATAAAACACTATATCACACCATTCATAATCAGAGACATCTGTATAACACATGCTCTACTATTTTTAGCACATTATGTCTAACTTTACATTTATAAATGTATATAATTTTGCAACAATCTACCTCCAGTTTTCCAATATTGGCATTAAATATTACAAATAAGAGATAACAAGGGCTGAGAAGAAGGGTCAGGTGGTGAAATGCCTTTGGTGCAAGCATGAGGTCCTAATAGCACATTGATTGGATCAACAGCATTCATATAAAAAAGAGGTAATACACCTGTAATCCCAGCCTTGGGGAGACAAATGTAGCAAGACTATTGGAGCTTATTGGCCAGACAGAGTTTAGCCAAATTGTTGAGTTCCATGTTAAGTGAGAAAGCTTGCCTCCAAGAAAATAAATGGGAAATGTTTGATTATAACATATAATGTTACCACTGCCCTCCACATCCATCTTTACACACATATTTACACAGATGCAGACTAACCTGAATACACCCTCCACACACACTGAGACAGTGCTTTGTGATCTTTGGTAGATATGTCTTAATTAGAAATTTTAGGTAATATGCATTTTTGAATGGCTTCTCCTATTTAGATTCGTGCTATTTAAACTTATCACTTTCCTTTTTTATTTTCATTTTATCCTACATTTTTTTCTATTTAAAAAGTAACAATATTTGTCAGTCTGGTGGTTATTTTAGGAAATAGTAACTGTGCTATTTCTTTAAAACCTTGAGTCTGTATCTTTGGAACCATCAAAGAGGAAATGATTCTCACCAGATTCTCACAGCCAGTGAAACAGTTATTAATAATTACAATTATTTTCAGTCGAAATGATTTGGTGAAGGTAGCCAGATTCCACCAATTTTCCACACCATAAATGAAGATGTGTCATTGACTTTAAAGTAGAAGGTGATTCTTTCCAGGGCATGTGCCATGGTATCATGAAGCCCTTGATAGTATATCTCTGTGACAAGAGTGCTAGCACTTGAAGACTAATAAGATATTAAAGGGTTTCTGACTATAGAAGAAATATCCTGACATCTAGTCTCCTCTATTCTGTTTTCTTCTATTTGTCTAACTTCTGTTAAAGATAACCAATGGCTTTACAAAGGATGCTGTGTGCTTTTGGTGAGAGGTTATGGCAAGGACTTGGGGTGATGGTATCATTTATTGTTTTTAAGTGATTTATGTTACCATTTCTCCTACTTTGCATAAATGAAGTGATATCCTAGAAACACTTGAAAACATCAATGATTTCAGTATATTTTTTTATTAAACAGACTCAAAGTATCAAGAGAAAGAAAATTTTAAGAACAATTATTTGAAAGAAAAGATGAGATCTCACCTTGAAATATTCATCTCATTATTTCCTTCTTCTAAGGTTCATTATTAAATGTTTGATTGACATTTTTCTCATAATAAATTCTCTAAGGACAACATTTAGCCTGTGGAGGGAACATCATTTTGAAGTATAAAAGCACTAGGTTCAATGTGTTCAAACCTTTCCTAATTGAATTCTTTGTTCTTCACGCTCTATTAATAAAAATGAGGTAGAGGAATTTTAATCCAACAACCCAGTGGCTCTGGCAAGAGATCATACCCAAAGACCTTCTAGTTCTTTCTAGTCTGGCTTTAATGACATACCTTTAATCCCTCTGGCTGGAATACAGACATACCCATAGTACACAACTATAATCCCAAATAATTGAGGTAAGGTTAGTTTGCAGAAAGAAGCAGCCATGTTTGAAAGTGCCATCTAATGGAGGGGCAGATGAAGTGATGATTCAGAAATGATTTGACCAAATGAGTCAGAGTTAGGATCCACCTAACTCTCATGGGAAAAGTACAGGAAAGAGGGGCTTCTTAAGAGCAGCTGAGAGATAAGGAGCAGAGAACAGAGGTTGTTGACTCAGTTCAGTGAATGCAGTTCATCTGGTGCAGTTGAGCTTTTTCCTGAGATCCATTCAGTTAGTATAGTTCCTGCAGTGCAGGCCAGAAAGAGACAGTGAAGCCCTAGGACAAGAAGGAGCCGGAATTAGAACAAATTGCTCTATAAGTTTGAGGCCAAGCAGAACAATTCAGTAAGAATCTGAGAGAGACAGGTTTGAATCAGTTAGCTTGGAGAGGTGTTTGAGCCAGAAAAGCTGATTTGAACTAGCCAGTCAGAGTTCAGAAAGAACTAGAGAGCTTATTTAATAGTAAGCCTTTGCTGAGATGACAGTTACTTTTATAAAATTCAAATCAGCACTGATTTCATTTACCACATTTTAATCTGTAATGTTCTTTGTAAAAGATTACATTTTGTTTATATGTGGTATAAATTAAAATGACATGTATGTTTTAAGAATAACCAAATAATCTAAAAATTATGTTGGGGGCCGACTTTTAGCAGAAAGTGGCTATCAGCTTTGCAGCCATTTTGAGCCATATACCCTGACATGAGATTTGAATTACAATAGCCTACAACAGCTGAGAACATTCTGATAATCTTGGTTTAGATACCTTGAGATTAAAGGTGTGTGAGATTATAGAGATCAGAGTTAGAGACAAGACCTAAGGGCATGATTAAAGGTGTAACTTAGAGGCGTGGCTTAGAAGTCAGACTACAGAAGACAGAACCAGAGATCAGAGAATATATAGACGGAGATCAGAGACTATAGAGGGATCATCAGAGACGAATCTCAGACATTAGGTAGAATCTGGCCTCACCCTCGCTCTTGCTGAAACCCGACCTGCAGACTGGAGCAGCAGCTTGGGCCAGGATACAGTGGCCGCCCAAACGTGGGTGGGCCTGGGCCTCAACATTTTGCTCAGGCCGAGACATTTTTTAGCCGCCCCAATGTGGGACTAGTGCGGTCCCCAACATTATTTTGGTGCCCGAACGTGGGGCAGCAAGAACAAGAGACCCAGTGACGGACTTTACTGGAAGAAGGATCTGTCGATTGTCCCAGGAATCTGCCTCGTTGAGAAAGGTAAGGAAATGGGACAAGAAATTAGTCAGCCTGAATCCAACTCTCTGTTTTGGTTTGCTTCAAGAAAGGTAATGAAAATGGGACAAGAAATTAGCCTGAATTCAACTCTCTCTTTTGGTTTTGTTATTTGCTGCTCACATGTGTTAATTTTCTGCTTTTGTTCTTGAATGCTGTCTTTTTTGTTCAAAATAAAAGGAAGTGTAAGTTAGAATCCAAAATACAACCAAAGGTTGGTGACAATTTGTCAGAGCCAGATTGTGCTGACCAAGAGAAAGAGGAAGTCAAATTTTATGATGCTGAAATGCTCCCTCCCTATGTGTCTCCACCTCCAAATGCTCCCCCAATGGAGATGGTGGTTATAGATCCCATACGGGAATTACAGGAAAAAATATCTGTTCTTAAACAACAAATAGAGCTAGAAAAAGAGTATCAGGACTTAATTAATCAGCTACAAAAATTAAAGACAGGAAAGATGTCTCAAGAGGTAAACTGTGAAAATCCCCTGGCTCCTTGCATTCCTCAACATACTGTGCATACTCACAGGCATCTGGGTAGTTACATTACTCCAAAAGCTACAACAAAAACCTAAATTGTTTCCTCATGAATTTGAAAGAGATTAAAGGGCTACAGATTATTAGAGGGGAAAGGGGGAGTATAAATAATGTAATAATATTTTATTTTAAAATTATTGAAAATTAAAAATAAAATTATTTTTAAATGATCTGCATAATACACTATATGCATAATTTTATAAAGAGAAAAACTAGTCTTGAACTCAGGTGTTTAAGGAGTATAATACTGACGATTAATTCAAAACAGAAAGTTGGGTATTGTTTTTCTTTTAATCTTTTATTTAATTTAAAGATAAATATAGAATATAGGGATGGCTGGGCTTGGTGGTGCATGCCTAGAATTTCCTATACTAATGCTGGAGTGTGAAGAATTCCAAACTAGTAATAATTTTCTAGATCCTCATAGTGGTGTTATATTTATTGAGGATATACCTTGATATCTTTTATACATGTGTGTAATTCCTTTAAATTATAGACTCATTCGATGATAAATAATAGGTTAAATGAGTCCTGTGACATTTGCTACTCTAACCAATATACTGAAAACTACTACATATCCATTTATAATGATTCACTTTAGTCTTACCAAAGATTTTTATATTGGTAATAGAATTCACTTATTTTACATGTGTATTATTACTTATTTTTATTGTTGGATATAACATTTATATTCCTTTGAATATAGGGCTTTCTGAAGAATAATTCTAGAAGTAGAACTACTGAGTACCAATGCTTCTTTAAAATTTTGATGAGTTCTGCACTAAATTGTCTTTTGAGAAGACAGTATCAATTTATATCAACTATTTATAAACTATTCATTTCTGACATTTTGAAAATATTGGCTTATTTTCTATCTCTTGCATGAAAATTGTATCTCCTTTCTATTTAGTTAATTTTTCTGATGACCCTATAAAGCTGAACATTTTTCATAGTAAAATATAACCAATAATTTTAAAATTGTATTATATTTTTAGGATTTGGTTTTAATATGATGAACATCATGGACATTGATGATGCCTATTTGAAAACAGAAGTAGTTATTTGAGCCTCTATATGAATGTTCATGTTTTCTTGGAACATTTTCTTTCAATATCTAAATCCTGGAAATAATCTTATAATTGTAAGAAAATAATCCTGTGTCAAAACTATTTTGGTTACTTGTCCAACAAACTCTCCTACAAACAGGTCTTGAGATGACATAAACCTTGACTTTTATCATGGTAGTAGGGTGAGGGACTTTCCAACTTGGCAGTTACATGACTGGTCGCCATTTGCTTGGCACACTCCTATTGGCTAGTAAGGATTTTGGCTTGGTATGAACAATAGTTGCTAGCTTGATCAATCTAATTTACAGATTAGGTACTTTCTCCTTAAGAACTAATTGGTTGTTGCTAGGAGTAGGAGTGGAGAGGCTACTTGTCCTGGGGATTGTGATTTTTACCTGGGTGACATGGCTTCTGGAACAAGTTGGGGTTTTTCTAGTAGCTGAGTTCATTCAGAAGGCAAGTTAATGGTAAAATGAAGTCTGAAAGCAAAATGGAGTTTGTAATACTAAGCTGGACCCTTTAAGGTATAAGAATAAGAGGAGGATATCAGGATTGAAAAAGGTGAAGAACATGCAAAAAAGTCCAGAAACTTGATAGTCTTGAAAGAAATCATCACTATGAAAAAAAAAAAAAAACCCCAAAAAACAAAACAAAAAAAACCCTTGAAATCAGGAATGGTGACATCTCTTTTTTCAGTCAGGATTGTTTTAGCTGTCTTGGTTTGTTTGTTTGTTTGCATTTCTGTATGAAGCTAACAATTATCCTTTCAAGGTCTTTAAAGAATTGTGTTAGGATTTTGAAGGGGATTGAACTGAATATGTAGATTGCTTTTGGTAAGGTGAACATTTTTAATATGTTACTCCTACTGATCCATGGGGATGGGAGATTTTTCTGTCTTTGGTATCTTCCTCAAAAACTTTAAGTTTGTATCATACAAAACTTTCACTTGCCTGATTAGAATTACTCCAAGATATTTTATATTATATAAGGGTACTGCAAAAAGGTGTCATTTCTACCATTATTTTTATTTAGTGCTTTTATAATTTGTATATAGAGAAGCTACTGAATTTTTAAAGTTAATCTTGTATCGAGAATCTTTTCTGAAAGTGTTGATCAATTTTAGGAGTTTCCTGTTGCAATTTTTAGGGTGACTTATGTATACAGTCGTATCACCTGCAAATAATTATAGTTTGGTTTCTTCCTTTCAAATTTGTATTCTCTTCATTTTCTTTTTTATTGGTATATCTACAACTTCAAGTACTATACTGAATAGATATAGAAAGAATGGGCAGCCCTGTCTTGTTCCTGGTTTTAGTGCCATTGCTTTGTATTCCTCTTCATTTAATAAGGTGTTGGCTATAGCCTTTCTGGTTTTTGTATCCCTAATTATTCTACAAATTCCATCATGAAGGTGTATTAAATTTTGTCAAAGTTATTTTCTGTATCTACTGAGAAATTTGCATGTTGTTTTTCTTTTGGTTTGTTAACATGGTGGATTATATTTACCGATTTTCATATATGGAACAACATCTGCTCATGTAGAATGAAACCTAGTTGATCATGGTAGATAACCTTTTTGAGTTATTCTTGGATTTTTTGTTTGAAAGCATGCTATTTAACATTTTACATCCATGTTCATAAGGGAAATTGATCAGTAATTCTTTCTTTGTTAAATTCTAATGCAGTTTGTGTATCAGAGTCTATTTGGACAATGTTCTTTCTGTTTCTTTTTTGCAGAACAATTTAGGGGTAATGGTGTTAACTCTTTGAAAATCTAGTGGAATTCTGTGCTAAAATTATTTGGACATGGACACTTTGGGGAAGAGACTTTTACTTGTTGTTTCTATTTACTAGGTTTTATAAGTCTATTTTACTTGTTTATGTGAACTAGGTTTAACTTTAGTAAGAGAAACTTATTGGAAAAATTATTTACTTCTATTAGATTTTCTAATTTGCTGGAGCACAGGTTTTTAAACTATGCCTTTATAATTCTTGGGATTTCATCAGTGTCTTGTTATTTCCTGTTTTTCATTTCTGATTTTGTTCACTGGAATAGTCTTTCTATGGATAAGATTCTCTCTCTCTCTCTCTCTCTCTCTCTCTCTCTTTCTCTCTCTCTCTCTCTCTCAAAGAACCAAAGAGTTGTACCATCAATTCTTTGTATTGTTCTCTTTGTACTTTATTTATTTCAATATCTTTTCCATTATTTCTTCCTGTTTACTCCCCTTGGGTGAGGTTACTTCCTTTGGTTCTAGAGATTTTAGGTATGCTGTTAAGTTGCTAGTATGAAATTTCTTCAATCATTTTATATAGGCATTCAATGCAATAAAGTTACCTTTTTGCACTGCTTTCATTATATCCCATAATTTTGGGTACACTCTGTACTTATCTTCCTTGAATTCTAGAATGTAAGGTTACAACATGCCATGGAAAGTGAACAAATCTCTACTTAAGAAGCATGGGTCAAGGGACCAGCAATCTCAATTAACCTGGACCCCCAAGATCTTTCAGACACTGGACCACCATCCAGGGAGCATACTATACCAGGTGATATGAGGCTCCCAACAAATATGGGCGCATCCTTGTGGATACAGGGGGTGAGGAGGAGGTAGGGAATGGGGAACAGTTAGAGGGTGGACCAGGAAGGATATAAAATCTGGAGTGTAAAAAAAAAAGACAAAAAACAAGTAAAAAATAATGAACAACTTTCAGAACAATGTATCTTATTATATATAAAAACAGACTTGGGAAACCTGAAGTATTATTAGAAGTGCATCTAAACGTAGGTGACAGTATAATTCAGTGCAATTATTGAGATATTCACTTTCTTTCACATTACCCCATGAATATCCCTTTAGTAAGATGTTTTGGTGTACCCAGATGAATTTGCAAATGCTTCAACCATTAAGTGTAGATCTCAGGACGCTAATGGTCTCAATGTCTGGAAAATCAGGCTGAAGCTGAATTCTCAAAAGTAAAAAGCCCATAACCTACTATTAATATCTCATTCTTGAATTCAGTGCTGTAAACAGTTTTCTCAGGTCAGCGAAGAGAATAACTGCTTTTCTGAATGAACATTTCTCAATGGGTAACGAACAGAGACACCATGGTAACAGCCCTCATAAGTTCCAAGAAACTTACCATAGTGTCTGAAAGTATGTGTTACAAACATGCTAAATAACTTTAACAATGTAGAAAAAAGAAAGTAAAACCTCCAAAATTCCCTGTTAATTTAAGCATTACTGAGATTGAAAACCAAAGAGTAACATGCTGTGGGGTATGTGTGTATGCATGTTTGCTTGTGTGTGTTTGTGTATGTATATGTGTGTGTTAACTTTTATGTTTGTAATTTCAGAATTTCTCCGTATCATTGTCTTGAGATCAAAAGATAAATTTTATGAATGCAAATACTAAAAACCATATTTTTAGAAGTTTAGACGTAAGTTCCCACTGCATTAGTTGCTTACTTAAAGAACAAATAAGAGAGTGTAAGTGATATTTAGAAAAAGATGAACTCAATATAATCTCTTATATTTCATCTAAGGTACTGGTAATCTCTCTCAAAATTGTTAATTTTCTTTGATATGTAATATAGAAAGTTTTTCTCAAGTATCTCAAGAGTATTTTGGTGGGGGAGGACAATATGTATTGGAATGCTTATCATTAATAAAACTGCGTAAAATATCATGATTATCATGACGTTTTTCATTATTAAACCCTTCTTTAATAATAAAAGAGGCTAGGCTCCCATTGTTTCTGCCATGTTTCAGTCTCCATGCGTACTAGCCTGGGATTTTACAGTGATTCTCCAGTTCTCTCCTCTCATCACATTGTTGGATTGCTGGGTGCTAGGATTATAGACACAGACTACTGCATCTGTATTTTGTTGTTGTTTTTAACCCCCTCCTTCACTTTGACAAGCTTAAGTCTTCATACTTGCTCTGTAAGCACTTTTAGGTGCTGAGTTACACCCCAGAACTGGGTAAAACATTGAGACATTTGAGTTTTATGTGCAGTTTTCTTGTTGGATTCCTAATTCCATTTCATAAGTTAATAAAAACACCAATCTTTTTCCTCTTATGAAGGAAACTTTTACTCCATTGCAGAATGTTGTAAGATGTCACAATTATCTATGTTTCAGTCCAAGGAAAACCAGACTTTCTTGACAAGTTCTATGCTCACTTGTCAGAACCTATGTATTTTGTAAATCTCCTTGTTTGTTTGTTTGTTTGTTTGTTTGTTTGTATGCATTGTCACTTATAGATAGAAAATTCCAGGCCAGTGGTGAAGCTGGACATTAACAGAAAGAAAATTTCAGGGTATGGCTTCAGCTCCTTATACCTAGAATGAAAAAGCCACTGCATCCAATTCTCCATGTGCAACACACAAAAAGAAGATAAATGAAAAGAAAGAGACAGTTTATTTCCAAGATGACACAGAAAAGAAATCCTCTGAGGACTTTATTGAAAATACTAAAATCTGGAATGACACAGTAATAAGTATTGGTTTCTTGATATGTATACATAGTGAAAATCAAAGTGTGCTTTGATTCTGTGAGTCAGAAGGATGATATATAATTTAAATGTTATGTCTCTAAGACATGATCTTTGGTAGATCTAGTCAGTGTACAACTGATCGGAGGCAGGATGAATTAAAGAAGGGTTAATATCTTATGTTTGTGGTTGACAGCTTCTGTGTTTCATGTTTTCTACATGAACATAAAACCAATAATTTCAGAATTTAACTTTTTATGCAGCCTGAAGAGAGCAGGTTTTTTTCATATCCAATTGAAAAGAAAAAGATGACTTGCACATGTTTTTTTCCCTCAATAAAACAACAGTTAAAATTTGAATGTTAAGTGATCATACCTTTAATTGCATGAATTCTTGCTATTTCAGATACAGGTCCAGAAGGAATAATCAAATGATGAACTAGAGAAAATGTAAGCGGGACTGTATGATATTCATGAAATACTGAATTCTTATTATATTCCAATACGTAATTTAATTAAGAGTTTGTAGGCTGAGTGTGGTGTAGTGCCACATATTTTAATCCCAGAACTGAGGGTGGGGAACAGAACAAGCCAATCTCAGTGCATCTGGTTGCAAAGCAGCCAGAGCTACATAGTTTGTATAGTGGTTTGGATAGCATTATCATATAATAATGCAAAAAGAAAAGCATATTCCTATCAAGTTCATATGAATACATAATTACTCAAATCATTAAATGAGAAAATAAATCAATATTAAAGAATAATATTAAAGCTAACCTGGGAAAAATTTACAATGAACCTGATTGTTTTTCATTCTCTTTATAATGATTGTGTTGTTGTAATGCACCTAATATAAAATGAGCTATTAAGCTAAAATTTGCCTGGAAACTGGAAAAATGGACAAGCTGACTACTGAACTTGCAAAGATCCTCCTTTCTCTGCCTCCAGAGCACTCTAGAGGAATGTGCTATGCTCTGGCTGATAGTTTTAATTATTTGTTTATTGTTTTGTATGTATTGAAGAAACTCCCTAATACATAACTGATCAAGGTTCTGTTACTTTTAGATGCTGCTCTTTGATACTAGAATAAGATGAGCGCAAATAACAAAGATATATTTTATTAGTGTAGCTTGCTATCCAGTTAAGAAAATCTTTCAGCAACTGAAGGTCTACCTATGAATTTTAACTGATTGCCAGTGATTCTAGTCAGTGATTTGCTTCTCCTGTGGAACAATTAACTTGATCACTACAGAAGCAGTAGTGGCCCATGTCAGGAAAATAAGTGGAGACACTTCATCCTCAGCAAACTTGTTCCCTCCCTTCTGTTGCAAAGGTTAGGTTCAGAATAAGTGACTGACAGAAGACAGATTGAATTGCAGAATAAGGATAAAAGATGAAGTAAACCATGTGACCACTTAAGTCTCCACTGAACATGATGTTTGTACTTCCTTATTTACTCTGATAGCTTCATAATGGCATCTGTCAATACAAAAATATTCTACTTGTTTGTGTGTATATGTGTGTAAATATATACATATATGAATATATGCAGATATATACATATGAGCATGCATACATGTGTGTGTTGGAGGTGTTGTGTTTCCAGCACAAATTTAATGTAAGCAGGTTTCTTGCTAAGACAATTCCAGTCAATTATAAATAATGGAGATAGAGAGTGAACATCTGGAGCCAGACATGGAGGGTCAAGGGAAACATCTTTGTTGTTGAAGTGGTGATGCATTCTTTCTCAACTATATCCTATTTCATTTGACTTAAGTTAATATCAGCTAATGGGATATTGCCATTAAGGTAAAGCATAACGATTATGGGTACCCAGGCTATGATTGGCAAAATGGTTAATATGTTAATTTGTTTGACACATCTTTGTGACACAATAAGATCAAAATATGATAGCATATAATATTGTTTTTTTTTCTTGGTCCCATGAAGGATGAACACTGAGTTGGGGGGGGTGGATTTGAGGGTGGGGAGGTGGGAGTGGGGGGGTAGGTGGGGGCACATCCTCATAGAAGCATGAGGAGGGGGAATGGGAAAGGACGTTCCTGGGTGGGGGTTGAATGGGGGTTAGAAATGTAAATATACTATCCAATAAAAATAAATTAAAAATATTGTTTTTTGTAGATCAACAAAAAATAGAATTTCTGAGGCTAATGATGGCTCTGCTGATGTTATTGCTTCTCTACTCTCCTAATTTGAAGGAAGGGTTCTTTGGAAAACCGACTCTGTTCTAAAGTTTAGTAGTCAAAATTCAAAGGAAGTATCCTTGAGCTCACTGTCTGTGAGAGGAAGTGGGGAAGCAAGGCTGGAGAAATGATGTACAGTGGAGAGAGAGGTGGTCCCAGACCCTGAGTTCAGCACTTGAGAAACTGTGAAGGTCTCAGCTTTTCACAAATTCTTTCCATGACAGGTAAGTAGATCTTTGTTGTTCTTGTTGTTGACATTTTCAAGTCTTCTGAATATTACATTTCCTAGAAAAAGAAGAAAGAGGGAACACTTTTCAGCTGAAGTGATTCTTGAAGGCAGTGACATCTGAGGCAAAGGATACTTGGGAGAAGGTGGGTGCACATCACTGAGTCCTACATGTCTGTTTTACAGAACTCCAACTCTTGTGGTATATTAAAAAAAAAAAAAAAAAAAAAAAAAAAAAGATGATTGATTGTAGCTGAAAAACATTAACCCTAAGTATCCTACCCATAAGCTTTTTGCCAAGTGTTCTGTCGTATTCTTATTAACATTTTTTTCAAGAAACAAGCATCCTTGTAAAATGAGACTTCTCTGCATCACCCCAGCTGCCCTGGAACTAACTCTTTAGTCCAGAATGGGCTTGAACTTAAAGATCTGCCTGCCTCTGACTCCCAAGGGCTGGGAGTAATGACAGGTGCCACCACCACCCAGCAATATTTTTTCTATATAAAGTCTACTATGGAAATTCTTCTCATTACATATCATTTCAGAAAATATTATGCATACATATAAATAAAAATGGAGTTCAAAGAAGCAAAATAGTACCTATTTTACTCAAGGGTCCATACTCAAAGCTATAAAAGCAATTTATATTCTTTGTGACAGTTAACCTATAAGGGCGATTTCACTCTAATAACTCCAAGTCAATTTATGCACAGAAAAGTACACTAACATAGTAATGAATATATATTATTTTAAAATTCATTATTATAAAACCTAAGTAAGTTGGTTAGTGCTACAGTGACTAAAGAGATTACTATATACTTATATGCTATGCAGTATCAAAGTAGTCAGCAGATCTTTTGGAATTTCACAGCTTCCTTGGGGAGCTCTGGTTGGTTGGTATTGTTGCTCTCCTCATGGGGCCACAAACCCTTTCTGCTCCTTCAGTCTTAAGAAGTTTTGTTGAAAATAAAAGACACCCCAATATTAACCACCTTAGTCCCCAAGCCCAGGCTATCTTTCTAGGGAAAAGTAGTGGTTTTGTTGGAACAGGAAGGATTAGTTAGGATTTATTTCATAGCCATAACCTATTGGTAGAAATCTGTATAATTATTATCAAGATGAAGTTATAATTTCTTAAATGGTACAAAATTTACTTTGATTTCAAATTTAAGGTTTTCATTGGTACAAGCTTCTTATTGATATAAAAGGGAGATGAATATTGTTATTCTCGTAGGCATTGTGCCTGTATAACACATTTAGGAATACAAGGATTAGACCCAGTCCTTCTTTAACTTTTTAAACTGATTTGAGATGGTTAGCCTGTGAGTTAAGGGCCTATAGCAAATTTATGGCTTTGAGTTTATTGTTAGGGTGTTTTCTATATTTTATTTAGAAATAGCTGAGAGGAGTTAACAGACAACAGTCCAGGTTACCTTACACGGATAGTTGGTTTTCAAAACATCAGAAGTCCACAGAATTGATGTTACAAACATTTCTGTATTAATGTTCTTTTTGATTAGAGACCTGTCTGCTCCTGACAGCTTTCTGTCTTGGATTCTAAGAAGAAATTAAGCATCTCTGGAGTTACTCCAGTTGTGGTGAGACAGCCACTAAGCAAGAATTGCCTCTTTCCATCTACAGACAAATTACTCTCCAGAAAAGAACACACTTGCAGAATAGTCCACTGAGTATATCTGCCTAGACAGAGTAATCAGCCCTTAATAATTCTGCAGCACTAAGGTCTGTCACATTATCGTGGGCCAGAAGGCTGAAGATCAGATGCTCCAATGTTTTGTAGTATAGGGAGTGTCCAGGTGTTCAGCGGTCTCTATAAATTGGCTAAGTTTTAGAAGCTATGCTTTGTGCTTCCCATAATTTCATTTAACTCAGTCATTCTGGATTTCTGATGGAGTTGAAAACTTATAGTTTCATAGCTAATCCTGGCTATTAACCTTGAGAGAAAAAATTTGAGTGGATGGTTTTCAGCTGACATTCATTTTAAAGCCAAGAAAAAATCCAGTTTCAGAACTAAGTGTTAGGAGAGATGACAGAGGTTCTGGTTAGTCAACAAAATGATGGACTGGGTATTAGGACTATCTTGTACCTCACTGGTACAAATTGGCATAATTATGCTCTAATTTTATTTTGAGAGAAAAGTTTTATTTTAACAGGAAGGGTGATATGTAGAAGGAGCTAAGGTTGGAGGAATACACAGAGGAAGAGAAGGAGTAAGGAGAGGAGGAGAAGAAGGAGAGGAGTCGCTAGGTGATGGGAAAAAGAGAAAGATTGAGGCAGATGTTCACTTGTCTCCACCAGTCAAAGATAGTTGATATATCTAGGTTGGGTATTGGGTTACACTTCTGATTGAGCATTACCAAACTTATAAAGCCTTTGATTAACATTTTTAAAAATTTATAAAAGCAAAAGGAAAAAGGGGCATGCGATAGGGGTTTTCTAGGAAGGGGAAATGGGGAAAGGGGATGGCATCTGAAATGTAAATAAAATATCCAATAAAAAATAAGAGGGGGGAGTTATACTCCCCGAACGGGCCCCCCAGAAATATTCCCTATCATGCCTTGTTTGTTCTCAATTTTCTAAATCTGGACACTCATGGCAAATCTGCTGCTGATCGCCTCTGGCACCCTTAGACCAATAAAAACTATGCCACAGTTATGTGGAAGCACCCTCTTACCATTAAATGGAACGGTACAGACCCAGTTCTCATATGGGGTTGAGGATCGATATGTCTGTTTGATACTAAAGAAGGCATGGCTAGATTGTTACCAGAAACATTAGTGAAACAAATAGATACCTCCACAAAGGCAGACCCAACTGTGGATAAGATGAATAACAACTGAGATCAAGGGAAGAAAGATCTCCCTGAGAATTCCCTTATTTTTTCCTTTCTAGATTAAAATAAGCCACCATTGTGTTTGCAGTTGGAAGTTCTAATCCTGATGCTGTCCTCCTGACTTGCACTACTCAGACCTTGGATGGGCCATTGACAAGAACACCTAGAGATTGGCATCACTAATCTAGAAAAATCTCTCATTTCACTGTCTGAACTGGTCCTCCAAAATCGCAGAGGGCTTGATCTGCTTTTCCTTCAACAAGGGGGCCTCTGTGCTGCCTTCAAGGAGGAATGCTGTTTTTATATTGACCACCCCAGGGTAGTTGGAAATAGTATGACCAAGATCAGAGAGAAATTAGAATGAAGAAAGAAACAGGGAATGCAAGAAGAGGGGTGGCTTAAAAACTGGTTCTCTGTCTGCCTCTCCTTGGCTTACCACCTTTCTCCCTTCCATCCTGGGTCCTTCTCCTTTTGGGTTTCAGCCCTTGGGCCTTTAACAGACTCACTGGCTTTATAAAACAACAAATTGACTTTTTGGCTTTTAAACCTCTACAAATACATTATCATAGACTTGATCTGGCTGATAGAGGCTTGGCTGAGCCTTACAATGACATATCCCCTTTAGGAGCTGCATAGAACTCAGATCTGTGCACATTGGTTCAGCATGGCATGAACGCAACATGGGTACTTACGAAGGGTATAAGGCAAAGTACTGCAGGGGGAGGACACAATTGTCTGCTTCTGGTTCCTCAAGAAGCAAATCTGATTTGCATAGGGGTTGGTGTTGGTCCTTGGACCACTCATTGTGGGGGTCTCCCTCCAAGTTAGGCTCTGCCCCTCCTCTCTAAAAGACACCAAGAGCTGCCCTAGATGTGGGAAAAACAACCCTCTGTTCTCCATGAGAGGAATCAGGTCAATGCTTCCTCACTCTGGTTAATGCCCGCTTGTTGGTGGATGAGAACCATAGGTGTCTGCCTTCCTGCCAACCTCATACAAATTAAATAAAAAGGGGTGGGGGGAGGATGCCAGGAGCCAACCTGACGTCATTTTGAAAGAATAGTTTTAGGTTTTGTTTTTCCTCAGCTATCGACTCCTGAGAAGCAGGTGGCCAATGGTCGCTGCACCCTAAGGAAAGTGGTTGCTGCACCCTGAGCCAGACAAAAACGTTAGGGCTGCAAGACATCTGCTGTGGCAGAACTCCCAGCTTCTGTGAAATTCCCCCAAACACATTATTTCCTTCCTTGCCTGTATAAATTGCCTGAGAAAATACAGTTCGATGAACCTTGATCATGAATATATAAATATATATATATATATATATATATATATATACATGTATATATATATGACACAAATTACTAATGATGTTGTATCATATAGAAAACATCATAGAAGACTGCTACAGAATTCAATCTTTCTACTCCTTAATTTCCATTTGTCTCATGATTGTTTTTATAAAACAAACCTCAATTTAGTTCAAGAATTGTAGTGAGTTTTTATATTTTATACTTTGAAGCCTCCATAACATTTTAACTAAAAGTAAGTTTAAAATAATTTCAAAACTGAGTTAGCAAGAAGAATGCTCAAAATCCTGCCTCTTTTGCCTTACTCCAGTATTCTGACGCAGATCATCTCACTAGTGCATTATTCAGTCTACAGTATTAACATTACTTACAAACTTCGGAGTACCAATTTTCAGGGATAAACTCAAAAAAATTGAATGGGAAAGTGTGAGTGGTAAGTCCAATTGCCCTCAGTCAAACTGCCATAATAATACACCTTAAAATATAACAACTGAGAATCATTTTATCTAGATAATTTTAGATTGGTAGATTCAAATATAACTACACATAGTCAATGCCATCCAAATTATAAGGCATTAAGAGATGTTTATATAAAGTTTGTCAGAAACTTCCTTTTAAATTCATTCACTAAAGGGCCCAGTCATCTTGGTAAGCCTCCCAGATAGACAGGGTCTAAGTCTAACCCAGTAATAAACATGCATGTCCACCAAATGGCAAAAGTAGAACAACAGCCACAAGTGTCAGAGTGACACAACAGGGTATTTGTTTTCTTGCATGTGGGTGTAGCTTGGGCATTTATCTTGCCTGGGGGATTGATGTTTATTCCAAGATTTCAGTCATTTATTGATTTAGTTGATAAAAATGAGGAATTTTGGCAATGTCTTTTTGTTTGTTTATTTTTCATCTATGTTGTTATTGATACAGCTCTGCTTTTAGTAACTGAATAAATCATCACTGAAAATTACTAAACTTACACAAACCATAGAAATGCCAATGCAATTTATCTTTGTTTTTTCTCAGGAAATATCTAATAGCCCTGTTACTATTTTAAATGCTACAATCTAAGTTTTATGGTTTCAGTAAAATAATCTCCAACTCTCTATATTTTGACTTGAGTAGATTAGACACTCTTTTATTTGAAAAGTATGGTATAATTTTCTGAAGTTGCTACTATCTCTTTCAGGTTGAATACTGATATGATATGAAGCTTCGAACATGAACATTGGGTGTAAGCCTGTGGAATTGTACTAAATATTAATTGAGACATAAATATTTTCAGTAGAAAGAGTCTCATGACCTTTGGGGAATATAAGTAAAAGGCATCACTTTTTTGGTATGTTTATTTAATTAATTTCATCATTAATGACTCTGTGTAAACATTATTTTCCAGCCACCATGGTCATACAGAGGAGAAAAAAACTAGAGGAGAAACCTAAATATTGGTTTTTGGCATAGAAGACTTCTCATGGTCTTTAGCTGGCCCTAAAACCTCTCCCTGTTTTGTAAAAACCTCATCACTGAAACAAGACATACACACTGATCTGATCTCTATGTGTTCCAGGGAAATTGTAGATCAATGTTTTACAATGTGTCATTATCAGGTAACACATTCTTCACAGTAGGTAATTAGCAGGTGATAATGAGAATCAAGTCCAATATTTCACATATGCCCTTAAAGCTACACTTCCCACAGGTGTGAAAAGTGAAGAAACAGAGTTACAAAGTATTTTCCCAAACATAACTTCACTAAATGCAAAGGCAAAATCTTTACAAAAGATATTACAAAGGTGGAAAAATATTTAAAAAAATATGAATCTACCCACAGATAGGTAGGCGTATAGATCATTAATATTACATAATCTATACCATGTAATATGTTTTAGACAGTCATTCTAACAGTAACAAAAAACTATTTTCATGTTAACTGATCACAAACAAATACATGGCTCATTCATCATTCTTTTCTTATGCTTCTAATTTTTCTTCCATTTTTACATGTCAAATGGTGACAAAATGTAACTGTTGAACACAGAGCCTAAATGATGCTATTGCATATGAATATTACATATAAAGATTGAATAATACTCACATATCCCTCAGCTCCAATAATACATTGAAAGGTAACAGTGACTAGAAATTGAGTATTCATCAAACCTGCTGAAACATACTGGATAGAATCTATGTCATGATTGTGTGAACAATGAGTTTGCTTCTCAATCTGAATCATTAAATTACCAAAGCCTTCTAAAGACTTATTAAAACTAGGGGATTTATAAAGACCAGAAGCAAAACACTTAGTTTCAATCAGAGTGACATGAGATTTTAAGTTTCAGACTTTGACGCTCAGTCAGACATTTTCATGCAATGCAATCAGAGTAGGTAATCTTTTTTTTCTTTCTTTTCCTTTTTAAAAAATTTATTCTTTAATCTACTTTTGCAGTCCAGTCTTTATTCCCCTCCAGGTTCACCCTTTGACTGTTCCACATCCCAAACCTCCTCCCCCCCTACCCTGTCTCCACGAAGATGCCTCCACCCTTACCCCACTCCACCAGACTTCCCCACTCCCTGGGGCCCTAAGTATCTCGAGGGTTAGGTGCATCTTCTCTCATTGAGTCCAGTCCCATCAGTCCTCTGCTGTATATGAGTTGGGGGCCTCATTTGAGACTGTTGAAATAAACAAGTGTGAACGTCTTATTAGGTGAGACAGAAGCACACTAAGAACATTGATGAACTTATACAAAGCATACTAAGAACATTGATGAACTTATACAATGTTGAGCAATGAGAATACAAAAATTTATTATTACTGTTATGCCTATTTCATTATGCTTTTCTGAGAGTCTTAGTGGGATTTACATATGTATTACCCTGAAATGGCAGAATATTAACCTATTGTAATTCCTAAATGAATGTAGAATAAATATTGAATTAGATAGAGGTCACTTCACATGTAGGATGATTTTAAATTATGTAACATAGAGTATGTGCAAGAGGAGAGTCCGGGGGGGTGGTGTGGTAAAGAAAATCTCACTGTACAGATAAATTTCTCCAGGGTACTGAGTTCTAGGTATTAAGTACCTTCCATCTCATAAATGTTTTAGTTTGTCAATGAGGGCCAGAATGTATAATACTCAACAAGGATTGAAGAATTTAGAGAAGAAACATGAAATTGTCCAGAGAAAAATATTGATCATTGACTGATATTTCTTGCATGAACAGAAAATCCCGCATATATGGCATCCTCCATATATATATATATATATATATATATATATATATATATATATATATATGGAGAGAGAGACAGCTAGATATAAATATGTATATATGATGGTTAAAAAGCTCTGAGTTATGTATGATTAAATAGTCATAGTTCACATTTATGCTGTTTTTATACAGTTAAGCCGATTATTTTACCACCTAACAAGAACCATATATTTTTTAGCATTTTAAAAGTCCATAAATGAAACTATTTCCTTCTAGACAACTCTTATTACTTTTACTATAATAGATTATGACATACCCAATGAATTGCAGATATGGCATGGCAATGTGACCTTGTATTGAATTCTATACTATACCTGTGAAAGCTACAGTTCTACGTTTCCCTTAATTGACCCACTATAATAATAATAAAAAGAAATAATTACCTTTTTTAGCCACTCAGATTGCTCACTATGAATGTGCAATTGTTATAGAAGCCGCCTATACCGAGAAAATGCCAAAGGCATTAACAGAAATCTAGAGTTCATGAAAAGGTTCTGCTTTATTAGTCTTTGCTGTTGAGTAAAATTATGCTTAATGAGAGGGGAAACAAAGGTGGAGAGACAGTACTGGGTTTTTTTTTTTTGCATAACTATGGAAACAGTTGCTAGGAGGCACACACAGCTACAAATTCATTGCTTGGACTCATTTCTGCAACCGCCAACCTTGGCCCCATTTGGACAGTTTATATGGGTATTCATTGCTGCAGATGGTCGGTGAGAATTTTCGATTATGGCTCTTCTCTCTCTTATCATGCTCAAGTTTGAAGGCACAAATCATTGTGACAAGACAAGTTGCTAATGAGAGAAGAAGTAGATGTTAATATCGAGTGAGATTGCTTTCTTGTGTTGAATTAAATATTCTTATTTCTTTGAGCAGCCCTAGCACCTTTGACAGGACATGAAATGAAAGATTTCAAAAATAACCCAGCATATCTTCAACTAGTTTATCTTTTCTTAAATGGAGATTACAAGCAAAATTAATTTTTAAGACTAGTGAGAATCTTCCTTCCACAAATCATTAGACTGTACGGTGCTGGGTGACACACTTTGTAATAGATTGTTTCATGTTTATTCGTTTAGAAGATGCCTTTGAAATAGGACACAAACAGGCTGATAATTTAGCCAGCCAACAAACAAATCTGTATTATTAATTACCACTGTCAGAAAGTGGCTTTGTACCTGATTACTAGCAATGGTTGTTGCAGAATGAATTCATGGTAATAAGAGCCTCGAATCTCTGAAAATTGCCTGACAGATTAACCAATTTGTGATTTATCCAATCAGGAGTACCATCAGGAAGTTTTGTGTTTGTTTGTGTGTGTGTGCGTGTGTTTCCCTCCCTTTCAATTGTAATAACAAAACTTGCTGCCAGCAAAAATGATGGGATTTTTAAAAACATATATATATATATATATATATATATATATATATATATATATATATAAACCAACCAACCAAAAAACCATGCATCCAACCAACCAACCAACCAACCAACCAACCAACCAATCAGCCAACCATCCCTGCAAACAACCAACCAACCATCCATCCATCCATTAATCCAATCAACCAACCAACCAACCAATGAACCAACCAACCAACCAACCAACTTGGTTTTATGAAACTAAGATAGCAGATGTCTACTAATTGATAATGCTGTTCTTTCTATCTCTTTCTCTTTCTTAAAAAGATACTTGCTACTGTATTATGCTCACTCATAATATTCTCAGCATCTCTTTATCTCAGGCTTAGCTAGTTAGTAACCATCTTCTATCAGCAACCCCAAGTCTCTCTTACTGCACACTACAACACAGTCACAGGTTCTGAGGATTATGGGAAAGCCATATCTGGGAATATCATGCCACATCACTCAGAATACAAAGTAAAATTTCAGACTCCATAATGAAATTGGCATAATCATTTTCACCAAGGTAGTCAAATGTTTTTGAAATGAGGCATCAAAATCTGATTTTACTATCTTACTTTAGTAAAGGTTGTCAGTACAAAATACTTGCTTATGTAAGCAATCTCTAATAAATTGCTACACTCTGATTTCTGAAAATAGATATGAGAAGCCATATGGGAGAACAAATACAGTGGAACAAATAAGCAAGTTACATACACTCTGTAAAAATTTATTTATATATTATATTGTGATATATATTCATGTTAGAGGATGATACATGGAAAACACTCACATACACAAACACACACTCCTATATATGCAAACACTAAGTTGAAAAGTTTTAGGTGAGGAATTGACTATAAGAAGTTTTAATGGCATGTAACAGATATAGATCACATATGCTTTTTAAGCAAACAGGATCATAATGGTATTATATCTGTAAAATCTCTTCCAATAAATACTCTCCAGAGTGAAAGTATATGCAGGAAGTAGAAATTACTTTCAATAATATCATCTCTTCTTCCTTAGTGCTACCTAAATAATGGTGCTTCACAGGGGAAATACATTAGCCTCAGTGAAATAGCTATGACCTTTGGTCAATTTAGCAATCTTACCACTCTTACAATACCCAGGAACTTTACTGATGCATGGTAATCTTTATATAGCATAATGCAGACTGGTGACGTAAACAATAATAATAGCAATAAGAATAATACCTGCTTCTCATTTTAGAGGATGTCCTTATGACCTAGATATTTATTTTTAAGTACAAAGATGAACAGTGACACAAATAAATGACTTAGATTATTAAAGACCACTACAAATATGGTTTAATAGTCATCAAAATGCTGATGTCAAATTTAATAATATATATCAATAATATCTAAAAATTCATAAGTTCGTTGTGAACCTAGAAGACTATAAATATCCAAGTCATTCCTGAGAAGAAAGAACACCACTAAAGATATCCTCATATCGGACTTCATGACTTTACAAAGTTATAGGAGTGAAGACAAGCTTGAAAACCACAAGCACACACAGTTACTAGTGGGGCAAATTAAAGGACTTGGAAATAAATAACAAAAGCAACGGACAGCTAAACTTTGACAAAGATGACAGAATATATAGAGGGATGCTGGTATAGCTGCATATCTATGCAGAGGAATAAAGAGAGATCCTATTTTTCCTTTTCATTGTCCATAAAAAATTCAATTGAAGACATTCAAAAATTTATAACATGAAATGCTAATGCCTTAGAGGAAAACATAGGCAGTGCTCTGGAACTCACTGAAGTATACAGGAATTTCTAAGCCAAAATTCAGTAGCACAGGAACCAGCCCCAGAAAACAGCAGATGAGACTCCATAAAATTAAAATGTTTCTGCACAGACAAGAAACTGTCAGTAGAACTCCTGGCATAGAAGGAAATCTTTACGAGCTGTACTTCAGACAGGGGACTAATATCCAGAATTTACAAAGATAGCTATGTCTACATCTATATCTATCTATCTATCTATCTATCAATCTATCTATCTATCTATCTATCTATCTATCTATCTATCTATCTATCTATCATCTATCTATAAACAGTCAATATGTAGGTAGTGAAATGGACAGTTTGAAAGAAGAAACGAAAATGGTAAATAACTTTCTAAAAGACTTCAGAAAAAATGTGTATTAAAATTCTTAAGTGATAGCATCTCATCAAGTCAGAATGGCTGTCATCAAGAATTCTGACAACAAATGTTAGAATGATATCAGGATGGAGAACTTAACTCTCTGCTGATGGGAGTGCAGACTAATATATCCATTATTGAAATCATTCTGCAGATTACTCACAAAAGGCATTGATTGTGAAAGCCAGGCTTGACTTTTTTTTTTTCTTTGCACTGATCACTAGCACATTAAACAGCAAGTCACTGAGTACATTTGTCACTTTGACCAATTTAAACAATGTGAATTTCTTTTTTACATTTAGAATTTGTTAACTCAATTTTTCTCTTTTTCCCCTTGATTTTAAAATATATCAGGCAACCCTATTATAATATTAATTAACATGGAAATTGTCTTGCTATCCATAAAGTATATCTTTATAAAACAAAAATAAACCCACTGACACAATTTAATTTTAGAAGAAATAAGAATTTATTTAAGATCAACAGCATCTCTCTTGAGACACAATACATTGATCTTAAAATAGTTTGTTAATAAAATCAAGAGCAATTTAATGATTTTTTGCTCGATATTATTGAATTCATCTTCTTTGAATATGTGAATTCTGATAATGAGACAATTTACATGGCTATATGTCTACAAGAACAGCTACCAGATACAGAAAAAAAGTAATAGACCATGTGTGAGCCAGTCATGTATTTTTTTAATCTAGCAAAGCTATAGTAGACATGATATAAGATTTTCTATTTGTTAAAAAAAGATGACTTTTCTTTCTTTCTTCACTACACAAAGCAGAAAACATAAAAACTGTGGTAACACATAATTAATGATTATTTAACTCATTTCAGAACAGTGTCTAAAACAATACCCATCTTAATGAAGAAAAAAATTAAAGCAAAGCAAAAAGAAAAATACCTAAACAATAACAAGATGACTGAAAGAGTAAAAAAATCTATAAGCTTTATTTTTTTCATATTTACAATTTTTCAGGCTCAATGACATTTCTAGATTAAATTAAAATTTTCAGTTGAGTATTGATAGCTATGACATTCTTATATTTTCCAATTATACCTTATGACCTGCCTTTTGTAGTTTTGCTCCCAGATTTTAAAAAGGTCAAATTCAGCTCACAGAATCTGACTAACTCTTGTCTTTAGAGAAGTCTTCTTTAATCCTATAACTTTCAATTAAGATATAATGTTAGAATAATGGGACTTAGTTAAGGGAGGTAAGGTATAGGAACATGATATTAAAGACCTTAATGTAAGAGGAAATAAAGTCCACTCCTCAACTGAATGCCTTTGGTTACTAAGATGGATGTGGACAGGACACACGTCTTATAAAACATGCTAGTCAAATGAGTATTTTATAAATTAAATATAAACAGCAATAAGAAGGCCTGCAGCAGTATTGAAAAGCAGGTCAGTTTATTTATAGTTATGCTTTCAGAATTTTAAATCTAAGCATATTGGAGGAAAATATTAGAGGTCATGGCAGATGTCGTAGTCTGTTTCTCTTGGTTGTGATAAAATATTCTAACAACAGCAACTTTACAGGAGAAAGAATAATTCGTCTCATAATTCCTGGTTACAATCTCTCATGGCAGAAGTAAATATGGCAGAAAGTTAAAGCAGCTAATCAGATTACATCTACAGTCAAGAGCACACAACAGTGACTCAATGCATTCATGACAGTGTTCCTCTGGCTGCCTTTGTTCAGCACAGAACTCATCCCATGAAGTGTTGAATGGAAAACAAACAAAACCTCAGCATTCCACAAAGTCTTGTGAGTGTTTGTGATGGTCTTGCTCCTCAGTATTCATGACAATATAAAGATTGAAGGACTTTATGAGATCATGCTGGAATCAAAGAAGGGTTGACTCTTTGTTAATATATTAATGCCGTTGGTGCCTATAGTTTTGGCAGTTGTTACTGCGTTTTTTTGTTTTTTATTTTTTAAAAGTAACCAGTTGCAATGGAAGAGTGGTCTTCAGTTTTGTCATGGTGATAGATGAAATAAGGAAAAATAATGGATTATTTTTTCAGTTAATGTAATAAAAGCTCAGCTAATTAATTGATTAGAAAAATGTCTCAGTTTGAGAAAAGATATTAATAAATGATGCTTTGATCCGACTCTACAAGAATTAAATTACTTACCAATTCATCATTGTTCATAAAATGACTTTTAATCCTAAAATACCTAAGCAGTATTTTTTCATCATTATGGTGTCCTATCTTCTATGCCTTTGTTTCTGCACCAGTATGCACTCATACCTCCTAAGGTCTGCTTACCACCTGTTCACTGATATAACAATATTCGATAGCATAATGTTCTCTTTTCTGGAATGAAATTTTGCAGTAAATACTGGGTACATTTTATATTTAAATGGAATGTAAAGCAAAGTTACTGATAAAGGCTAGTATTTTTCCCATCCTGTCACAGTTTTCCTTATTGTTTATTAAGTATCCCTTTGTCTTGAAATAAATTTCACCCAACAGTATTATGAATTAAGTTTCCAATATGTTTGAGATTAATTAATTAAGAACTGTTGTTCTGTTTAATTTATCTTTCTGTTTTTCTCCATATTGGAAGATTTAAAATAGTGAAGGCTAATCTATTTAGTATGTGTCTTAATATCTAATGTCTAATTAGGACAATTAATTCAGATAGATTACATCATATATGTGTATATATACGTTATATGTATATACACATATATGCATATATACACATTCATTACATAGTAGGAAAACATTGTATTATTCTGATGTATATAGTGTTAACAGACATAATAGATCTATATTCCTTGGGTAGTTCTTACTAGTAACATATTCATTTACTGCACCCAACTTTTCATTGTTGCTTTTTGAATATTTCTTCACATCATTGTAGCTGGGGACTTTTCAAAAACCTTCAGCAGCCCAGAAAGTGTGTTAGAAGTCAAGTTCCATTGAATCATCATGCTCCATTATGTGAGTGTTTCAAATTCCTTTTCCTCAAATTCTGAAAATATTTTTAGAGCATAATAACATTTTAGTAATTCTAATAAAATATGTTTGAGGGTGTACTTGTATCATGAAGTGCTGACACTGGGTAATTAACAAAGACATGAATACACATATTAAATGTTATTTTGTAAGAAGAATATTTTAGTATTTTCTATAGATTTTTAAAAGTAATATATTTGTATCAGATATATAAAAATAAATAAAATTGATTTTTAAACTTTGTCCTATTATTCTGGGGATTGGTTCTAATGCTGTGACTTAACCATGAGTCTGTGTGTCTCAGTGCTTAAGTTTCTTGTTTCCAGTTTGTTTTTGATCAATCAATGAAGAGCCAATGGCCAATTGCTGTGCAGAGAGAGAGAGAGAGCGTGGGGGTCGCACTTTTTGATTACTTGGGCTATGAACTGGAAGAGAGGAAGGGAGATTTGCCATGTTTAGGAAGGAGATGGATCAGACTTAGAGCTGCAGAAAAAAATCATTCAAAATGTAGGTGAGAGGGAATGCAGACCCCAAAAGAGCTGCCCAGAAACATCTTGGGCCGCAAAGATTAGGGTACCACCCAGAAAGTACAGGGCAGCAAAGATAGATCATAGATTTAGAGGATGTTGATTTAGTGGTACCAGGGGGACAATTTATGATAGCCAGGCAGGGTATTAGAACTGCCCAGCCTTTGCGCTAGCCAAGGCACTAAAGCTAGTGTGTGAGTGTATGTGTGTGAGTGTGTGTGTGTGTGTGTGTGTGTGTGTGTGTGTATTTCATTTGTGGATCCAAATAGTTCCTGGGCAGGTGACTAGAAGCGTGTGATCCACAGGAAGCACAAGGTGGTATAGCTAAACTCACTGCTACACTACTATTTCAATGTAATAATTAACATACCCTTTGATCAACATACCCTCTTCCAATCCTTTCAGTCCCTGGCAACAGACTTTCTTCACTCTATATCTATAAGATCTAATCATTAAGATGGACTATGATTGAAATTATGCCACATCTATATTTCAGCATCTTACTTATTTCATTGAATATGAAATATTCTCCTAGCACCCATAATGTCTTAAGGTCCAGGAAGTACCTATTATTTAAATAATGAGAATACTGTGATTATAATTTGGCTTTAATTTTCCCTTCCAATATACACAATAAATTACAAACATTGAAAATTATCCCTCCTTTTTCTGAGAACTCTGAGTGGAAAAGAAAAGGCTCACTTCACATTCCTCGATCTTTCCCTCCAGATAGAAGTCATACTGAGTGTGGTTGCTGCCCTAATTGCATCCACTTGAGTTTTTGTGTGGTTCTCTTTATTTATCCTAATCTTCTATTGCCTTTTCTTGAAAAGGTGTTCTCATTTATTTTCTGCTGTGCTCCCAGGAACAACAGATATTTCACTGGAAAGAGCAACAACTTCAAGGCCCCAGTTGAAACACTCAGTTTTCAAACCAATACCAAAGGAGTGTGCTTTCCCAGCTTTTATTTTCTTCATATGTTTTTGAGCCTTGATAGTTGAATGTTTGCTCTGTTCCACAAACAACTTGTGCCTATGATTGTTTATCTTGAGGTTGACACAAAACTGGAAAAGATAAAGTGTAAGTTAAATGCCATGGAGAGTAGAGTCTCACAGACTAAATTCTCTGTGGTAATAGACAGAAAACGTTCTTTTCTTTCTCCTGGTCCTGGTACTCTTGCCTTAGAAACACTGATAGGTCAGAAAATTATCATTGAAGAGATCCAGAAGCAAGGAAGGGCATAGGAGTTGATCTCCCTGAGACAGGGCATGATGAACCTGTGCAGGAGTTGATCAACACCACGGAGTACAGAGCCCAGATACTGAGGAACATTTCATTCTTTAAAGTTGCACTTGTGGGTCACCATCCTTGGCTTCTGTCCTATTCTCTCTTTTTCTAATTAGTTTCTGAAAGCATTCCTTAAGAAGTCACTGGCAAATTAGTCCCCATCTCACAGATGGCTTTGAACTAATCTCCTGCCTTCTTGAAAGTGTACTAAGATTTTAACCTTCCAACAGAATCTGTCACTGTTTATTTTATGATTACTGTTTTTCAAAATATTTTTTAGATTTCATTCATTTTCATAATTTTTATTTCCCCCTTTCACACACAAGGACACACATTCATAGTGACTAATCTGAATTCAGGAGAAAAAGTTGAAAATGTGGATATTGATTATGTCTGGCTTGACTCATATTAATATAATTTGTGGGAATACCTTGAATATTATGCTTATTTATATAAAATAAATTAATTTTGTTTCTTGTAACCATAATGAAATTTTAAAAAACAAGATAACAGAATAATATTTTCCTCAGTATGGTATTAATCAGAAAAAGTCATTGAGAACATTTCATAAACAATAGAATTCTATCATATACTAACTTATGTTATATTTGTCAACTATCATAAAAATACATACTTAATTTCTTATATTTTAAATACATATAAAATAGATCCTAACTTGGAAAAATAGGTGAGATTATAGGAAGAAGAAAAATTTGAAAGAATATGTGTGGACCATTCCAAGCTCTTTATGTGAATACTCATTCATATTTTTCATAGTAAAAAGAAATATATGCTCTGCTTTTTCATATATAAAAATATATAATGGATTTGAGGAGTTAATGCATTGGAGTCTGTATAAAAATAGAGTTAATATTCAACCTGAATTTACAATTTTTTAAAAAAAATATATAGCTCAAAAATATCTTTAGATTGTTAAAAAGCTAGAGAAGATATACAAACTTATGTTACACAAAGTTAACACAGAAGCAGGATAGTCCCCAAACTGATATTGAGAAAATTAGGGATATATAGTTTACACACACACACACACACACACACACACACACACACACACACACACATATATATATATATATATATATATATATATATATATTACATACTATAAATTGGAGCAAATTGGCAGCTTACTGGAGATGAAAACATGATGAAATCAAATACAGGCTATTGAGGCAAATAAATGACATGAGAAAACATGAGATGGAAGATATGAGGAGAGGTAGGAGCAACGTGGAAGGATGAGCTGAGCCAGAGACTCACTATAGCCTTGTGCCCCATCTCCTGCAATTTCTGTTAGGCCATTTGACCTATGCCTTGTTTTCCTCATGTGTAAAGTTTAGATGTTCTAATAATGAATTCTTTTACAAGTCTGCAGGGAGCATTAATTAGGCAATGTTCTCTATGAGCTTTGAAGATTAAAAGGCTCAAATAAGTGCTAAGTATAAATACAAAACCAAAGGCATGCAATCAGAAAGTACACAAATCAGAGAGATGAAAGCAGAAAAAAATATAATAGAGGTAATGAAGAATAGACAGACAGGAAGAAACACTGATGACATGCTGGAGAAAACTGATCCTCCAATAAACATGGGAGTCTATGTTGAAATCATAGCTTATATGGATTAATTTATGAAGGCTTTATCATTCTGAAAAAATATACATTTTTATGTATCTTTTTATGCAGTTTGTGTGAAAAGGAAGCTGTATATTTTCATTGCAAGGGCACAAAAGTCTCCATGCTCATGTATTGTGCCTGTCACTTCCTACGCTGTCCCCTTCATTTTTGTCCACTCTGCTTTTAGGTATTACATGCCTATTGAGTGTGAGGCCTTTGCTTTGAGATGCCACTTCTCTCTGCCCAATACTTACAATGTGTGAGATTCACAAAGTCAAAGCAAAATAAGATAGATGGAACTCAGTGACCACAAAGGGCTCCAGTGAACTGTGAAACAGGGAAATGAACCAGGCTCTAGACAGAAAAGATTGGGTGGACTACAAAACTAATGCCAGTTACTGTATCAAGCTTTACCCTCTAATCTCCTGGAGGCAATTAGAATTTTCAAGGAGAAAAAGAAATCATGACTTCATCAGAAAGAGAATAGTAGTACTCTGAGTTGATTTTATTTTGCATGAAGAACTTAATTGAGGTATGCGTGTGGAATAGGAGGAAGATATTTAACTAGTGACATTTGAGTTTGACTGGGAATCGGAATATTCAACAGCTACCACATAGACAATGGCCAATCACAGCTGGTCTTTAAAAATAAGCCTAGTGCATGTTCTATGAATGTGGTCCTGAATTTACATCAGGTGTAAAAAGACCTACTAGACTCTAGTTTAAATTTTAGGGTCTTCTTCTGTGATGGTTTCTTCTAAATTTCACAGTCTAGTCTTTTGTGTACTCCCCCATCCCAGGCTCAGTGACTATTGTATACACAGTTGTGATGTAATGATCCATATTGTAACTTTATGCCTGGTGTTTTCAAAATGTAAAGTTGTTTAAGTTTCAAATTACTTGCATTGAACAGATGCAATATGACAAACCAGTAAGTGAAGGTACTGTATGTGAAATACAAATTGGTGAGCAATTTATTAGCAATTTCAAGTGGTATCCAAGCACAAAGCCCTACTGCAATTGAAACACATTAAGATGACATGGCACACTTCACTGCTAAGGGACAAAGTAGGACTTTGAAAATACATCAGCAGGGGATGTGGAAGTTGCAGATCAATATAACACTTCTCAGATAAAATTTTAAATATATCCTTAGGATAACTTATAAAATAATTTTTGTAATGGCATAACTAACCTTAGTTCAAAAGCTTAGTGAATCCTCTCGTGATTCTTCCATTCATACCCTACCTTTTTTCTTTCTTTCTTTCTTTCTTTCTTTCTTTCTTTCTTTCTTTCTTTCTTTCTTCCTTCCTTCCTCCTTCCTTTCTTTCTTTCTTTCTTTCTTTCTTTCTTTCTTTCTTTCTTTCTTTTTTAGGTTCACTTTGCCATTATTTCTGCATTCATGTATACTTATGTTCCTAAGGCATAGATAAGAAAGCACAAATAAAATTGGTATCTGATTATATATTTCCTATGTCTTATAATATATATTTCCTATATATTATGTATTGTATTATATATTTCCTATGTGTTTAAAAATGTCACAAATAAGAATACTGCTTGAATTGTCTCCTAAATGCATATTTGGATCAAGCCACTCATGATACCCATTAAATGCTAACATGAAATCTTTTCAGTGAGCCATTGAAAAAATTTTAAGGTCTGAGTTCAAATATGGCCAGTTTTTTTTTAATGGTTATTGTTAGCTTCCTAAGAGAAGTAATTGAGTCAAATCAGCACCTCAACTTCTTGACTGCATTTCTTTGAATGCTCTATGTTTCTTGCAGGTTGATCACACTTACCACACTCTCCTAACCTTTTTTTTTTTTTTCACAAAATTACTGTGCTGGGAACATCTCTGCAGAACATTTCCCTCTCTTCTTAACGTACTGCTAACAAAATTCCTTAATATTCCTTATTTTCTTTATGGCAAGGTATATGACATATTCAGTCTTCATTTTTACAGGGAATTCCTGGGCACAGCCTTCTTGCAGGGTAGGGTTATAGAGTCATTCTGGTAAGGTCACACACTATGTGTCAAGCAGTAAAGAGACTAAACCTATGTGTGCTTTGCATGAGTGACTGGCAATAACATCACACTGATTCTAAAAGACTCTGAAAGTACTTCAATCTGAAAGCTAAAATGGCTGATCAGTGTACAGTAAACTGAGAAGCATAAGTTACTCTGTGAACAAGAAGATTATAATCTAAACACAGAATAGAAAAATGATTTGTGTATTTAAACTTGGTTTGGGAATAAGGTGTTGGGTGCCAAGGGATCCAGAATTATATTACAATAAACAGAGTCAAACACACAATTAATATATTTATCTAAACAGCTAATTTCCTCTTTAAGGAAAATGGTACTTAATTAATTTGGCTGAACAAGACTTCTAACTGTGAATTCCCAGCAATGCTGCTAAACGGGGTCACTTAAACAACCAACTAAGAAGGAAAAACATTAAGAGGCAGAACTGGAAAATTATGTACATTACGAATCTTTTAATTAGCATCAACTATTGTATAAATCGCATTTACTTATTTTTTTATGTTACTTTATCATACCTTTTTTCTCTTTCCATACCTTCCACACCCTTCCACACCTCCTTACAAACACAATTTCATGTTCTATTTTTTCTCTAAAATATCAAACCTGAGCCAATAAACAAACAAGCAAACAAACAATCAAAGAAAATAGGATTTGCTGCATCTAGGAAATGCGTATTAACATTAACATCAAGGATAAGTATCGTCTCAGGTAAAAGAATAGAAAAAGAGATGCTGAGCAAATTCAACCAAGAAATAAGTTGGTGTAGCAATTTTAATATCTAACAAAATAGACATCAAAAGAAAACTAATCTGATGAAATAAGGAAGGACACTACATATTCATCAAAGGAAATACCCACCAAGAGGATATTATAGTTCTGAACATTTAGGTACCAAAACAGAAGATCACCCAGGTTCCTAAAAGAAATGATGATATGGCTAAAATTATACATTGACCTTCAAACTGTGATAGTTGGTGATTTCAATACCCCACTTGCCAACAAAAAGGTAGCTCAAAAAAAAAAAAAAAAAAAAAAAAAAAAAAAAAAAAAAAAAAAACTAAACAGGGAAATGGTGAAGGTACTGATATTGTAAACCAAATGACCCTAATGGATATTTATAAAACATTCACATAAACCTAAAAGAATACATCTTCTTGGAGCCCATCTTGGAGCCCTATCCAAAATTGTCCACATATGTTGAAACAAAGTAAGTCTTAGAAGAAACAGGAAAATTAAAATAAGACCCTGTATCTGATCTGACATCACTGAATAAAGCTGGCTATCAACAAAAATCCTACAAAATCATAGAAACTAAACAACTAACTACTGAATGAAAAATGATTTAAAACAGGAATTAAGAAAAATAATAAAGACTTTCTAGAGTTGAATGAAATCAAAAGCACAATGTACATAAACTTATGGGACACAATGAATGTATTTCTAAGATGAATCTTCATAGTACCAGGTACCTAAAAAATGAAAAGAAAAACAAAAGAAAAGTAAAAAGGGATAAAGGATGAAAGAAAGAAAGAAAGAAAGAAAGAAAGAAAGAAAGAAAGAAAGAAAGCCCAAAAGGAGTAGATATAAAGAAATTACAAAGAAGGGGCTAAATTCAACAATGTACAAACAAGCAAACTAGGGGAAAGCAATACTAAGAATTAGTGAAACAAAGAGTTGGTTCTTTGAGAAAATCAGTAAGATTGGTAATTCCTAAAGTACCTGAAATAAAAGACACAAAATGATAATTTAAATTAACACATAGTTGAAAGGGGGCACATAACAAAAGAGGCAGAGAAAGTTTAGGATATCATAAGGACATAGTTTAGAAAGCAGTACTTCACCAATTTGAAAAATATAATACAAATAGGTACTCTTCTTGACAAAATTCAGTAGATTGTGTAATCTACTGAAATCAAATAAAAATCAAATAAGCAATTTAAAGACTTATAACCCTTAATGAAACAGAGACAGTAATTGAAAGTGTCCCAGCCAAAAGAAGCAGAGAGACATGTGGGTTTTGCACAGAATTCTGACTTAGTTTAAAAGGGGAATCAATGTCAATACTAGCCTAATTATTCACCTAAACAAAAGAGAAAAAAAATGTTTTCTGATTCTTTCTAAGAGAACACAGGTGATATGATCTCTAAGATCAACAAAGGAAATTATACACCCATTTCCTGTATGAACATAGATGCAAAGATTCTCAATGCTATACTTGCAGAACAAATAAAAGAACCCAAGAAAAAGATCATCCACTATGATCAAGCAGGTCCCAAAGCAGGGATGCAGGGCTGATTTAATATATTTAAATCAGTACAGGTTTTCCACCATATAAACAGACTAAAAGATTAAAAAAATGCAAGATCATCTTATTACATAAAGTAAAAGCCTTTGACAAAATCAAATAGGTTTCATGGTAAAACTCATGCAGAGCCTAAATATATAAGAAACATGATGATGATGATGATGATGATGATGATGATGATGATAAACAAAATTTACAAACACACAGCCAATATCAAACAAGAGACAGATTCAAACTACTTCCACTAAAATCAGTAGCAAGACAAGCTTTTCCACTTTATTCATACCTAATCAATATAGTACTAGGAATCTTAGCACAAGAAGAAAAAATAAATGCAAAAAGGATACAAATAGGAAGTGAAGCTGTAAAAATATCATATTTGATCTTAAATATAGACAATATAAATATATAAATAACTGACACTAAAAATTCCCCCAGGATACTTCTATGGCTGATAACCTCTTTTAGCAGTCCTATAAGTTACAAAACTAATAAAAAAAATCAGTCCCCCTTCTGTATAGACAAGAAAATGGACTGAGAAAGAAAAAAATATATATATGTTTGGGTAATTGTAACAAAGGTAGTAAAAATCTCATATAATAAAAAGTTTAAAACATTGAAGAAAGAAATTGAAGAAGATACCAGAAGATGGAAAGGTCTCCCAAGCTCATGGATGGTAAAGACCAATATACTAAAACTATCCTACTAAAGGTAAACTATATATGAAATGCAATGTCCATCAAAGTTCCAACACAATTCTTAACCAATCTTGAAACGGTGCTTTTAGCTTCACATGAAAGCACACTCACAAAGACACATAAAACAAAAGAAAGAAAAGAAAGGAAAAGAGAAAAGAAACATAAAGGAAAGGAAAGGAAGTAAAGAACTGTCAGGATAGCTAAAGCAATATTAATTAAGGAAATAACTGCTGGATGCAGAGCCATCACTGACCTCAAATATTGCTACAGAGCTATAGTAATAAGAACACCACAGTATTGGCATAAAAACAGATGTGTTGTTAAATGGAATTGAATTGAAGACTCTGACATATGTCAACATAATTTTGACATATGACACCATTTTTAAAACAAAGCCAAAAATACACACTAGAAAAAACCCAGATATTTCAACAATAGTAGGAGTCAATGTGGTTGATATCCTGTAGAAGAATATGGATATAGCCAATCCTATCACCTTAAACAAAACTCCAAATAAATCAAAGATTTCAGCATAAGAACACATACACTGAACATGATAGAAATGAAAGTGGGGAACATCCCAGGAAAATACATTTTGATCAGAGCAGCAAGAATATAGGCACGAAGAACAGTAATTAATAACTGAGACCTCATGAAACTGAAAAGCTTCTGAGTTGCAAAGGACACAATATAATATAATATAATATGGATATAACAGAAGGCTACAGAATGGAAAAGAAAATTCTTTACCAACTATACAATCAATAGAGGGCTAATTATAAATTATATAAGGTACTAAAAATACCCTGAAAGTTACAAAAACAAATAAAGCATTTTTAAAATAGAATACAGCTATAACCAGTGTATCCTCTAAAGGTAAACCACAAACAGCCTAGAAGCACTTACTGAAATGTCAAATATCTTAAGTGATCAGGAAAATGCAAATCATAATGTTTTTGAGATTTGATCTTATTAATCAGAAAGGCCAAATCAATCAAACAAATGATAGCTGTAAGGACAGCATACAGCGAATACAACACTCAGCCATTGATTGTAGGACTGCAAACTTATACACTCACAAAGGGAATCTAGGAATATATTTGCCTCTAGATTTTACAATATTACTATTGGGCATATACCCAAAGACTCAACATTCTATTACAGAGAGACTAGCTCAAAAATATTCATTATTATTCTATTAATAATAACCATATATTGAAAACAAACTAGATGTTTATCTATCAATTAATCCATAAAAGAAAGGGGGTACATTTTTTAAAAAAGATTTTATTTATTTTATGTAGGTGAGTACACTGTAGCTGTCTTCAGACACACCAGAAGAGGGCATCAGATCTCATTATAGATGGTTGTGAGCCACCATGTGGTTGCTGGGAATTGAACTCAGGACCTTTGGAAGAGCAGTCAGTGCTCTTAGCCACTGAGCCATCTCTCCAGCCCGGGGGTACATTTATATAATGTTACATCACTCAGATGTTAAAAAAAATGAAATCATAAAATTCACAGGTAAATAAACCAGGTTAGAATAAAATCATACAGAGTGATATAAAGCAGACCCTAAGAGACAAACATGGTCTGTACTCCTGTATATATGTAGATGTTAGCAGTCTAGTTTTTTATAAGTAAGCTAGAATCCATAGAACCACAGAAGTTAGTTATAAAGTAAGATAGTGAGGAGGGATTGAATCAACATAGGAAAGAAATAAAGTAGACAACTGCAGATAGAAAAGTACTGGCATAGAAGGATCAAATGGGCAGAGAGGAAAGACGCGGGTGAAGAAGAGAATACAAGGAAGGACAACTAAAGCTCAGGGCAATATGGATGTTTGTATGTAAACCTAACATAACAGAGGCTTTCCAAAATATATACATATACAATATTGGCCTAAATAGAATTGCTAAATAACAGGGACAAGGAACCAAATCTGGTGATCCCTTGATTTCAAATGAAAACTTAAGTTCATAAAATGGTTTTTATTTAAATGATTTTTTTGCCCAAATGGGCCCTTTGTGGAACCCAGGGTATTGCCAAGGCTATTGATTGTTTACCACAACTTAATGGTAAGTTTCTATTACTGAAGATACCTGTGAAAGTAACTTTTACTCACCAGATATAGTGTTGTCTCAGAGGTTTACTGCCAAATAATCTCACCCTTTCTTGTTCTTTATGAAATCTGGTTGGCTAGTTCAACTCAGGTATTCTGGTTCGAACTCCTTTCCTAGCTGACTGATTTAAACAGGCTTCCCTCAACATCTGACTGAATTGCTCTGATGACCTCAAACTAACTGTGGCAATCTGTTCTAATCTGGCTCCTGATCATTCTCTGGATCATTTTGTCTTCACTGGCAACTTATCTGAATAAAATCTCCCAGGAAAATTGCATATTCTCTCTCTCTCTCTCTCTCTCTCTCTCTCTCTCTCTCTCTCTCTCTCTCTCTCTCTCTCTTTTCTCTCTCATGCTCTCTAAAAATAAACTCTTTCCTGACATCAGTAGAGTTGGACATATTTCTTTGGTTCATTCTCTCAACTCTTTCCTTAATTAGTCACTTTGCCCCTCAATTAGATGTCACATCCAAATATGTCTGCTTCCTTCTACAAACCAAATATACCTTCCATGTTTGGGATTGAATACACACTAAAAGTATGTCTGTATTCCAGCCCAAGGTATTACATGTGTGTCATGCTAACCATATCACACAGACCTAAAAGGTCTTTAAATGTGATCCCCTGCCCGTAGCTGTGTTGCTGAATTAAAATTCTTTTACAGATAGCAACTAAACAAATTATTGAACACAGAGAGGTTGAATCACTTCCTACCTAGCAACTTCATTCCTATTGTCTAATGCTTATATTACTAGAAGATATGTTGCACGCTGTTAAAGGAGAAAGGTAAATACCAACCTAGCTACAAACTCTGATATAATATTATGACCAGTATATTAGATGTACTAGTTCAAGAGTGGCACAAAGAGTGTAGGAATAACCAACCAATATCAGGTTGGATTGAAGCATGTACTGGGTCTACACAAGTCTATGAATGATGGAGTGCCAGTGGTGAGAGCAGAAGTGGTCACAGGTCCACATCTTTAACACAGAAGTTATCTCCAATTGATCACCATTCATCAAATAAAATATTTACCTTTCTCAGAAAAAATTACCTGTACATACAAACCATTCCTAAGGCCAGGGTTCATGCCCAGAAGGAGCTGGCCAACAGAAAAAGACTCAATGGTACTTCTTGAGAAGCTTATCTGTTATCTATCAACTGTCTCTCTATCTATTTTCTATCTATCTAATTACTATCTATCTATCTATTTATCTATCTATTTATCTATCTATAGCAATCATCTATTTTTTGTTTGTTTTTTACTGCTCTGTCTGGACATTGCTGTCTTTCTTCTTAACCTACAAGTCTTTAACTTAAATATTATGGTTTCTACATTTCTGCTCTTATGGGATTAGTGTATTTGACAATGCATATGTCATTGTATCCATATGTGTTTGATACTTTGTTTTTCCACTTGTTTGTTTGTTCATTTGATTTGTCTTATTCAAGTTTCTTTTTATTTCAAGGATCACTACCATTTACTTTTAGTTTTTCTCTTTAGATACCTACCTGTTTTCTAATGAGAGAGAGTGAAAGAAAGGTTGTGAATTTGGCTGGGTAGAAAGGTGTGGATGGGAGCTGTGGTAGGGGGAAGCATAATCAGACTATGTTGTATGAAAAAAGAAAACTTTTGTTATTAGAAAAAGAAGATCAAAATCATCAGACAAACAAAAAAGCATGAAATCTGATTTGTGTGGGCCAACTACTCCTGACACAATTCATGGTTTAGAGTATGGTTCATATACCTTGTGTTACTCCTCTGAAGAAAACTGATTTTCCATGTCCCAGGATGCATCATTCAATTTCAAATAGTTTCTTAACTAGGACTAAAAGTTTGTGTTTAGCTCTTCTCAGTAAAATTTTGTATGAATGTAACTGGAGTAGTTCTTATAAAAGCTGTCAAATTTACTGTCAGTCTTAAGGGCATAGGTAGTGTAATAAAGGCATCATTTACAGATCTGAATACTCCAAAAATCTTTCTTTCTGCACATTGTCCAGTTATGAGAATTTTTGTTAATTGCCATCTATAGCAATTCAGAAGCTTCTCTGGCAAATGTTGAGAAAATGCACTGATGTTGAGCTCTTCATTAAATCATTAGAAGTTATTGTATTGCTATATCTATTTAGAAGAACAATATTACTTGGTTTGTAACTAGGGTTTATCTAGCCTCAGATTTTTGTCCCCATTAATATGTCAAGTATAAACTGTACCTCATATAGAATTTTTAAAATCCAATTAAAAATGGTTTGTTATTCTTGCAATATTTCAGACACTATTATTTCTGTAAGCTTGTTTTTTTTTTGTTTGTTTGTTTTTTTTTTTTTTTTTTTTTTTTTTTTTTTTTTTTTTTTTTTTTTTTTTTTTTTTTTTGGCAGGTTGCTATTGTAGTTCACTGGGTTCATAGATGGGTGAAACTGGTGATTAGTTTTCTTTCCCAGTATTGGTAACAACTCCTAATACATTGAACCCTTGTTTGTACAAGGGAAGCTTCTAGTTGAGAACTAATTAGATTTCTCCATGCATAAATACGTTGTATTTTCATCAGTAGGCTCTCTCTGTCAGATTGAAGAATGGTAATAAATAACATTGTCAATAGCCTATAATGTTGGGTGGAGCCTTTGAGAGCCGTTTGGCCAACCACTCAACAGGATGTACCATTATTAGTACTAGGAGTTTCACTTGGTAACACATGTCGATTAACTGTGGCATTGTCTCCCCCATTATACGTTTTTTACCTTTTCATACCTTTTATATATTTTTGGAAGCTTCTAGACTAGTAGGTTTAAAAGAAATTAGGATAGCAATGGGATTGTAGAAGAGGGGTGATAAGGAAGGATAAGTGACAAAAAGGCCTTGTCTTTGGGTTTTTCTTAAGAAGACTTTCGATTGCTATGATGAGATGTAATTACCAAGGCAACTTACAGAAGAAAGAGTAATAGTAATTTTTATGTTTTCAGAGCATGAGTCCATGACCATAATGACAGAGAGCATACCACCAGGCATGCAAGCATGGCACAATAGTTGAGACTAAGAACTCACATCTTATCTACAAACACAAAATGGAGACAGACGGGGAAAGAGAGTGGAGAGAAAGGAAGAATGATAGAGAGCACCCAAGTTATTCTAAATGGGAATGGCACGGGGAGAAAGGGTTTATTGTAGCTCACAGTTCTGTATTTTTCCATTATGGTGGGATGTCAAGGTTTCTGGAAGCTGAAGTTATATAATGTCTATAACTGGAAGAAGAAAACAACAACAAAAAAACAATAATTGTTCGAATTAAGATTATGGTTTCTCCATTTATAGACAGTTCAGGTCTCAAAGACTAATGCTGCCCATAGTAAGTGTGTCTTCCTACTTCAATCAACATAAGTAAAATTATCCCTCATAATGTCCTCCTATTAGGAATTTCTAGATTGTTTCAAGTTGACAATTAAAGTAACAATCACATTTAGCAAATGAAAAATTGTTGAATAGGAATTGGTTTAATTGTGATTATGTAATGTTGGATTATCTTGGTTTGGAAAGAACCTAATCAATCTTGGCCAACATTCATCCTACCTGACCTTAACTTTTAGTAGACATAAAGTGACTTACCCTTGAATCTTTTCCTTTCTTGTACAGAAAGTAATATATAGATTTGGGTTCAGAGAAAAACCATAAGCAGAAAGAAAAAAATCGGTGTATGTGTTCAGGCGCTAGAGAAGTTGTTGCTGATTGTGCCATTTTAAAATGTTCCAGAAGGATGCTTTCAAAAGTGACTGCAAATGTTCTACTTTTATCTTAGATTGAAGAGACTCAACTTCACTGGCCAATTTTATTGAATCACTGGATAAAACAACACATAATAGGGAAACACATTATAAATGAATCATTCCACATATAAAGTTTTGCTAGATTAGCATTTAGGAATATTTCTGCCAAAGGAACATACCAGTTACCTATGTCTCATAGTTACATGTGTTTAAATTGGTTTTACAAATTCATGCCTAATTTTTAGTCTGACCAATTAGCAGATATTTTCTTTGGGATCCTGGTGCTGTTTTATTCTTATGCTGCATATCATATTTTCACACATAATAAGGGGTTAATAATCATCAAAAGAATTGGGCTTCTATTAGTGAAAAGAAGTGATGTTTCTAACATAATAAATTTGCCCAAAGGTAGATTCTACAACTATAGAATCTAATCAACAATAAATATCTGGCACTTTTTCAATATCAAGTATCACTTGAGGCAATAAATAACAACACATTTTCCATCATGTGGAATCTAAGTGTTGTTGTGTAGGCTTAATGATTTTATACATTATGTAAAATTTACCCTTGTGTCATTCAAATACTTATTTCTCTGCCTTCATATCTTGTTTCAATCTGGACACAGAATATTAATGCTTATATCAAGAATCTCCTGTTCCAAGTTGATGTAAGTAACTCTTACCATTTATTTTTTGCCTTGATAAATGTTAATCACCAAGTGACTGGGCAGAATAGAGAATAAGGTGGAATATCCACCACCCAGAAGAAGGAGAGAAGGAGATTTAGACTAATGAAGATGGGAGGGTAGAGCATTAGGGAATTGTGAGGATGTGGTATGGAAACAGATCATGGCAACCCACCTGAAGTCTAAAGAGACAGATCAATAATAATATGCAAGTATTATGAAATGTGGCTAGGAGGTGGCCATTTTACTGTAAAAAGTAAAGCTAGGTCATGTAATTGCTCAGTGATGGAGGTGCTGTTTTAAATAAATATTGGTTGTTTTGTGTGATTATTGGGGAACAGTATAAGGTAAGAAGTACAGCCCCTGGATTAATTCACTGTTTACACTGAATACAGTTATATTAAGAATAATTCAATTACATTGTTCTTCCACCACTTGGTGAAGCAACTGAAGGACAGGGTTAGAGGAGGGGACGAAACAATATTGGAGAACAGCAAAGAGGCCCAAACCAAAAAGGAAAAAAATAAAATAGAAGAAAATCTTGCTTATTTGTTTTAGCAGAAAAGCTGAGATATTCTCAACTTCAACTGTATTTTCTTAACTACCTGGAAGTTCTAATCACACACACACATACACACACACACACACACAAACACACACACACATGCACACACACACACACACACACACACACACACACACACCAGAAATAAAAAGAAATACATGTATACAAGTGACATAGTGCTTACCTAAGGATTCCTTTTTTTCCCTTAAATGCTTAACTCTAAACAATTGTGTCAGTATAATCGAACTCCAATCTGAATCTGAATTTAGAGAGTGTCCTCTACATTACTATGTTAAGGGGAACACATAGCCAGGGTAGTAGGCACAGAATTCTTTAAGTGTTTCTATGATAATCATATAAACATATTTTCTTATCAGGTGTGAATAAACCTGTAAAAGGATGGATATTATGAAATATGATATGTGATATTTTAACCACAGGAGATGCATATTGTTATTAATATTTATCTATTAGCAGTGAAAATATCTGTAGTAGTACTTGTGCTCAAATTTAAACAAATATGTGCTTAATATGCTTTTTCCTCTTAAGTAGGAATTAGTAGGCCAAAGTGTTCTTATGTTGAGTCTTAACTGTGTTAGGCATTGCTCTGTGGAGATAATCTCTTGTGAATGCTGCTATTATTAGAAAACACACATGGAAGGGAAATCATTTGTTATTTTTTTTCCTTTTTTTTTGCTTTTCAACTATGTGAATGTAACCTATGGGATTTAAGAATCTTCCTTTCTAGGAAGTTAGGTAGGTGGTAACTAATTTCATTCTTTGTAACAGTGTCTTTTTGAGTTTTCCGGGGAGTAACATAATGCCATTTTGTTCACCCCCTTGCTCTTCCTCTCCCTCTTCCTCTTCCTCTTCTTTTTCTTCTTCTTCCTCCTCCTCCCCCTCCTCCTCCTCCTCCTTCTTCTCCTCTTCTCCTCTTCTGGTTGTGAATTTATCCTGTCAGAGGTTGTAGGCATTCTAGAATTGATAAGCATTACAAAAATTATTTGCCTCTCAAATCCTTTATCCTTTGTGGAGAAATATGACTAATGATAGTACATTTTGTCCATGTCTGGTGAACTAGCTCCTTAAAAGGAATGTAAGCATAAAGACTCTATTTTCTTCTCTCTTGACCTAATGGACATGTTTACTTACAACTCATTTGCTGAGTTAAGAGTTTTAAATATATCCATTGTAACCTGGGTTCTTATGTTGTCATTTCAAATTCTTTTCTTTGTTGCATGCCTCTGCTGAAAAGAAAAATCATATTTCTTATTGAGCACCAGTCTTCCATACTGTAGAGTAAGTGAGTGGTTTAGTTTCATGTACATTTATCTTCCCTTCATCTCCTAGTTCAATTAAAAAAACAATCTACCCACTTAGCAAATGTTTGCTATGTAAAAATTAACCAGGAAAAATATATGTTCATACACTGATACATGTGTTAATATCCATGGAGACATATACATTGATACATTATATGTATTTATATATACATATATAGTTTAATACAATGCAATGTGATTTACTTCTTTAGCCTCAACCTGAATATTAAAGGTGCATATACTGAATATCCAATCTAGAAAGCCTAAACCACAAACACCTTTCTTTGGAGCCACTTCTTCTCTAAATCAGCATAGACAAGCAACACCATCTGGCTTGTTTATCTCTCACAGTGAGGCTTCTTTAGAGAAATGGATGTGATGAGCCAAAATTTAGAGTATACCATTAAAGAAAGCAAGTGAAGTCATAATCCTTCACTATCTGCAGACCTTTCTTGACAACTCCCAGTGCAGGCTTTGCCTTCTTATAAGGTTTGCTGGCTCTCCACAGCAAGCCAGAACCTGATAGTATGTCCTCGGGATCGTCTTTTGTCGGCTCAGAGTAGAGCTCTGATTTTTGTAGTATTAGAATTGATGGGGGACAGCTAATCCTAATGGGAAGGCAATGCCACGTTTGCTAATCCTAACACAGGAGCTGAATGAACCACTTGCAATTTTAATCGGGAAATCCAAAATCTGATGAGTTTGGTTTTTTTTTTTTTTTTTTTTTTTTTTTTTTTTTGGTAGAGGAGATACCACTCTGAATTCTGTCCAAGAAATTTATCGGCAGACAAAATATTTCATTTCCTGTGCTGCAATTACTTACACATTTTGTAAAACAACAATTTTCACAACTCTACTTATAGGGTACCAAAATATTGATCACAAACTAATAAAAAGGCAACACTTTCCTCACTCGAGGTTCATTCCTTTTTCTTCTTAAGTTTTCATGTTAAATTCTGTTTAAATAAACATACTTCATATGCCCATTTCAAAACTTTTCAACAAAAGACAGTATCACTAAGCAAACACAAAACTATTTCCCCAAATTATCCATGAAATAAGAAGTGACTAAGATTTGAAAATTTCATTTCATAAAATAGTTTTTCCTACATATTACAGAGAAACCTGTCAATGAGAAATTATTTTTATTGGGAAATGAATTTTGAAACAATATATGAAATTACCTGTACTATGAAAACGCTGAGCCCCAGATTTTACTGCTATTAATTCATGCAACAGAAATGGCGACAGTATTATTTTAAAACGGACAGGTTTGAAACGTGTTTGTGGTGTGTAGTAGAGAGGCTGAAGTATTCGTACCCTTGAGGTATAAAATAGGAAAAAACATTCTACCCAAAACTAATCGATTTGATTTTAAGCATTTCCAAGCACACCACTGAAATTGCACAATTTTCTGAAATTCTTACCATATAAAATGATACAGTCAATTTACTTCCTAGTTCTTTGTATAAAACACGATGTGATGATTTTCCAAGCTCAACTTTACAGAGTGTACCCACTGTTGAGAAGCAGTTTATATGCATCTTAAGCTTTCAATTTTTTCTCGTTATTTTATGTTAAATTCTCATATCAAACCACGTTTACCTTATAAAAAGATGTTAACATCTACAACTCTCAGCATCTTATCTGTTTTATATAAAATTAAATTTTGCTTCTTGCTGTTACTCCCAGGAAAACTGACAATAACCTACTCCCACAATGACCACCTCTGCCAACATGCACCATATTTACACTGTCTACACAAATGTTTAATTTTAGGTCACAACAAGCCTGACTTGCCATTTCTATATGTAACAGTAAGAATATGTATTTTTTTTCAAATGGTACATATTTACTTGTATGTGGGGCAAATAGTCTGTGCTCCCAGACAGAAGAACTGGTAAGGTTTTACCAGCCTAAATCCTGAGAAATCTCAGAAATGAGAAGAGTAGGGGTAATGTAGGTAAAAATGGCTGCTGCAGAACACAGAGAGTTTATCTAGGACAGGCTGTGTGTAGTCGGCTGGGAATGCCCTGGGTTCCTCCAGCTGGAAGTTAGGCCTGGCTGCTTACTAAAGGCCTCTCCTTGGCTCCTCACTGAGCTGCCCAGCCCAACACACAAAGTCCTTGGGTTTCCAAAGCGGGTTTATTGGCATGGTGGATGGTGGATGGTGGATGGTGGATGGTGGATGGTGGATGGTGGATGGTGGATGGTGGATGGTGGATGGTGGATGGTGGATGGTGGATGGTGGATGGTGGATGGTGGATGGTGGATGGTGGATGGTGGATGGTGGATGGATCTGGATGTGGGCCCCCTAAACCCAGGGCAGACCTGAGTTAAATAGAGAAAGAGAGAGAGGGTGGGGCTGGAGAGGGATGCTTAACTGCCTCCACCCTCTGGCCTTCAGGTACCTTATTAGTATGTAAATGTCTCTAGGGCCCAGGGCCTGTTTATCATGCCCACCTGTGTACATGACTGAAGGGTGCAGGTTGAATGGAGATCAGACCTCATGTCCAAGGACCAACAGGAAAGGCCAGCTCCCTGCCAAACTACCTGATCTGGAACAGGTAACCATGACACCCCACTAAGAGGACCATGACAACTGGTCATTTAGCATAAAAACCTAGAGTTTTCCATGCTAATGATGTATCTACATAGGACTGAGTATTCAGTCAATCAGCTTTCCTTCCTGGACATCCCTTCCTGAAAAGGGTATTTAATCCTTGGTTCAACTTGAGTAAGATGTATGTATTTATATCTGCCATCAAATAAAGCAGTTTGGGTAAGCAAGGACTATCTGCTTCCTTTATCAAGGACCACAGAGTGTGTGGTTATAAGTCGCACAGAGCTGCATCTAAATCCCCTGGAGAAGGCTCTTTTTTCTTCCAGCTCCTCCGTACTGTCCGCACTCTCTTGGTAACAAACTGGATTCTGCCCTACTCCTTGGCTCAGCTATCCCCATCCTGTAGGCACCCTGTTCCCAATTACCTGTGGTCCCCAGAAGCATCTGGGTATACAGGAATCCGGAACCACAGCGTCTGTCTGAAATCCTGCTGTTTCTCACACGGGAAAGTACAGGCTAGGACCCCTATCACGGATTGTTCTGCCTCCCCTGAGCAGCTTTATGGCGGTGATTGGACACCCCAGTAGTGAGGCAGACATGTAGCTCGACACGTGTATTTGTTTATAAGTTTTTAAAACTCAAATTTAGCTCTTTATTTTCCTTGTGATCATCAGTCTGTTTGGTATCAAGTATCTTGTATTTCCACAGTAAAAAATAAAAGAAAAATCATTAATATAGTTTTTTTTAATCCAAACATTTTAATCTGTGTATGCATGGTGCATGTGCATGTACACGTGTGTGCATTCTTCTGTGTCGAGTGGGATGTTATGACCTGGTGCATGTTCTAGGTGGAAGTTAAAGGACAGCCTCAGGGGTTAATGCTCTTTTCCTACCTTGTTGGAGGCAAAGTTGATGAACTCGTTCATCACGGGGTGTGCTGAGCTATCTGACCTATGTCTCTGAGGATTCTTCTTTCTCTTCCTGTAATATCACCACAAGTGCACTGAGATATCGATTTTTGTTACCATAGTTGGCTTCCGTGCATTCTGGGCATATGAACATAGGTCTTTACATTTGTGTGGAGAACACTTTACCCACTGAGACGTGCTTCTTCCCAACACATTCTACTTTCTAGAAGAAGGCGGTTTATTCACATGTGATAGTTAACCATGTATTTCCCTTCCAGATAGTGTTTAGTTTTTTATTTTAAGTTTTTGTATTTGTAATGAAATGAATAGCTCAAAAAGGCATCAAGAGGATGAAGCAATGGGTAAGTGGTTAAGGGTATTTGCTGCTTTTACATAAGGTCTGAGTTTAGTTGGCAGCACCTATATCAGGCAGCTTACCTATATCAGGCAGTTAAAAGGGCTTTAACTCTAATCCCAGGGCATCTTACACTGCCCTCGGTGGGCATCTTTACCCCTAGGCACATATTCGAGGATACGCATGAATTAACACATTTTAATAATCTCTTTCAAAGAATTCAATATGCTATTTTCAAGGACCTAATTTCTAAGTGTAAATGATAGTATTTGAGACCAATATGAACATATGTTCAAATTATGTGATCGTCTGGGTATAAATTTCAGTTAATTCTTTTGAACACTGAAATGTATTACCACGTGTGAGTTGGTTATGATGGGAATTGTTTAAAAGTGTAATGTCTAAAAAATTATCTGTGAGATGAGCAAGGAAATTATAACACAACCAAGCATGCAGAATTGATGAACTGTGAGCGTTCATTTGGTAGATCTGCTAAATTTATCACAACTATCATATGTCATTTGCACAAGTAAGGTTATACCATATTATAACCCATTAAAATACATAATTGTGAGATGATGTGATATGATCCTACTTATAAAGTTAATACTTTAATTTTCAAGTGATATTTGATTTAAAACATGAATGAACTGTCCTAGCTAAAGCTGGTGTTGCCTAGCGACATGCCAAAACAATTAAAAATGTCTCAGGCATCAATTATTATGAAAGGCACAGGGGCTGCTTACAGCAAATACTATTTCTGCATTGATATTGCTTAATAGTAATTCTTCAAGGAAACATTTCATACCTATGTGATGCTCTAGCTTAACTCTTCGTTGATATAAAATTTGTTTTCAAAGATAAATCAACATTTAATTAAAAGATTCTTTAGATAATATTTACTGAGGTCATAATAGTTAACCGTTCCTTGAAGATTAATAAAGGTATTGTGTAAATTCAGTTTTGCCATGGAATTTCTTGGTTTCCTCATTAATGGTGATTAAAAGTGTTGTTGAATATAGTAGTCTGGGTTGACCTCTGCGGCGTCTTTGTGTCTGCAAGACTTCTGCTCAGGACCTTCTAGCTTAAAGAGGGTCAGTAAGGGATGTAGATCCAGAAGTAGCTACTTCCCTTTACCAGGTAAGCCCATCAATGGAGACATAAGGACAGCAACACACACCTACCAAACTTTCAACACAAAATATGGAAGTGAGAGTCTGGGGGAGGGTACAGCAGTGGTAGGAGCAGAGAGGGTGGTGTTACCTTTAGGTGGGCTCTTCTTGCTCAAAGGAGAAGGGGAGGGTGGAACAGGAGTAGATACTAAAAACAAGTAGGGAGCTGAATATTTTTTAAAAAAATTAAAATAAATTCAAGAAAATACCTTTAAAAATAAAGTAAAAAATGATTAACAAAAGGAAGTTAATCTTATTCAAAAGAATCATGTGTAAATATACTGGATCTTGCATTTCATTTCTTTAAATAAATAAATTTGCTGTCTTTCTACCTTGATAAATTTTCACAAATGTTGATTTATTCATGCAAGTTTTACATTTGAACAAGTAGAACAATACTTTTACTGTGCTCTCTTAGAATAATTTAAATGATTTTGATTATGAAAATTTTAAAAAGCCTATTAATTGAAATTCTTTTAATAAACAGTCATAATATATGACCTACAATGCCTTTAAAAGTCATATTTTAAAACAACTTTTGTTGTTGTTTGCTTATTTGTTTCCTTGTTTCTTTTTTTGTATGTAGGATTTTATGTGTTGAGGAAGAAGTGTTATTCAAGATTTTACGTAAGACCTATCTGTATCTGAGCTACAATTCTGGATATCCATCTATCCGTCCATCCATCCATCCATCCATCCATCCATCCATCCATCCATTCATCCATTTATCCATCTATCCATCCACCTACCTACCTACCAGATCTACCTACCTTCCTACCTACCTAACTACATGCTTAGACTAAATAGTACCTACATACCACACTACCACAATTCTTACATATCTAACTATAATTTGTTGAGACGGGCCTCACTAAGTTGCTAAGACTTATTTTTGATTAACTGTATATTCCAGGCTAAACTTGAATTCAAGATATTCCTGCCCTAGAAATTTAACTAGGATTATACCGTATGGAATCAGATATGCCTTTCATCATCTTTCTTTTTATTTTATCAACCACAGTTTTGCTACCTGCTTGTCACTAAGATAAGCTAATTGTTATACAAATAAAAAATAAACAGATACATTTCTAACATACTTAATCAATTTTTATTTTTATTTATTCATTTTACATTTTAATTAAAAGATAATCATAATATTTTCTTTGTTTTTCTCCTCCAGTCCCTCACATGTTCCTCCCTCTAACCTTGAGTATGCCTCCCAACACTCTCAAATTGATAACTTCCCTTACTTTGATAATTATTGTTACATATATACATATAATCTATATACATATATATATACACACATATATATATAAATACTTATATGTATGTATGTATGTATACATATAGATATACATACCCCTAAATCATATAAATATATACACATATACATATATGAATATATATACACATATATAATATACACAATATATATACATGAGCTACAGTCTATGTATATATTAATATATATATTATATACATATATACATGTTTATATAACATATATAGCATGTGTATTCCACATATATTTAATATTCTATAGTAAAATGTATATAATATATTCCATATTAATATATACTATATATATTGTATGTATTCAAAATATGTGCATATATTTACATATATACATGCAAATATATATACACATATGTATATATATTGATGTGTGATATGTGTGTAACATACATACATGTATGTATTAATATATATTAATCACATATATATGCACAAATATTTTAATACAGTCTGTTGAATATATTTTTATATTTTATGTTTATCTTGCTTCAGCAATGACAACTTCATACAAAGATAACTAATAGTATTAAAATAAAAGACATTTTTAAAGTTTAATATTCCAAAAATATTAAATCAATAAAAATTTTCAATAGCCTACCAGTAGAAGTTTAACATCTGGATATCAGGTGGTGAGTCATTCTATTTGGCTAAGGTCATTTAGACAGAGATGTTTGTGAGACTGTGTTGAACCTATAAGTTCAAGGTATAAATTTTAGAACCAGAAGCAAACAGAAAACCTATCAGTATTAAATCTCACAAAGCTCTGTAGCTATAGGTTTTCCTCAATATCCTTCTGTCCCTGGTGTTCTGCTATACTGGGTATAGCACATATTCAACAATTATGTTTCTGTACTGTGCATTAAATTATGAAAAAAGAGAATATTTAGATGTTCTTATTATAAAGAATTGATCATGTGTTAGAAGATGACAGATATGGTAATTACACATGTTGAGCATTACACATTGCTCACAAATCTCAAAAGAATACTTTTAAAGCTATAAACAACTACAGTTATTTTGGGGAAGAAAAGGGTTTACAAAATCAGTTTTTAAAACATCATCTAAGGCTGTTCTGTTTGTCTTGTAGAACAGAATATACTTTACCCTATTTATTCTCCCCACTCCCTATGTATTGTTCTATTTTATGTTCAGAGAAAGAATTATGTTATTTGAGCAACCACAAGAATAGCTTCTGAGTTTTCCATCTCTGTCTGACTCGGTGCAGTAGAAAAAAGGAACCCCAGAGTCAAGTGAGAGGATAGTAGTTGAAATCTCATTTTTGAATGAAGACTGGCTCCAGCTGACAGGGAAGGTTCTGAGTGACAGTCACACTTCCTGCTGTTTAAGTTATAGAAACACTGGCATTTCTATCTCTTTGAGCCTCCTGGTTCTCTCAGAAGTTTAGATTGCAGACCCCAGGCAGCAAGAACCTCACCCTTACCTCTGCTGGCATACTGGTAATTTCATGACTGGGCTTATCTTTTTCTTATACAATTGGGCTAGCTGTCAAAATGAAGAGAAATATCTTTGTTTTTCTACCTTCTTCCTATACAGCTTCATGTTCAAAGGTGTTTGGTATGACTCCCAATTACCCTTGGTCACTACATGATTTTCTCTAGGACAACAAATCTCTTAAGTATACCAGCATGGAATACACTTTTTTTTTCTTCCTGCTGTGCAAGTCCCAAGAATGTTTTAAACTTTGTTGAAGGCCATAAAAGTGTTCCCCTTGTTCCATATTCTTGCCAGCAACACTCATAATAATCAGAGAAATGAAAATCAAAACAATTCTGAGATTCTATGATATACATGCCAGAATGACTAAGATCAAAAACTCAAGCAACAGCTCTTGCTTGCAAAGATATGGAACAAAGGGAGCACTCCTCTATTGCTGGTGAGAGTGTAAACTTGTAATCCACTTTCCACTTTCAGTTATGGAGTTTCTCAAAAAATTGTGAATAGTACCACCTTAAGGCCCAGCTATTCCACTTCTAAGCAAATACCCAAAAGAAGCTCCACCATACTACAAGAAAGCTTGCTGTCCTATAGTCATAGCTAATTTATTTGTAGTAACCAGAAACTGTAAACAACCTAGAAGTCCTTCAACCAAAGAATGGATAAAGAAAATGTGGGGCACTTATACAATGGAATATTACTCAGTTATTAAAATTAATAACATCATGAAATTTTCAGGCAAATGGATAGTTCTAGAAAATATCATCCTTAGTGAGGTAACCTAGAACCAAAAATATAAGCAAGGTTTGTACTCACTTATCAGTAGATGCAGGATAACCAAGCTCCAAAATACAGACCGAAAGAAGCTCGGTAACAAGGAAGGAGGCTTGAATCTCACTGAGAAGGGGAAATAAATTATATTTTGGGGTAGATAGAGGAAGAAGACTGTGTAGAGAACAGGATGTGAATGGGAACAGGAGGGATAAGTTGGAAGAGGATAGATGGAGAAAACACTGTAAGAGGCAACTAGATCGGGATGGGGCATCTCTTAGATGAACTAGAAACCTAGGACAGTGGAAACTCCCAGGAATCTACAAGTGTGATCCTAGGCAAGGCTCCTAGAAATGGGGCATAGGGAGCTTGAACTGGCTATCTCCTATAACCAGAGCAAACATACAAGGGAAGGGCTGGGACACCAACCCAGGCATAAAACCTTAGAATTACAAGGCTTCCTGCCTACAAAATGTTCAGGGGTAAAATATAACGGAGCAAAATTTGAGGGACGAGCCAAACGATAACTGGGCAATCTTGAGACTCATGCTATGAGAGGGAGCCCAACCCTCACACTATTCATGATATTCTGCTATAGTTACAGACAGAAGCATAGCATAATTTTTACTAGAGAAGCGTCACCCAGCAATTGTTATAAACTGATGCAGAGTTCCAAACAATAAGTGGAACTTGGAAATTCTGTTGAAGATAAGGTAGAAAAAGTGAAAGTGCCAGAAGGGTCAAGGACACTACAAGGAAGCTTACAGAACCAAGTAGTGGGCACATAAGGGCTCATAGATACTGAACTTACAATTAGAAGGCATGCATGGGATAGACATAGGCCTTGTGCACACACTTAGTTACGCAGCTGTGCACCTGGGTCTTCATGTGGAACTCCTAAAGTGGAATCAGGGGCTGTCTGACTACATTGTCTACTTTTGAAACCCTTTCATTTACCTGGGCTTCTTTGTCTAGCCTCGATAGATGTGTCTAGTTGTGCTGCAACTTGATGTGCCAATGGCGGTGGTGGATATCATAGGAGGTCTTCCCTTTTCTGAGAAGAAAGAGTAGGGGTTGATGGGAGAGTGAGGTGTAAGGGAAGGCCTGGGGGAAAAAAGGAGTGAGAAAAAGCTCTGATCAGGATATAAAGTAAACAAAACATTGGTTAACAAAAAAATTAAAGACAAAAGTAAAAAAAAAGAAAGAAGGAAGGAAGAAAGAAAGGAAGGAAGGAAAGAAAGGAGAAGGAAGGAAGGAAGGAAGGAAGGAAGGAAGGAAGGAAGGAAGGAAGGAAGGAAGGAAGAAACATAACAACATAACAACAACAACAAAAACCAAAAACCAAGAAAAGAAAAAAAATGTTTAGTTTTGGCTCACAGTTTCAGGGTCTAGTCCATCTGGGACAAATGAAAGGAAGAGTTTGAAGAAGCAGGTTATGTTCTTCAGTCAAGATGCTCCTGTCAGTTATTTACCTCTTTCTTATGTCGCCCAGACTCTGATTCCAGAGAAGGCATTACCCTCCCTTAGGATCCTTATTCCCACTTTAATCCAGATAATCCCTCAAAAGTTTACTCAGAGACTAGATTAATCTAAATAATCTCATATAATCTCAGTAGAGCAGTTCTTCCAGGAGATTTGTCTCCAAGATGATTTGAGATCTTGTAAGATGACAATCTATCCTAATCAGCACAGAAAACATAATGCGTTTATTTTAAAACATAATATGTATTTTTTTAATTTAATTTTACTTATTTGGACTTACTCACATTATATCCCGCTCACTGCCCCCTACAGGTCACCCCTCCCATAAATGTTCCTCAGTCCCCGCTCTGCTTCTCCTATGAGCTGGTAGGGTGCTCCTGGGTAACCCCCACCCAATTTGTCACTTTAAGTCTCTGTGAGGCTAGGTGCTTTCTTTCCCACTGAGGCCAGACAAGGTAGCCCAGCTAGTAGAACATATCCCACATACAGGCAACAGCTTGTGGGATAGCTCTCATTCTAGTTGTTCAGGATCTATATAAAAGACAAGCTGTTCATCTACTATATATGTGGGGAAGCCTAGGTCCAGCCCATGTATGTTCTTTGGTTGGTGGGTCAGACTCTGACAGCCCTATGAGTCCAGGTTAGTTGACACTGTTAGTCTATCTGTGAAATTCTTATCCCCTTTGGGGCCAAAATCCTTCTTCCTATTCTTCCATAAGAACCCTGAAGTTCCATCCACTGTTTGGCTGTGGGAGTCTGCATCCCTCTGAGTCAACTGATAGGTAGAGTCTCTCAAAGGACAACTTGCTTCTGTCTGCAAAGCTTAAGAGAGCATCATGAATAATGTTAGGGATTGGTGCTTGCCCATGGGATGGGTCTCAAGTTAGACCAGTAATTGGGTGGTCATTCCCTCAGTCTCTCCTCTGTTACCTATGCCTATATTACGTGTAGGCAAAATAAATATCATGTTGAAAGTTTTGTGGGTGGGTTGATGTCTCTATTACTCCACTGGGGACTGGGGTTCCTGTGTGGATACAGAGGGTGGCCACTTCAGGTTCCATAACCCAATGTAGTGAGTCACAGCTAAGGTGCCTCCCATTGATTCTTGAGTACCTTCTTAATCCCAGGTATCTGTCTTGTCCTGGAGATGCCTCCACCCCCTCATCACTGTTAATCTCCTCACTCCATCTGCCACTTATGGCTATTTTAATTCCCTCTTCTAAGTGAGATTCAAGCTTCCTCACTAAGTCCTTCCTTCTTTATCTTCTTTGGGTATTTGGAGTGTAACATGTTACCTGTATTTTATGACTAATATCCACTTTTAAGTGAGTACATATCATCCACGTCATTTTGGGACTGGGTTACCTCACTCAGGATCATATTTTCAAGTTCCATTCATTTACCTGCAAAATTCATGATGTCTTTGGTTTTAGTAACTGAATAGTATCTTATTTTGTAGATGTGCCACATTTTCTTCATACATTATTCAGTTGAGGTTGTTTCCAGTTTCTGGCTATTACAAATTCAACTTTTATGAACATAGTTGAGAAGGTGTCTTTGTGAGATGTCAGAGCATCTTTTGGGTGTATGTCTCAGAGTGGTATAGCTGGGTATTGAGGAAGAACTACTCTGTTTTCTGAGAAAACACCAAATTGATTTCCAAAGTGACTACTCAAGTTTGCACTCCCACCAATAGTGAAAGAGTGTCCCCCTTGCTCATCAGCATTGTCACCAGCATGTGGTATTTCTTGAGTGCTTTATCTTAGCCATTCTGTTTGGTATAAGGTGGAATCTCAGGGTCATTTTGATTTGCACTTCCCTGATCACTAAGGACTTTGAACATTTCTGTAAGTACTTCTTGGCCATTCAAGATTCCTCTGTTGAGAATTCTGTTTAGTCCTGTACCCCATTTTCTAATTGGGTTATTTGTGTTGTTGATATTTAACTCCTTGAGTTCTTCATAAATTTTGGGTATTAGCCTTTTGTCAGATATAGGGTTGGTGAAGATCTGTTCCCAATGTGTGGATTACAATTTTGTCCTATTGATAGTGTCATTTGCCTTACAAAAGCTTTGCAGTTTCCTTAGGTTCCATTTATCAATTGTTGATCTTAAAGCCTGAGCCATTAGTGTTCTGTTCAGCCTCTTGACTCCTGTACCAATACATTGAAGAGTATTTGACACTTTTTCTTCTCTGAGATTTAGTGTATCTTGTTTTATGTTGAGGACCTCGAACCATTTGGACTTGAGATGTGTGCAGGGTAATCTGTATGGATCTATTTTCATTCTTCTACATCCAACTAATTCAACACTATTTGTTAAAGATATTTTCATTTTCCATTGTATAATTTTTGCTTCTTTATCAAAAATCAAGTGTCTATATGTGTGTGGGTTTATTTCTGGGTCTTCAATTCGATTCCATTGATCAATGTGTCTTCTATACCAATACCATGCAGCTTTTCATCATTATTGCTCTGTAGTATAGCTTGTAATCAGGGATAGTGATTTTAATCTGCAAAATATTCTGTGATACTTAGATACAAATCTGAGGAATTTATATTAAATATGGACTGAGCATCTGACTAAATTTCAACATTCATCAAAATAAAAATACACCCTATTCTGATATCAATATATGTAACTGTAATAGAGATAAAATCAGAATTTTTCAAATGTCATTGTTTTAACATCCAGCAACAAGATTCATTTCTCTTAATGATGCTGAAAGACTCATAAAGGAGTCAACCAATGTTGATTGAAACAAAATAATTTACTAAGCACTGACACTCCTGGCCTTATATTTGTACTCCTACTTTATCTCCATATCTTTGCTTTTCTACAGGTTCTATTTTAAACATAGTTGTCCTTTAGAAAAGGAAAACATTTTTCTTTACAACATGTATTCTTTCTTCTTAAAAAGTTAGAACAATAATAATTTTATAGCTGTTCATAATTTATTTCATTTTATGGTTTATCTTTGATTGTTGTCTTGGTATTTGACCCCTCCATCATAATCATAGCACATCGTCCCCATAGTTCTCCTCAGGGATACATTGAAATATGCATCTCCATGCCAATAAGTACATCACAGAGTTATAGTAGCTGACATTTCAGGAGTTTAGTTTAGAGATGAGCAGAACAGTAGCTGTAATAGTCAACAATCTCAATGCTCTCAACACTGGGATGGGACACATTCTTTTTAATCAAAATATTAACATCTTGAAATGTTTTCAGTTTTTGTCTTATTTTGAATCCAGGCAGATCTGTGATCTTATATTTCTTACCTCTGATAATGTAAACAAGAACATCTTCCTTACCAGTGTCTTTTTTCACCATTAACGAATTGCATCAAATCAGATAGATATACCTTTATGTATGTTCAAACTTCTGTTTGAATATATCGCTTTTAAGACCAAAGGTACAATATTTTTTCACATCCACCTCCAGAGACCCCTTCCTTTTGATCTAAATGCTGACAGAGTTTCATTCTACAAAGTTAATTTTATAAATTCCAAATAATTCTAAATCAAACACATTTTTATTCCCCTTCCTGGTTTTATATGAGATGCTCCAGAGGAAAGGTAAGATAGATTAAGGGAATCACTCAATTCTGTACCTTGTTGAAATTTTTTCATGTTGTAATTTTCACTGTTGCAATCATTAATGTAATATGGCTAAATTTAGAATACCATTCTGGTCCCATTTTTTTTTTTTCTGCCTGTATACACATCTTAGCCTTACCACTTAGAACTATGTGGCCTTGAATAGTTTAATGAATCTAGAATTAGCTTCTTCAGGCATAATACAGGTATTAATTATGTCTATCTCTTTTGTGAAAATGAAGTGTTTTGATACATACCTGAAAGGGGAAAGCCTAGAAGATCTTCGGGTATACTTTCAGAGTTTAAGAAATTTTACCCATGATCAAAAAATAGTAGTGTTGTGCTCTTACTGTTCTTGTTATGCGCTGATACTCAGTGTTCAGGTGCCTCGAGTTGTTGTGTTGTATTAAAACTACTCAGGTTGTCTAGTGAATTATTTAGTATATTGGTCAATACATGGAGCGTTTCTTCACAAATGTTTTCCTTCCCATTTAATTCACAATTTTCAACAATAATACAAAGCCTTTGTTTTCTGTATTTTCTATCATCCCATTTAAATATGTACAAGGAAGTATTGAAGTTTCCTGGTGTATAAGATTTTATTATGTTCATTTAAGGAAAATCAAGTAGTGCCTTATAAAAAATCTTAACATTGTACTTTAGAAAATTTTATGATTCTCAACTTAATTGAGACTTGAGTACCTTGTGAATGGAAGACCTTCACCTAGTGGTACTGATTCTCCCTGATGAGTTAGGAGGGAAATAAAAGTACAAGTATGTTATTATCCATCTCAAAGATGTCAATTTTTACATATTATAATATTTAGCACCCTTGTGTTTACATGCACTATAAGTGCTCTTTCTTTAAAAATGAATGTTTACTATTTCCACAACAGAGGTATACACAATAGTATTGTTCACCAAGTGAAGTGATTGAAGGGATGCCCAGTACAATATGGCTCACTAAGAGAAATGATGCACACCAAAATGTGGATCACTAAATGAAGGGAAATATGGTTGGCGGGTATCTAAAAATTGTCTTTGTGACAATAAATTATCCTGGGAAAGGATATATTACATGTATAACTGGCCATCACAGCATTAATATTGTACACAGAGGTAAAAAATAAAATCATGCAAATGACTAATTTTCTTTCTTTTTTAATACAAACATTTTCATTGGGCACACATATTTAGAAAAACATTGTACTGTGGAGAGTTGACTAAAAGGAATTAAGTTTTTGCTGTTTGTTGTTTATTTGTTTGTTTGTTTTTTTTATTTACTTGCTTTTTTGCCTTGCTTTTAAATTCCCAATTCAAGAGCATTTGTATTGTCCAATGACTTGAGTCAAAATTCTGTTACTGTGAACAAGATATGCTATTTTTGTTTTGCCATTTTTAACCAGGAAAAGGAAGATATCTTCTTAGTTCAGGGCTTCTCCATCATTCACTGGTAACTGAGAAATAGATTCATGACCAAAACCAGGAGGAAAAGGAATGGCTACTTTTTATCACATAAGTTTTTGATACCATCTTTCATCTTTAGCTCTTGTTCTCCTAGGTAACTCCAGTGTACTGACATACTGGCTTAGTGCATATTGGTAGAGTATATGAAACAAGACTGTTCTCATGAGTAAGAATGTATTGTTAATCAAGATGCAAGTGTAGATTTGTTTTTCTTAGTGAATGTTGGCCCTGATGGGATATTACTGATCTACAGGTAAGATTATTCTAATACTTTTAAGCTACTACCTGGCTACCTATATTTAAAAATAAATTTCCAGACACTCTATGGCCTTACTTAATTACAATCTCATCAGAAATTGAACTAGAAAAAGAAAAACTCTGGTCACATCTCTGGATGTATCCAGAAGTTGAGGATAAGTGCATTGAGCACCAGAAGTGTCAGAATGCAACTGCATAAGTAAATGTGATTTGTCAAGTAAATGCATTTTACAGGGATGCTATAAAATTTTCAGGAGTTTGACTCCACTGAGAAAAGGGGACAATAGGTTTCTGTTAAGATTTTAAAGGAGTAAGAAGTATTCTGAATAATTTTAGAATGCTCGCAAAACACAATTTTAGTTCTGGCCAGATGGAATAGTTCACAAGTAAGAGAAAGAAATATTTCCATTAAATTCATCTTCTTGCTCTCAGTGCACACAGTGACACACAGTAATAAAACAATTATGCACTAACTGGAGTTTGAATAGTATTTTAAATAGGTTTATGTTTCTAGATTTTAATTATTAAACATTATTCTACAGATTAGTTTTAAATTGCTAATTTAAAAAAGCCATGGTTATTACAAAAATTATTTCTGTCATCTGAATGCACCGTGAAATGTAGATGGCTGGTCCCCACATGTGCATGTATGAAGGTGTACACACACATACACACACACACTACCATTTGTTTAAATTTATTTTTGATAATTTTATGAATTCTTTTAATGCATTTTATTAACCACACCCCATCTATATCATTTGCCTCTCTTCCCTATGCATCCCAAGTTCATGTCTTGTTGCTCATTGGGTTTAACCTTGGGTGATCTAAATGACTGTGAGTATGGGACTATCTAATGGAATATTATTCAGACATAACAGAAAATGACATTTCCCCATTTGTCATGATGTGATTGGACCTATAAGATATTATGCTTAGTAAAAGTCTCAATAACAGAGAACACACACTTGATCATTCTACTTACATGACATGTCTATAACAATAAGAAGCAGAGACAAGATGTCAAAATCAGTGGTCCCTTTATTCTGGTGAGTAGGACAAACCTGAAAACACTTAGCAAAAGGGAACACTAGGACAGAGTAGTACGTAGCTCCTTAGTTAGGTTTTATTCTATTTGGCCTACATTAGTCATGGTTAAAAATAATAAAATCTGTCTTTAACATCTTTTTCTTCCTTTGATTTCCCTTTTCACCATAATTATATACTAAACCAAATAAGTCAAAGTATGTAATTTTGGAGACCAATAACTTTAATTAAGTTATTTCTCTTTCATAATATACATTGAACAGGAACTTCTAAGATTAAGTTCCTATCAATCTTTGTTTTGTTGAGACACTTTCTTACTTTTTATTTCATACCCATATAGAACTCACTATGTGGAACAGTCTGGTAACTAAATGTGTGATCCTGCTGGTTTTGCCTCCCAAGAACAAAGTTTATAAGACTACCCCAAGGCACCCTCTTGGCAGAATCTGCAAAAGGGAAAGTCAAGCTTCCGTTTAAGTTTCCATTTTGTGTGCAAATCTTGACTAAGATAAATCACAATTCCACCATGAAAATATCACCCAGCAACTTTAGAGTAATAGAACACACCAGATTTGGTTGAGATAAAGCACATAGAAACCTCATTCATGCAATTCCTTAATAATAATCCCAGAGATTTCCCAGGGACTTAAGATTATTTGTATTATATAACCCCAACCACTTATGTTCACCTTCTGCCCAACTGTAGCTCAAAGTACATGTAGAAGTTTGGCAAATATATTCCATTGATATCCTCCACCATGTGACTTTTTGAATATAGCCTGTGTTACCGTTGAGGAACTATCTTCATCCTGCCTCTTTTATTTTTTAAGATGCTCAAAATTCATATCCATTAAAATTAGTTTTCCTATTATTATTGCTAAGAAAACTGCCATAATATATTCTAAAACAATTTAAATATTCAAACAGATTTAATGTGTGTTTCACAAGTTAAAGGATACGGAAAAGCTACTGTGAGATTCCATTAGCTTTCAGAATGTGAGTCCCCTCTTACTTCTACATATTCTTATTTGATCTTTCCTCCCTCTATAAGACACTAAGTAACTCTCCTCAACCTTCTACTTTTTAAAATTCTATATGCAGATTTTTTTCAGAATAGATATACTAAGAAAGTATGGAGTTTAGCAATCTGATGTAGCAAACTTGAGGAGGAAAGACAATTTCAGAAGATAAGCTTTCTAGAATGTACTTATTTTAAATTAAATCACTTATTGTCCAAACTGCTAGTTTATCTCAAAATACCTTTTATCGTTAATATTGTCAATGACTTGTTTCCCACCAGTTTTTCTTTCAACACATGTCTAACTTCCCAAACTTCTTGCCATATCTAATGTAAACATTATATTTATTCCTCCTCAACAGATAGAATTTGCCTCAGCCTGTCATTTAAGTTTATGTCTCCCACCAAAATAGACTTCCAGGTGATATTCTTGTAAATGCTGACTTCAAGTCAAAGGCAATTTCTTTATACAAATTCTGGTTCATGACAGTCAACTTCTCTGTGACTGGCCATTCAAGGAACACAGACCTTCAGCAATGTTACTTGAATAGATTACATTCTAGGAAACAACATTCTTAACAAATCATTCAGACTAAATCCAAGGTCAAGGCTTTTGCAGTGTCATCCCTTTTCTGTAAGGGGCTTTATTATATCAGACAGTTTTCAATGGGAACTAAAATAGTCTTTTAAGTATTTTGTGCTCCCTGCCAGTCTCCTTCTATCTGATAATCAGATATTAGAGATTTATGCAATTGTATGTCTGGGAGGGATGGAAAAATATCCTTTTATTTCTTTTCCCTGAATGCTTGAAATACAACATTCTTAAACTGAGAGAAAAATTATTAATCTTCTTCTTCCATTTTTATCAGGTAAAATGTCATCTTAAATGAAAGGATTGATTTAATTTCTTCTTTGGACAGAAGTGTGTGGATTGAGAGTCTATTTCAGCAAAGGAGCAAGATGGTATTTGGTAATCTAATGTGAGTAAGTCAGTTTGATGACTGTATTTCTATTTAATAATCAAATGTTATTAATCTAGGAGCTATTGAGACTGAGGTAAAAATTTAGAACATAGCAGCTAGATAATTTAAAAACAATTAATTTCAAAAAGGCTTCAATTTCAGAATAACTGTGGTGATACTTTGATACTTTATCAAAGATAAAAGGCTGCAGTCTGGGATAATACAAACACACACACTAATAAAAATTGTACTATAACTATCATACATTGAGTTGGAGAAATGTATAGCTTATGGTGTTTTGTGTATTATGTAAGGAGATATATATATATATATATATATATATATATATATATATATATATATATATCTTGGACGAATTACCTTACCGAAAAGTCATCTGGATGTCATAAAATATTTAAAATTATAGTATTCTACACATCTTGATTGAACTTTGTCTATTTTGTTTAAGTAACAATACTTAAGTGCCAAAAGCATCAAATAAAAGGACATTAAAATTTAAAAAGAAGTTGCCTATTTAAATCAGTCAACAGTTAAACTGTTGCATGAGGAAATGAATGCATAAGAATATACAAATGCATATAAGAATATACAAAAACAAACCTGATAGTAAATGTCTATTGTCTTCTTAGCCTAGCTCATTTTTCAAAAAGTTATAAATTTTTTAACCCAGATTACATGTTGTCAAATACAGGAATCATCATTATTGTGGTAATAATATTGTAAGGAATGTAATAATATTATTACATGATTTCTTTTTAACCTTTCATAATAATCTTTTTTAAGGTTGACTGTGCCAAGCGTCAGAACAAACCATATATGCTTATAATGATGCCTGCTAGTGTTTTAAAGGGCAATTGGCTTACAACCTACTTACTTTGCTAAGTAGTGCCCAGTTAAGGAATGATAACTCCCGTATCTTTCCTTCTGTTTCATGACTTTACTGTTATCAATCAGAATCTATAGAAATAATAAAATAAAATAAAATAAAATATGATACAGGAAATTTGGATGTTCCTGCCCTGCAGAAAATCAATTAGAAACCTAAGACAACTGTGTGATATTGTAATTATTTGAGAGAAGTAGAACTCAAGCAAGACTAACCACAGAGTTGCTCTTCAATGTGAGAATGATAGCTGCTTTCATCTTTCACATACAGGCAATCACAGAAAAATGTACTTTTAATTGTAACTGACAAGAAGTCCAATTCCAGTATAATAGGAGACTTTAGAGTGTTTTGCTGGTTAAATGCTACTAACTAGTTGTATGATAGATGGGAACACTTTTTATAATCATGAGGGAAAGCTCAATATGGATTGACTAGAACCTCAGGAAGAATAAGGTGGGAAGTAACAAGGGAGGTTCTGATGTAGACTTGACTGGTACTCCAGGCTGTTTGTTTAACTGCAAGTGTGGCGAAGTGAAGGAAGTCTCTGGGCACGGGAATGCTCTGGAAATAATTGAGAACTTTCACTTTGAAGGTGTTTACTTAAACAGAAAGAAATTTTGTTTGAGACTACATGTGCGCAAACTTATTGGACTCATCAATTATGAGTAAAATTGGCCTTTCTCCAAAAACAGGAAAAAAAAGAGAGAGAGAAATCAATGAAATGGGGAGAGAGGAAGATAAAATAAATCAATCAAGAAAAGAATGCAAATGAAGTCTGCTATAGCTTTATACTATGAGTTGGTCAATTGGTGTATCAGAATTCACACACATGCACACAAGCACGTGCACACATGTGCATGCACACACACACACACACACACAAGAATTTAAACTTTTAAATTTTAAACAACATGATTAAAAGAGGTCACTGATTGAATAAAACCTGTACCAAGGTATAAACAAAAACCGTTCAAGTTTTCAAACTTCTGAGACTATTTCTTGATGGCCTTTGGTCAAAATAGAATTAGTTGGATGCTGAGCAGGCTGGCCTATAGATCCCGCCTCTGCCTTCAGAGTCCTTGAAGACACCAGTATATGCTACAAGTTCTGAGCCTAAATGTGTTTTGTGAAGTTCTACTGTATCATAGTAATAGACTAATATAAGAACAGTTACATACAAAAGATGTCATGCTTCAACTGATGAACGACTACAAAAGAAGAGTTGCTGGAAGCACATCAGAGAGGACCACTGGTGCTTTTCCAGTTTTAATACACACATCCTTCAAAACTTGGCAGCAGAGGTACATATGTAATGTCTTAGTTTCTAGAGTAACTCTTCACACCTAAGACAGTCAAGAGCCATAGAGCAATAGTTTGACAACAGCATTTAGAAGTCTTTTTATTTTCTGCTTGCTTAACTTGTTAATCAGAAATGTAACACTGGTTAAATATGTGTGGTCTTCTCTATTGATTAGCACACATTGTCACTTAGGAAAAAACCTTTCAGGGATTTTATGTGTCACAGAATCTTTCTCATGTACCCTTGTTCACTTAGCTACTAATATCTTAATCCACAAGTACCATTCAGCAAAGGGGAGAGTAATGCATATTCTAATCCAAATGATATGTTTTGTTTTCTCTTGTTGTTGTCATCTTGGTCTCCTACATCATGGTTCAAGTCCATGGAAACCCTATTATTCATAAAAATCATTCACTTAAATTTTTTTTGCTAGGCTAGTTGTCATATATTTTTAATCTCAGTACTCAGGAAGCAGAGACCAGAGGTCTCTATTAGATTGAAGCTAGCCTGGTCTACCTAGCAAGTCCAAGGCCAGCCAGAGTTACATAGTGAGACTTATCAAGAAAGTTATTTGATTGTTAAAATTCTAATTCATGTAATAACTTATCGGACTTATCTTAAACTGGAAAAAATAAAACAATCCCATGACAGATAGATGATAAGATAAAAACTAGTAATAGCAATAATAAAATAAGTATCGATCATTGTTATGGTTAATATGTATGAAAGTAAACTGTGTTGCTGAATATGGTATTTTATTTGAAAAAAATGTATAAGAAATCTACTATACATTCATTTTGACAGGAGCAAATATCTCTATCTACTAAGATACTTATTGTCATACAGTTAAACATACAATATTAATATTACTTAGGTACAGTATGTGATAAATAATAATCTATATTTTCATAAACAATACATTTTATTATTATTATAAACCATTAATACAATTGAAAGGTACAACACATATGATTATTTTTAATGTTTCCCAACTACATGTATTCATTTTTGAGAGCTCTGTTTAATTCCATGTCTAATTCATTAATTGCATTGTTCATATCCAACACATCTGGGAAAACTGTTTGAAAAATATGAATCTAGGGATAGCTAAACTGTTGAATAATTGAAGTCAATTATAAATGTCTAGAAATGCTAAATGACAAATATCTCTCAGCTACCCCAAAACAAACCAGACCTCCTCAACCTGCTAACAGATTTCATGGAAGAAATTCAGCTCATATTGTCTTTAAAGGTGATGGTGGGTTGTGGTGGCACATCCTTGTAATCCCTGGCTCTACAGACTGAGGAAGGAGAATTCCATTTTACAAACAAATGATCATAGGTTTCAACTTAAAATTGGAATACATATTTTGAATATGACAGAGAGCATAAGAAGAAAAAGTTTGGAAGTGACAAAGTGTTGAGAGAGCCACTTGAAATCTGATGCAGGACTGGGGTGCACCAAACCTTTGACAACCACATTGCAGCAATGACAGCAGTTTTTTAAAGCAGTCGATGTAGATGTATAACTATCTTCTAACCATTTTGTCTGTAAATAATCAAGATAACAGAAAGCATATTCTCACTCAGGGATTGGCAAAGCAATGTTTGTAACAGATTTATTTGTATTAGTTGAAAACTGAAAAAAGCCCAAGTGATATGATCAACTGCCAAGTGCCAGAGTAATATTGTATAATTCTTCCTGAGAGTAAAAAGAAACTACCTAATTTTGATAATGTGCATGTATCTCAGAAAAATTTTTTCTAAGTGTAAGATTCTAGATGGAAAGAGATATATTTGACATGAGATTCTTGGTAGTGTAAATAAAATCTCCAGCAGATAAAAAAAAGTGAAATAAAATCAGTGGTTATCTAAGGGATGGAAGAATGGAGGTGGTGTTGCTAAAATATCTAACAGATGAATATAATGATTAATAATACAGATAACTAACAAGCAGTGGGTACTTAAATATTAAGGGTTATAAGGCTGTTAGGTTGGGGCCAAGTAAGGTTAAGAAATGGAGAAGATTGTGCTACTTGTGTTATTTAGTTTTATGACAAATTGAGACAAGCTAGTGTTAGTTTAGAATTTCACTTGAGAAAATGTTTCTCGTAGTGTTTATATTGGTTTGTTTTTGACTCGTGATTGATGTAGGAAAACACAGACCACTGCATAGTGACATCATTGCATCACTGAATCATAATATCACTGCATCACTTTGTCACTGCATCACTGCATCCTGCTATCACTGAATCTCCGCATCACTGCATCACCGCATCACCTCATCACCGCATCATTGCATCGCTGCATCACCCCAGCACCACATACCTGCATCACTGCATCACAGCAACACTGAATCCCTTCATCTCTGCATCACTGCACCATTGCATCTCTGTGTCATTACATCACTGCATTATTGCATCACTGAATTCCTGAATCCCTGCATCACTGTATCACTGCACCACTTCATTGTGGCATCTTGTATCACTGCATCTCTGCATCACTGAGTCACTGAGTTGCTTCATCACTGGGTCGAGGTGTCACTGCATTACTCTGTCACTGCAGTAGGTACCATCCTTGGGTAGGTGGTCTTGGCTGGTATAAAAAAATCTGAGCAAGCAGTGATGAGGAAATCTAAAAGTGGCACTTCTCCTTGGCCTAAGCTTCAGCTCCTACATCAAGGTTCCTTCCTAGAGTCCCTGCTCTGATTTATCTCAGTGATTGAGTATTAGCTAAGAGCTGTTTCCTTCCACAATCGCTTTTGTTGTTGATATCACAACAGTTGAAATGCTAATTTAGATACTATTTGATTTTATTTTAAACAGAACATTACTATGTAACTCTGGCAGGCCAAACTTGGCATGTAGACCAGAAATTCACAGAAATCTGCCTGTCTCTGCCTCATAGTGCCAGCATAAAGAATGCTAACATACCTAGGACTGTGGTACTTAATTTTTAAAGAACACAAATATTTTATCACTATCTTAAATGTTTTAGTAATTATATGTAGTAAACCATGTTAAAATAGCTAATATGGATATTTTGGTATAAACAGAAGTAGGTGGAGGCTATGATAAATAAATTGACTAATAACTCCTTGCTTTGGTTTGTAGTTTCTTAATAAAAATTCCAGGGATTGTTTCATTATCAATTCTCCTTGTGTGTATTTATCATGAAGAAATAGAGATAGCTTAGGGAGAGTCAATGAGCTCTAGGGAAGTAAGGCATTAAAAATCAATGACTGCTGTGATGTAATCTCTGTATACAGAGGAAAAATTAAAGAAGATTGTTTCACAGTGAAATAGTGTTAGAATCATTACCTGGGGTTCATTTAATGCATGTGAGGTGACAGCTATTTTATTAATTAAGAAAAATAACAAGAAAAATAATAGGATAGGAGAGAAAGACACATAAAATGTCTCAAGTGGCATATTAAGAAACCCTGACAAGTGAATGAAGAAATATTTCTACATGTGAATGTCATCCATGAATGGAAGCAACAAACCGAAGTGAACACAATAAATAACTTTCAAAGACAAAAGGCTAGTATTCACACTAGAGTCAAACTTTCACATCTATTTATATGAAAATATATATAATATATGTATATTACTAATTAATGTGTCTTTTATCTGTTTATCAATTTTCCATTATCTATCTATCTATCTATCTATCTATCTATCTACTTACCTATCCATCATCTATCACTGTCATCAGACCACATATAAATCATTTATCATCCTATGCTCAATCTATTTATCATCTATAGTCTGTCTACTATGTTTGTTTTCGCATATGCTAATTTTATGTGGAACTAGATTTCATTACATGATTTTCATATTTATAATGGATTTTGATCATATTCATCCTCACTACTCTCTCTTGTTCCCTATCCACTCCTACTTTCCCTTCACTCTCCACAAAGCCCCACTTCCACTTAAATGTCTCTTTTATATAAACTATGTACTTCATAAATTTGCTCTTCTCCATAAGCTTAGTAAAAAACAAACCATAGTAGTATTATTCAGACTTTAGCAATTAAAGTTGTGACAAACCACAATGCTTATAAAGAGAAAACTTCATAAAGTGGCTTGACTTATCCAATAGGAAAGGGTTGTCGTTCTGTAGCACTGATTACATCAAGTTATTCCCTTTAACTTGTGGGGATGATTACCCACAATAAGGTGTCATTAAGTTGTTTCCAGAATTAATACTTGATCTTTTATTCAATCAAAATGTGTATAATATACACTGGTCTCTCTAATGTCCTTTCATTTATAGGTGCCTTTCATTTGTGATTGCCATTGCTTGATTTCTCAGCCACCTATTATTATGTGGAAGTACACATCATTGCTGCTAGACTAATTTCAAAGCAAGCTAGTGTTTTTCCTCTAAAATATCTATAATTTAATATTGTATAAGGTGTAAAAGCTAGGGATATGTGGCAAGGACCTTTGAGGCATTTTATAATTTAATTGGCCTTTTCTTGTCCTTTTTTAAGAATACGCTGCAGATTAAAGTAGGCATTGTGGTTTCCTGGGACAAAAGAGTTATCTTTAAAACATGTCACAACTGCCTTGGAGAGCTAGTAATAAATACCTGCTAATAAGCAGCTCAAAAGTACCTAAAAATAACCCTACCATGAACATCCTCATCCCCTAGCACAGCCTGCAAACATCAAAGAGAATAATACAGAAGAAAATTATGTATTGATTATTACCTGCACTTTTGTTGTTGGGATCTTTGGCTGTGTACTGTTTGAGAAGTTTAATATGTATGAGCGGGGGGAATAGCTTAAGTGTAATGAAATGTGTAATGGCATTCTGTTATTAATAAAGTGCCTCTGACTTTATCTCATGGGCTGGGAAAGATGAGGGGATGCTTTCATCCTATTATATTTTGTTGTTGCTCACATAAACCTAAATTTGATTAGATCTGGGTAGACATGCAGAATCTACAAAATAAGAATGCCTTCCAATAAAATCACATCTGTAATAGACATATCGGGACCTTAACGTGAACAACAGTAATGAAATTGAGAACACAGTAAACGTTAGTTATACTACATGTCCCTTGCAAAAGAGATTCATCTCACCATTTGGTTCCCCCCAAAACCAAAGTTACATGTGTTTTTAAATATATATATATATATATATATATATATATATATATATATATATATGAATGGATATATATATATTCATATTCTATGATGAGAATTATATGCTATTAGAAAGATACTAAAATTAGAAACTCTAAATTGGCATTATCTATAAGATAAGGAAATTAGTTAAGATTCAAGTGTCCATACCTTACCTAACTCCTTTTTCCCAGTCTGTACACACATGGGCACTAAACCACAAGCAGTCACTTGCAGTGAAGCCAGCCTCAGATTTCACAAATCACAATTTAAGTCAAGCAAAAGGGTATGGGAAGTAAACATATAAGTCATAGAAAATAAGAATTAGAGAAAAGGCTCCACTAAAATTAATCTATAAACTTATCAAAATCTGTGAGTTACTCCTAAATTGCACATTCAAGATGGAGATTACAAATAAAATGTCAAACGGAAGAAAGAAGGAAGGGCTGCAGGACCTCAAGACTGCTGAGTGCAGAGTAAGGAGAGCTCAACTCTGATGTATGTGTATATCTACCCATAATAAAATTAACATATAAATAAATATAATAATGAAAATGATTTGGAGACTGAAAGGCCAAGGAGAGATTTCAGCTTCTTTCAAAGCCATGGAGGGGAGGGCAGCAGCATTTGCAGTTTGAGTACTTTCATGTGAGGGTAGTGTCTGAAAAACATGGAGCATCATTTCAACAAAAAAAGCCAAATAAATGTGAACTCAGGATGAAAAGACAACCTAACTAGCTGCTCAGTTAAAAATAAAGGAAAAAAAAAAACAATTCTACAAAGTAGTTCCTGGAATGTCAGAGCACAGCAAAACAATGTTAAATGTTTTAATAAGTAAGATATTACTTATTAAAGACATTAGAAGAAAGCTAAAAGAAAACTTAGATGTGGAAATTGTAGACAGTTCTTACAGAATAGGTATTCAACTTATGTCAGTGACAAAAAAAACCTGTTACCTTGAATCAATATGATGAATCAATCATTACCAGTATGTGTTGATAATCCCAAAGCAAGCAAGCAAGCAAGCAAGCAAGCAAGCAAACAAACAGATCAATAAATAAACCCACAGTATTTATCAGGGGAAAATGCCATGATTGAGTAGATTTAATAGCAGACTTAATCAAAGGCAGATAAAGATTTCAATTAATATTGAAAACATGTAGCATAGACTATTCATTAAGAGTTGCAGAAAAATGTCATAAGAATAATTAATGGCAAAAAAAAAACAAAAAAAAAACCAGCCTTGCATTTCATTCAGCAACAGATAGGAGCGAGCATTAAGGTTCATGCCCATCCATTGTGCATAGCTCAAGAAATCTTGCAGAAGATGGGTTGGGATTGTAGTTGAAGAACATCACAAGAAACATTCAGCAGAATCAAATAATTAGAGAATATAGGAGCTCACAAACACTGAAGAGATAATCAAGAAGCCTGTATGGGTCTAACCTAGGTCCTCTGCATATATGTTATGGCTGTGGAAACTGGTATTCTTGGGGGACCCTTAATAGTAGGAGTGAGTGTTGCTTCTGATTCAGTTGCCTGCTTCATGCTGGGCTGCCTTGACCAAACTTGATATAAGGTATATGCCTATGCTTATTGTAACTTGTTATGCCATGTTGGTCAATGCCCTTTTCTGAGAAATGGAGGAGAGGTTCTGGAGAAGAAAATGGGTTGGGGAAGGAAGTATTGGAAGAGAATGGAAGGGGAAACAAAAATTGATATGTAATATGTGAGAGAAGAATAAATGAATAAATAAACAAGTACCCCAAATATTACATAGAACGTGTATATTCATATAATTATATATTTTTAAACTAATGTTTTTCTTATGTGGAAAAAAACATGCATTTCAGAGAGAGCAAGGAGGAATATATTGAACCGGAGGGTTATTGTAGAGAAGAAAGGGAAGTGATATAATTCTATAATAATTACAAAATAATAAAAGAAGCATTTGAAATAAAAGAAAAAAATTGAAAAACTACTCTCAGAGATGTTTGAATGATAAAAAAATATGTTCCTATATGTAAAGAATATTCACAGGATAACACAATAAGGACGTATGATGTGTTTTCCCAGATGGGATGGAAAACATGGAACTGTGGATTTAAAGAACTCAGCAAATTGCAGGAATGATTAATAAAATAAACTCAAAAGTATATTACTGAATTATTTCAATTAAGGCCACAAGTTCCTGTTGAGGAAAAGCTAATTAACAAAATCTTTGCACACTTGAGTTACCAACTTTAACAAAACATTTTAGGGACAGTGCATTCTATCCATGTGAGTAATAATAGTCAAAAAATAAAGAAGTTAACATTTAAAAGCCATCAAAGAAAATCAGCATATTAATTAAATGTAGTAAAATATATAAGTTTTCTTAGTGCATTTATAACGACCCTACATATCAGCAGAAGAGAAGCACCTTGTTCTGATGGGAACAATTTTGATTAGATATTGTCCTGTTTTTTTTTTGTTGTTGTTGGTGGTGGTGGTGGTTTTTTTTTTTTTTTTTTTTTTCTCAGGCTCATGAAATATAATCATGCCATATTTCTACAAAAATGAGATTAAGGCTGTACTAGCATGCCAAGTTTAGGAGCATAGTAATAATATAATATTCAGCAGTTTCTCATTAAATTTTTAGACAAAGAGATATCTGTGTGGCTGACTTTTCCTCCATTTTGAGGAAAATGACTTCATTAGTGCAGCGATAAAAGCAGGCATGGCAACTGAAATATTTTATTTTAAAAGTTTATTATTCTATATTCACAATTGTCACAATTGCTTATGCAGACAATCTAAAAAAGTTTAAAAACTCCTCCAGAAATTATCATAGGACTTTAGCTATAATAGTAGGCAGTAATTAAAGAAAACAGAATTCATCAATAGTTGTGTCAAAAAAAATCCATAAAAATGATATATTTAATAAACTATTTGTAAAAACTTTATTGAGTAAGATTTGCTACAAGAAATGATAGATGTCATTAAAAATTAAAGCCTTATTATAGTCAGGAAACAGAACAATGTTCCAAATATTTCAGTTACTCTAAAGTTTTAAAGTAAGTATTTCAGCAAAATTTTTTAGGATAATCAATGAGTTATAACTAAAATAGAAGTAGATGTTTTAATTATTTTAAACTTTTAGCAAAAATTTTACAACATATTGCTTGATTTCAAGTTTCAGTATTCTTCATTATGAATTTTTAATGATAAATACATTGTTTATTTTGATTACATAGGGGAAGAAAACCAGTGAATTAGAAATAACAGAACTGTACATGCACATAAGATGCTGTTTGACAACATATTAAGCTACAGCTAGAAAAATAATACTTTCCTTCAAAAAATTTATGTAAAACCTCCTAGTAACTACATTGACAAAAACAATTAAGTTGAATATCTGTTTTATGTTACAAACAGAAATTTTATGAATCATGAGACAGATTAGAGAAAATGTCTACATGAAAACCACTTAAAGAAAAAGAAGAAGGAACCATTAACAAATGTGCCCATAGCTTAAAGATTTTTTTGGTGTTTGTTTTTGGATTCTTGTTTGTTTGTTTGTTGACAACAGCTAAAATGACCAATATTGAAAGAGGAAGATATTGGGAATCATCAAAATTATAAAATGTATTTGTTACTTGAAACACAGGTTAGCCAGTACTGTACAGACTTCAACATTTCCTATACCCCACCAACTACTGTAGAAAACTAAGCTTCTAGAACTGTTTAATGTTGGTTATTACCTTTACAATATTTCTGATACAACCAGAATCACTCTGGCTTGCTACAGTGTTTCCAGGGTATTTTTATACCACAGCAAAATGTGTCTATAGATTCTGTCCTGTTCATACGCTGCATGGCATGCCATGCTATGAGTGCAAGGAATTATAGCTTTGTTGGCAAAACAATTTTGTACATCTTCATTCTTTCAACCCAAGCCATGCAGAATAAAGAGTAAATTCCTGCTTTCCATGGAAAAGAAGGAAGTAGATGCCAAGTTGTATTGAAATTTCAGTCCATTTGCCCAAGTGGTAAAGCCTGGACCTCAACACACTGCTATGCTGACTGACTAAAGACTGACACTTGGTGATGAAGCATTGGGACGAGCCTAGAATCGAGATGATGCTTGTTGGTCTGTGAACCATACATATACACTCTCCGAGTTCATTACCATTAACAACCACACATTTGATGAACTTTTAGATTTGAACCACTAGCTATTGCTGAGACAGACAAAGCATGCTAGTTGTAGATTTTAGCAATGTAAACTTGAGGTGTCAGGTTTGACTGAAACAGTGGAAGTAAATTCAGCAGACTCTGAGAAAGGAAGCAACCTGCCTAGAATTTCTGGAAGGAGAGGTACACACAGAATTATATTAGAAAGATTGGAACATATACTTAATTTTGCAGAATTCCTGCATCCTACTCAATCAAATGCTGATCATTTTCAGATGCCACGGTTTTAACATACAAAATAATATACTAATATTAATTCATAAATTAATACGTTTAAACCATTAAACTTGGGCATAAAATAATTAAAGAAACAACCACCATCAATAAAATATGAAGAAATATTTCAATATTTTATTTGAAAATGATAACAGATTTCACTAACAACAACAAAAGCAGACAGAAATTCTTAACCTAAAAATGTATGCTGGGAGAAAGGAAAAGAAAGCAGGAGATAACATAATTATGTTATAATCTCAGAAAAATAATAAAAAAGTACCAAAGAAAGGATATAAAAGGAACAAATATACTAGACCAAGGAGAGAAATAATCAGTCACTTCTAATATGGATTATGTGAAAGCATTAAGAAAAAATATGATAAAAGTTAACCTCAGAAATAATTTTGACCACAATAAAATAATAAGTATTCAAAATACTGCTATTGAAGTAGGAAATGAGGCTGTAAATTGGACAGAAAACTTACAGAGAAGAAAAGCCAGAAACTCACAAAAGAATTCCTATGTGTATATGTGTATGTGTTTGTGTGTGTGTGTGCGTGCGTGTGTGTATGTGTGAGTGTGTGTGTTGTTGGGAACCTCACTAGCCCCACGTTCCGGCGGCCAAAAAATGTCGCGGCTCGAGCAAAATGTTGAGGCTCGGGCTGCCCAGTGTCTGGCGGCAGGCCACTGTATCCCGGTCCAAGCTGCCGCTCTGGTCCACAGGTTGGGGTTCAGCAAGAGAGAAAGTGAGGACAAATGCGAAGAATGGAGACCAGACAGACTGCGTTTCAGTCCCGTTTATTCTTCCGTCTCTCTTCCTAGTCCATGTCCCAAGTCTTGAGTTCCTAGTCCCTAGTTTGTAGTCCCTAGTGCCTCCGAGTTCCAAGTTTCTTCTTCCAAGTGCCAAGTGGCTAATGTCTAATAACTAACTCCAAGTTGTTCTCTCTAAAGTGTCTCCTAAAAGTGTCCGATTCTCTGCCTTCTGCCTCTGCCTTTTATATGTCTCACTTCTAAGCTATGCCTTTTGGTCACACCTTTAATCATGCCCTTAGGTCTTGTCTCTAAATCTGATCTCTAGGTCACTCTTAAATCACACACCTTTAATCTCACATACCTTTAATCTCACGCACCCAAGGTATCTAAACCAAGATTATCAGAGTGTGCTCAGCTGTTGTAGGCTATTGTAATCCAAGTCTCATGTCAGGGTATATGGCTCAAGATGGCTGCAAAGCTGATAGCCACTTTCTGCTAAAAGTCGGCCCCCAACAGTGTGTGTCTGTGTGTGTGAGAGAAAGTGTATATATGTGAGTGTGTATAAATATGTATGTGAGAGTGCATGTGTACATGTGAGAGAGAGTTTGTGTGTGTGTGTGTATGAAAGTAAAAGAAAAGTCAGGTTTTAAATCAATCATATTTTATATTTAATCTCTACAAGGTAAAAAACTAATAAATTATCAAAACTACAGTAAAATAATGGTAAGAATGTTTTATTTTTAGCAAATTTCTCATTTGAAAATGTACAAACCACAGTGCAGGAGAAGAATGCTTAGAGAGACCAAAGAAAATAATATTGCCAAACAATGAAACTAGACCCAACACAACTATCTTTTAGCAGTGAAAAAGCAATAACAATGATAGAGAGAAGCTATGGGAAGTTTCATGCTTCGACCAGATGTGTCTTATAAGAATTGTTATAGAGGATTGTGGGGCAGAAACATGATTTGATATAAGGGCTTCTGATGTCATGGTAATGAACAGAAAGACTCAGTAGGACCTCTTTGCTAGATCCTCCATGGTGCTTCTGTCTAACATTCTATAACTAGGTATAAGACAAGATACCTGACACAGGAAAATGTCCAGGAATGAAAGGAGATTAAAAGTGAATTATTTAGGATTTATGGCTTGCTTTTATAGACACAAATTCTTATCAAAGTGAAGAGAGGAATAGAGCTTAGAATTGAGGAAGAAAAAGCATGACCTTTGAGTCCTCAGGGTTTTTTTTTTTTTTTTTTTGTATTTTTCTCAGTGATTTCTGAGCCCAAGTATTAGTAAATTTGAAATATATTTAAACATTTAAATTAAGTTTAAATATAAGTGTATGTTATATATTTTTAAATATTGATTACTACCTACTAATTTTAATGTCAAAGCATACAAAATAAAGCTTAATATTAACATGTGATAATATGCAAATCTATATTTTAATATTGCCTTCTATAACATGTGATAATATTTTTCTCTCATTTCAGGTGTTAGTAAGATATTTAATTATCTTTTCCATAATGAAGTTTATATTATTATCATTGCTTAGGGGACATTTTTCCTCAAAAATCATCTTTTATTTTCTGTTTGTTCTTTTTTCTTCCTCTTGGCTAGTGATTCTTATGACACATGGTTTCTAATGTGAACATATTAGAACTTGGAATGACAACTAGAAATATCCCATTTTGTTTCATGTCCGATGTAGCATCCAGTATCTAGCAGCCAAATGTATGGAAGCCACACACTAACAACAGCTCAAGCTTGTCCATCATATTTGTCCCTTTGGAACATGTTTTCTAGACTTAAATTAGAAAGGACTCAAGGAGATAAATTTAGTAGTGTCAAATTATTTCTCCAAGGAGCATGATATAATGTGATTAGTTTATCATCGATAATTGTCATGTACTTCACTCAGTGCCTTCCCAAACTTGTTAGTTATTATTAGAGCTCATAAAATACTTTATATCCGTAATATTTTTATTGTGTGTCTTACAATATACCTGCAACAGAGAATAAAACAGGAGATAATGCCACGTCTTATCACTGTGCAAAGAAAATCATGGGAATTTTATAGAATCAAATAAAAAGTCCTGTACCCAAACCAAGATCAATTTTTGCACAGATGGGTATTTTGTTTTATAAAATATGCAGGAGTACAGGCCGTATCTTCAATAATCCTTTTTTACTCCATATTTTATAAATTCCTGCACTATTTGGTTTTATCCTAAGTATCTGGGCTAACTTGTCACTGTTTCCTGACCACTCAAACGGTGTTAGGTATAGGTTATATTTCCTGGAATAGGCCCTTCATTAATTCAGACACTGATTGGTTATTCCCACAAGCCTTTTATTACAAATGCCCTAGAATATTTTGTAAACAATAATCATTGTAGGTCAAAACTATCGTGGGTGAATTGATGTATACGTTTCTATTTTGGTAGCCTACAGAGTACCTACCCATACCAAAGACATTGAGACACTGGGATAAAAGGTCTATGTAGACATCAGTTTGACCTCTCTGTGTTCAATGAGTTGTATGGATGTTGTCTTGAGCAATGAAGGCTTGCTGTCAAATTTTGGAGAGCAGTTTATTGTCTTCTCAACAGCCTGAGTTGTTTGGGGATTTTAATGGGGGCATCTTTGGCCAATGACTCAATTGGATATAGCCTAGTACCAGTACTGGAAGTATCATTTGATGACAAGGGATGGCCAGTTAGGATCTTCTTAATTATTTGGAGATATCATTACAACTGCCTTCATATATTTCCACTACAGTGAACGTCCTTGCTACCCATTTAATGCCTCTCAATTCTAGATGTTGTTCCCTGAATTCACCTGTCCTCAGAAGGTCCTGCCATTCCAGTCCTAGCATTTATAGGTCTGCACTAGGTCCTCAGCATTTTTATTATAATTTTCAGTTTAATGTTTTTAGTAATCTCTTTAGTGTGTGAATGAGTGGATCTCTCATCCTTCTGCCTTCTCTTGGACTCTTCCTTTTGTTGGTTTGCCTTGTCTAACTTCAATGTGATGGGCTTCTGTTATCTTATTATATTTTATTTTATTATATTGTGTTCTTATCTCTTTGAATTTTGCTCTTTTATAAAGAGAGACAGAGAGTAGCTCCTGATAGGAGGAGAGGTAAGGAAAAACAGGGAGCTATAGAGGGAAGGCAAACTGTAATCAAGATTTACATGATAAATAATATATTTCTTGTTGCAGCCCGAGCTGCCTCACATTGGGGGCCAGAAATGTTGAGAACTGCACTACCCTATGTTTGAGGGCCAAAATGTCTCCGACTGTTCTGTCAATGTTGGAACCTGCACTGTCAAAAGCCTTGGGGGCTAAACTGTTAGAGCCTGCACTGCCCCAAGCTGCTCCGGTCCATGGATCGGGGTACAGCAAGAGAGAGAGTGAGGACAAACTCGAAGAATGGAGACCAGATAGATTGTGATTCAATCCCGTTTATTCTTCAGTCTCTCTTCCTAGTCCAAGTCCCAAGTCTTGAGTTCCTAGTCCCTAGTTCCTAGTCCCTAGTGCCTCCAAGTTCCAAGTTACTTCTTCCAAGTGCTAAGTGCCTAATGTCTAATGCCTAATAACTAACTCCAAGTTGTACTCCATGTTGTACTAAACTCTTCTGTCTGCCTCTTGCCTTTTATATGTCTCACTTCTAAGCCACGCCTCTAAGTCACGCCTTTAAGTCATGCCCTTAGGCCTTGTCTCTAAATCTGATCTCTAATTCACACCCTTAAGTCACACACCTTTAAGTCTCACACACCCATGGGAAAATCCTGGGTATCTAAAGCAAGATGTTATCAGAGTGTGCTCAGCTGTTGTAGGCTATTGTAAACAAGCCTCTTGTCAGGGTATATGGTTCAAGATTGCTGCAAGGATGATAGCCGCCTTCTGTCAGCTCCCCACAATTTCTAATAAAAGAGAAATATTCAGAAATTTACTCTTGGCAGTTAGAAGTTATAGCCTATAAAACAATTTGGATCAACGTACTATCTCTATTAAAATATCTATGTAACATATCATATTCAAAACTACACAGTAAGCTTTGTTTTGCTGTGTAGCATTAATAATGAATTTATTTGATAACTGCTGTTTCCTTGATTTATGGGTTCATGTTTCCAAAGGATCATTCTGATATTCCAGTCTGATATTTATACATTGCAAATGTACAGCACACATAGTGAACCTCTGTATTTCAAAAGTTAATGACTGATCTAAATTTTCTAATCTATTTAATCTAAATTATAAGGACTCCAAATTTTCATGGGTGTTATGTGTTATGTTTAAGAGATTAGAGCTTAGTACTGGAAAAAATAACTGATTACACATGAGCATCTACCAAGGAGTAAATTAATCCCCAAGTCTAAAGCAAACATCAATATAGAATACCCACAGGGCTTGTAATAATTCACATGCACATAAATTAAACTGGTCACAGATATGCCTATAAAAGATCATAAATGGATTGCTAAATGAGAAAAATATAATTTTGAAATCATTAATTTTTCCACAAAACAAGAAATATGAATATACCTTGTCATGGTAATAACAGCCAAAATTTATTATAGATATTTTAGGTAACATAATTTTATGTATTCTGCATGGTTCAAGTAATGGTGCAGGCATTTACAAATCACACATTTTAAAAGCAAGAATAATGTTTATTTTAGTGATTATCTTCCATATTTTCTAAGATTCCACATGTCTCTGACAAAAAATTACGCATTATAACCATACTGTATGTGATTAACTTGGATTTACTTTTTAAAAAATTAGTTTACAAATACTTCCTCAGTATTTAATTTGAGTAAGTTGACTGTAACTGTTTCATATATTTTAAATTATACATTATTCACATCTCTAGTTCATTTCTATAAGGCTATAGAGATAACACACATATGAAAACTTGAGTTTGGATACCAATTTTTCACTCAAAACGATGTGTGCTGCTGTTACTCCTGTGTTAAAAGTCAGAAGTGATATCCAGGGGACTCATGGGTTAGCCCATGAAGTCAGTTAGTGAGATCCAGCTTCAGTGAGAGTCTCTAGCTCAAAAACTTATAAGAAGACACCAGAAACCAACCTCTAACCTCCACACATGTATACACCCGCACACAGAAATCACGAGCAGACATCAAACTTTGAACCAAGTATGCATTCAGGAACGTTCACCAGCACACAACACACATATGTGCATACATGCATACACTACAACATATAAACACAAAGAAAAACAATTAATTCCTTCCTTTTACACTTGCCAAGCTTAACTCTCTATGCATACAGATTATAGATTGTTCATTCTTGTCCCTTTTATATGGTAGTGGTTCCAGACCATGAAATAACAATTCCTAGTCTTTAATGTTGGTAATAGCTGCATTTTGTATGCCAGCTTGCCCCCACAGTTTGACAGCTGCTGGTCTTCCCGTTACTACCTTTCTCATATTTTCATAATACAGGAATTGGCACACAAACCAAAAAGAATCTACTTTTTCATCAAATTCTTTCTTGGGTACTTGCCAAACACTGTGGCCCATGTTCTTTCTTTTGCACCATTTCATGAGCTCAAATAGCCATGATGTATTCTATTTAATATGTTCTGGCAAAGGTTACTGGAAATAGCTATGTAATCATCTTTCAGCGACACTCCATTCTCTAGTGTGAAAGATGCCCTGATGTTCCCATATGTCCAGAAGGATGTTTTACTTTGTTTTAAGTTTTCTGCCAACTTACTCATAATAATATTAATATATTAACATCAGGTTCATGGCTATTTCCTATGTCATCCATCTGGACTTGTCTTCTACAATAGGCAACATTTTATGAATGGTTATAATCTGTTTTCCAAAACCTGAAACATCCTGAATAACACTCCTAAAGGGAAGTATATTCCCAAGTATTGAACATATTATTAAACTTGAATTTTAATATCATTTGCAATACAGGCATAACCTGATAAACTATACAGATAAATCTAGTATTTGATAATCCTTTCATTCTATAATTGTACAATTACAAAGATTATTTTTAAGTACCCCCCCAAAGCATATGACAGCTACAGTTACTGTTGCAATCTTAGTTTCCCTGGGACTAGAAGAGATGTGTGCAAACCAAGGCTTTGAGAGAGCCTCAAGAGAAAAGAAATAAGAGGAGAAATAATAAATCTTGAGAAAAATTCAAGAAAGAATGCAATTTTTGACTAATTGTTCAGTAAACTGTCTCTAAGATGTTTGTAGACTAAGTGAACCCTGGTTATATATATGCATTTTGACTCTAGGGAAGCAGTCTTTCCCTGTAAGAATCCATAGAGGTAAGTATATAGATATGACCAACCAGAAGAATTGGACCATTTTATTTAGCCACAACACAACTCTTGTTTAAACATCAAAAATTATTCAGAAAAGATGTGTCCTGGAAATAGTTTGGAGTTAAGAATCCTGGAAATAGTTTGGAGTTAAGTGCTGACATTACTTTTAATATGCATACGATTAACAAAACAATCAAGGAATTTCTGACATATATCTGCATCAGCAGTCATCTGACCCCTTTTCTTCCCTCCTAATCAGTGACATTTTAATATAAAAGGATTAGATAAAACATTGCAATCATAGTAAAAACCAAACTAATGATAAAATATCACATAATTAGTTTCATTTTATAATCAAATTCAAATTACCAATTCAAAATATAATTCGCTTGTTTTCTTATTTCTTATTAAACTGTGCAGCTTTTCATGAATAATCTTTAAGCAGCACATATTCTAATCATCAAAAGTGATTTGTTTGGATAGATTACAGAGAATAGATACCCAGTTTTATTCCCATAGTAGACAAGTGTTGTTCTAATACCTGTAAGTTTTAAATGCAATGCTTAACCATGACTTAAGAACCACTCAGTCTGATGAGTGCTGTCAGGCTCCTTCAGTGTTTGAACTTGCTGAAAGCCTCATTTTACTACCATCTGTGAAATGTTGATTATAGATTTTACTGTTTGCTAAAGATTTGGGGATTTCTATCTGATTACCTGTCATAATCAGTCACTGGCGAATGAAGTGTCATGTGCATTGATTCTGGGAAAAAAGAAAATATTCTGTTATCTTTGCTTCAAGAAAGACATCTATTCCTTTCATAGATCAATAAAATTTGACTCAGGCAAAACTGGGTCTCTCAGGGTTGATAGACATAGAATAAAAGCTGCAGTAAAGGAAGGTAACTTAGAGTCAGACTATGGTGAACGACTATAGTTTTAGCACCTGTAGGAATAGACAGATTCTAGGCTTCTACACAAAGGACTCTAGGCAACTGAGAAAGCTGGGAATAGGAGAGCTGGCCTCAAGCAACACTAATTGCTTGTTCAGTTCCAAAAGGTTATTTTTTGGAATATATATATACACATATATATGTATATATATTCATGCATGTAGTAACACTGCAAAAAAACACCATGAACTTGAGGAAGATTGGGAGGGACATATCGAAGGGATTAATGCGACAGTTCTTAACCTGAGGGTAATGACTGCCTTGAGGGGTCTAACTACTCTTTCACAGAGGTCACATATCAGATATCCTACATATAAAATATTTATATTACTAATCATAACAGTAGCAAAATTACAGTTATAAAGTATCAACACAAATAATTTTAGGGTTGCAGGGTCACCATAACATGAGGAACTGTATTAAGAGATTACAGCCTTAAGAAGGTTGAGAACCACTGGTTTAAAAAGAGGAAAGAGGAGGGAGAATTATCATAATTAAATTATAGTATCAAAAATAAAAAAACAGGAAACACTCTACTTTTTGTAGATTTCAAAGACAGCATAAAGACTCCAACCTTGAAAAAAGATTTTCCCTCCCCTTTTCTACTTCCTCATTCTATTATTTCTTTTAGCAAAATTAATTTAATTCTAAATAACTGTGTTGCAAATACCAATATATTTAAATTTCACTTCACATTCATAATTTATTTCAATTTTTAATTTTTATGAAGCTCATTCCAATATTATTTTATTCAATTCTTTGCTTGTTCTTTTTTTTTTTTTCCAACTTGATAGATTCTACAGTCACTTTCAGAAGGCAATCTACAGTTGAGGAAATGACCCCATAAGATTGTCCTCTAGACATTACTGGGGGACATTTCCTGCACTGAGATTGAGGTGAGAGGGCAGACATCATAGTGGACAGGTTAACCTGAGTAGTATAAGAAAGTTTACCAAGCAAGTTATGGAAAGCAAACCAGGGAGCCTCGTTTCTCTATGGTCAGACCATTCATTCAGATTCTTGCTTTGGTTTCATAGCCTGACTTCTCTCCATGATGAAATTTAACCTTGGAGATCAAATAAATCCTGTCCTTCCTAAATTGGTTTTGTACAATGTCTTAGTTTCTGTTTTATTTCTATGAAGAGACACCATGATCACGGGAACTTTTAGACAAGAAAGCATTTAATTAGGGGCTTGCTTATAGTTACAGAGGGTTAGTCTATGATCATTAAAGCAGGAATCAGACAGTCACAGTGATGGGGATAGAAGCTGAGAAATTTACATCTTAATCTACAGGAAACAGGCAGAAAAACAAAGTCATAGAGAAACATCACAGAAAAAGAGTGGGGGAGAGAAGGAGGGAAATGGGAGAGAGGGTGGAAGTGAGAGAGGGAGGGAGTGTGTGAGAGAGAGGAGGAGAGATTTACTAAAATATATATTCCCATCTTTGTTGTCCTAGACCCAGACATGTAGCTCTCTTGGGCCACTATCCCCTGACTGTTAAATGGCAGCTATGTTCTCTGTCTTGCAGCATTCAGTTCTAGTATCTTGGTTCTCCTTCTGGAATGGTAGGAGAGAGAGAGAGAGAGAGAGAGAGAGAGAGAGAGAGAGAGAGAGAGAGAGAGAGAGAGAGAGAGAGAGAGAGCGTTCCTTCAGCAAGGCCAAACCTCCTAATCATTTTCAACTATTTCACTTCCTGGTGACTAAGCCATTAATTACATGAGCATATGGGAGTTATTAACAACAGTCATCGTGTTCTGAATGCAACTGAAGGCAAAATCTGAGAGAAATCTTCCTGATATTTCATGGAGTTAACACTAAAATTAGTCTGGTACAGTGCACTTAATTACATGATTGACATATGTGTGTGTGTTCTATAGTGTAATTACACTTCTTGGTTAAAGCATGATAATTTAAGTTTTCATTTATTAGAATGATTTATAACATATTACCAATATTTTATACAAAATTTATAATAATAAATATGACTTATTTTACTCTCTTTGGACACATTCAATTACTTTGTTCGCTACTGTTAAAATTAAGTTTTATTAAGGTTTTGGTCATTACTGAATGAGATTTTTAGAACTCCTAAAATCTATATACTGTTGAAATAACTGGTAAATTACTTGCTACTTACGTTAGTTTTTTTTTAAGTAACTTATATCAGTTTCATTAGATCATGCATTTGTGCACAAATGTATGTGTGCATGTGTGTCTGTGTGTGTACTCAATTGTGTATATGTTGTGCCTGTTTGTGCAAAAATGCATGTGAAGGTCAGAAGACAACTATTGGGAGCCAGTTCTCTCTTTCTACATGTGCTCCAAGGACTGAGCTTAGATTATAAGACTAGTAGCAAGTGCATTTATCCATTGAGTCGTATTATCTGTTTACTATATTGGTTTTAATAAATTAAACATCAAATATGTCTTAGATATAGAAGGTACTGCATTAGACAACTAGATGTTAATTTTCAAACAATTGTAATGTCTTATCACCTACTTATTACTTTGATTTTCTAGTTTTGAGAGACCATCATTTAAAATACTTAATAAGTGCCTTATAATTTTATCTTCTTTTTTTCATATGTTAGTGCATTCTGTAGCAGAACAGGCACCGTAATTATGTTTTGGAAAAATATTACTTTATAGTTCCTTGGCCTTCTTAAAACACCATCTTAGACCTAGTGTCTCCAATTATTAAATTTTCATTCATCCTGCATCCTGTAATCATTAAATTAATTAACCTCTTACTTCTTTGCCTTTGTTTTTATTGAGTTTACAAATGACCTGCTAATTCACAAAATAAACAACCTATGGCAGGGTGGGGTAAGGTTTCTTCATTGCTTTCCTCTCAAAGTAAATGTATTTTGTATATTTTTATCCATTAAAATAATATTTCTTTGATAATGACTGCAATACTTACTCATAAGACTACTTATACCAGGCTCCGTATCATCTGCCATTTCTATATTCTGAGAGGTCACAGTGGATGGACAGCAATCATGCCCAGGCTATAGGTCAGTGGTAAAATAGTTGTCTACCATATAGGAAGCCCTGTATTACATTCCCAGGAATTCAAATCACTAACCAAACTAAACAAAATATACTGCTTCATAATTCCCAAACAACTTTGTTTGCTTAATTTTTTGTTAATGTTAGCAATATTTATTCAGTCATGCAATCAAAAACCTCTCTTATTATGACTTTTGTATCTTATTAATTATTTCTGCTTGTTATCAAATGTTATATACTTTGTTCTCTGAGTAATTGCTATGCCCATTTCATTCTGTTTTTACTCATTGCACTATTTCATGTGTTGCTTTTAAAATATGTCGGTATTCAATTTAAAAGACAGGTAAATCTGGGCACAACACTCTTAAGCTTATGATACAGACATGCAGGTGAGAAACAGTCATATAAGAATTATTCTCTTCTTTATTGCTACAGGATAACAAGGCCATAAAATGAGCTCTGTAACAATGGTGGCTTAGTGTACACAATTGTGAATCCAGTGGAGAATTCAGATGTGATGGCTTCTCTTTTTACATGACATAGCATGAATATCTTGGGAAGTATAAGATATTAAAGTGGGCCATGTATTGAGGTTTCAAGACTTCACTTGCTTGAAATATTTAGAAAGGTTTTCTCATTTTAGCTGGATGCTTAGCTTCATTATCTCCATGTGTCCTCACCACACAAGCAGATTTGACCTCAGAGTAAAGCATTCGGACTTTCTCTCTTGTATTAAGGTTATGCATAATATTCTTGGTGATGCACGGTGTGTTTAGTTCTCTTTAAGGCAGACAAGAGTGGGAACAGTATTATTTTCTCAAATTCTACTGGCCAGAGCAAGCTACATGGTAATCTTGTGGCATATAGGAGACATTTTTGAAGTCTCATAGGAGACACATACACCAATTCAACTGTCTTAGAATTCTGTGGATGCTTATATTTTGCCATAACATCTATAGTTCTGTAGGGATAATGCATTTTTTTAGCCTCTCCTGCCCTCTTTTCTCATGTTAAATTAGCTCAATAGCCAGATAACAAATCTCTTTTTCTCCAACTACAGTTTGTTTCCCTTTATATTTCACACTATTCACAATAAAATCTTTAAAGTTGAGAATATTTTATCATTGTGGTTTTTTTTTTATTAAACTACTCAATGGTTCTGCAAAAGCTCTTATGAAAAGGGCCATTTATCAGATACCTTAGTATTTAGTAAACAAAGTACTGAGTATGTTTTATGTAATACTCTATTTTTTTACATCTAATCACACACACTCATCATCACTTTCTTGATGTGTCATGTTGACTTATACCTATGTATAAGTTAAATCATTGTACCCTATATTCATGTAAGCTTAAAATTCTTCCTTTTGTGCTTGCAATTTCACCTCATACTCTTCATGTCTACTCATCACCAGACTTGCTTGTGTGGCCAATCCCTTGAATTGTTAAATGTGTTGGGTGATGCTACCAGAAAATATACACTCATTTTTTTCTATGGTATATGAGTTGCCCCTTCATGTATGATAGACATTTCTCTATCATACATACTGTACAAAATTATCCTTTTTTTCACCTTTAGAGTCACTGTTTATTTGCACGTGTGCCTTTATTCAAAACTCCAGTCTTATTATTTTGCTAATTATGTGTTATCCAACCTAGAAAGACTAATTTTAATAAGAAAAATCTTTGTTTCTTTACCTCTATAACTCTAAGATCTAAAGACATTCTAGGAATCCAGGCTCTTGTAGAAACAGCTAATACATATCACTTGTAATATGTTAATTGTTCAAGTACTGCTTTGTAGCTGTCAGGTCATTTAACACCAAATGTTATGAGCACTATAAGCAATACCATTGTCTCTGTCTTCCCTTTTTCTCTCCCTCTCTGTCTTTCTCTCTGTGTGTGCATATTTCTCTGTCTATATCTATGTTACTTTCTTTGTAACTGTATCTCTCTCTCTCTCTCTCTCTCTCTCTCTCTCTCTCTCACACACACACACACACACACAGAGAGAGAGAGAGAGAGAGAGAGAGAGAGAGAGAGAGAGAATAATGACATTTGTTAGAGATATAATAAGAAATGCTTATCTTTTGACTTTGGTTATTTGACATCAGACTGAGAAGGTAGCCCAGTAATTCAGCACTTCCCTATCATGTGTAAGTCTCTTGAACCATTGCAGTTGTAAAAGGAAAACAAAACACGAAAGAAAGAAAGAAAGAAAGAAAGAAAGAAAGAAAGAAAGAAAGAAAGAAAGAAAGAATATACCAGACATCAGTATGTGCAGATCCATGTGCACATGCTCTTATGTGTGGTTATCATAGGTGTATAATTTTTTTTAAAAAGAAAATGGCTAGAGAGACAGCCGTGGGTGATGGGAACCGAACTCTTACATTTTTGGTTGTGAGCCTAACCTTTAACGTCTGAGCCATCTCTCCAGCCCGGTGTATAATTTTTAAAATGTATAATTACCATGATTGCTTAAAATGTCAGCAAAGAGTCTTTAGGCAGGATTACTTTTCACTGACAATGATTGAAATCACAAGTAAATAGTGTCATGAGACTACATTTGTGAGTTTTCAATCTGCTTTTGAAATTTCACTAGTCTGTGGGACTATAGCAAAAGTAATCACTTCTGCTTTGTGACCCACAGTTCCCACAGGACATGGGTCCTCTCAGAATAAAGGACCTGTATTCTTTCTCTAGGTGTACTTAATAAACTACTATTTTAACAGGGCCTCAATATTATGAAGGATCCACTGCTCTTCAAAACTTTTATAAATCATCTTAGAATATACAGGTGAATGTGGGAATATTTGGCAGAAAGAACAGAAGTGATGTGGTTCTTGGCCATAAGAAGATAAAACACATTGAAATACAAGACATTAGAGCATAGAAAATAGAGAGGAGACCTTAGTAGCATATGAGTTCTATGCTAACCCAGGAATGCAGACATTGATTAAAGTTCTACAACAGAATAGTAAAATGATTTTCATGTTGAGAAGACTAATGGGGTTTTCATTGAACATAAGTATGGGATTAATCCCATTGTATATGGAAGAGGAAAACATACAGATATGACAGAAGTTTGGGTGTATCTAAAAGATTGTGAGTGTCAAGGAAAGTGATAAGGAATGAATAATAACAGTGATCTTGGCAAAACAATTACTTTCTGGCTAAGGAGTAGCACAGCAATTAGAAGAAATTATTGACTTCTGCACATCTCCATAAGATGTTTGAATAACAGAAAATTCTGTCCAGATTTTTGTTTCTTACATAAGTCACATAAAAATGAAACATAAGATGGAATATACTATTTAAGTATTTGACTCAGTTAACACCCCAAGCTGACATTTTAATATATATTTATTATATATAATATATATTATATATTTAATATATTATATATAAGTGTATATATATACACTGACACTTTTAATATATAAAACTATATATATATATATATATTTAATATATAAATACATGCACACAAACACAAAGGTGATTTATTCAAATTAATATATATTGAATATATGAATAAATATGAATATATACATATATTATACATATGTTATAGACTATAAACTTACTATTCTTGGAAGGGTCCCAAGATCACAGATCTCTCCCTGCCTCCAGTGGTCCTTATGATGGAGGAGTCTTGGGATGAGAGTTTTACAGGAGGCTAATGAAATATATATATATCAGATTTATTCCATTATATATGGTATACATTTATATAAATTAATCATTCATTTATATATAAATATATGAATATATTATAATCAATTAATAAAATTATAATTTTATTACAATTATAACATATAACTAATATACACTATTAACAATAAATTAATGTGTCTATAAAATATTGATATACAAATTCAAATATATATAAATGAGTACATGTATTATATGAGATTTATAAAAACCCTTTATAGGCTCTGGTCTAGCTTTCCCAACAATTATTTCCACCAATGGAGTGTGAAGAATACAGCAGTTGTTTAGTTCACAAGGTTGTATGCCTTAGCTGGTCTTCAGTATATGCTAGAACTCATAAGTATTGGTCTCTACTGCCAGTGAAGAAGTGGAGCAAGCAAGCATAGAGCACGCTTCTTCTTTCTCCCATATTCTTTCTGTTTGTCTTTCTTCCTTCTTTTCTTTCTTTCTTTCTTTCTTTCTTTCTTTCTTTCTTTCTTTCTTTCTTTCTTTCTTTCATGCTGTGTGGTCAAGATTAAGGCCTTTGGTCCTGTGAAGGCTTGATGGCCCTGTGTATGGGAATGCCAGGGTGGTGAGTTGGGAGTGGGTGGGTGGGTGGGAGAGCACCCTTATAGAAGCAAGAGGAAAGGGAGGGGATAGGGTGGTTGCAGAAGGGAAACTGGGAAAGGGGATAACATTTGAAATGTAGATAAATAAAACACCCAATTAAAAAAGATTAAAGATGTATCATGCAACCACAAAAATATGGATTAAAAGTAGGACTTCCCACTTTATGTGATTTAATAATAATAAAATAATGCCTCACATGTGTGCCCAGATGCTTGAGTTGAGTTTTAGTTAATTTTAGTTTTAGTCAAGTTGACAACCATGAATAGACAGCACAAGCACTACGTGTTCCCACCTCCTGAGTCATCTCTCCAGACTCATATTTATTTTTAAATAAAACAAACCTGGAAATACTATTTTCATTGCTGTCAAGGCCTCCTTTCATTTAAGTGATTCATGGTGATCCCATTGATTTCTTTATTTCCAACAAATTCTGCTTTCCCTCAATTCTCACTTTCAGTCATGACCCTATGTGGTTTCATCTATCTTTGTGACTTAACTCTTATCCTTTACATAAATCTCAACATTTGGGTACCCAGATTTGTGTGTACTGTTTTCTGTAATTCCTGCATTTCTCCCACACACAGCTTTCAAAACCCTTCACCTATCTTAGCACCTCCATTTTTTGACTTTCTCAGTTTTCCATATATTTATGTACAACTTCATCTTCTCTGGTAGAATAATGCAGTTTAAAGATAGAATGGATGGAATGCTGGCTTCTAATTTTAATTCCTTTTGCTTTTAATTATACAAATACCTTGAAACAGATGATTTTTTGGGGTTAATAGCAAAATATAAACAAGGGCCATAAAAGTCCTTTTTATTTATTTTTATTTGCTTTATGACCCTTGTGGTTCTACATGCTTTCTATTCTAGTAATGATAATGTGCATAAATTTAATTGAGGTGAAGTGTCAGCTATCTTTCTGCTTCTAAATTCTTAAACCACATTTTCTAAACTAATATATTCCAATGTCAAGGCTGATATATCTATTTAAATTTGTCTGATTTCCACATCTCTCATTTAATTAGTTCTTAATCCATGAAGACAACAGGAGTTTTATACTGGGACCTTTCAAACTATACACATATCAATTGCTTTGGAGTGCACTTTGGGATATCTACTTTTCCTTTTTAATTAGGATGGTCACATGATTTACCCTCCTAAACTCTGCATACAATTAGTAGCACTAGCAATAATTAACTAGTTTCTATCAACCATAGAATGAGAGTGGGCCTCAGAAGAGGCCAACTGAGTAAAAGAGTCCTGAGTGAATGTCTGCTGTCATCATGGCTACATCCATGTAAAGGATTCAAGTACATATGTGTGACACAGCTTCCTTGGGTAAGGTGCATGGTTGAGTTTTGACAGTGTATGGAAAAATATGTCAACATAAATTTTGTCCCTTAGATACTTATAGTATGACGACTGCTCTCCACAAAGACTGCTCCTACTGAGATTATTTAAGCCTCCCTCCTCGATTCAGCTGTATATAATAACCCAACCTCCCTGTTCAACTATAGACCATAAATATGCTGAAATTCTGGACTTTACATCTCCCATCAGAGTTTAATCCACGTGATTCCAGTATTTCTGTATCTGTGTGTCTGTACATCTATCATCTATATATTTCCTTTCCATCTCAATCAGGTCTGTCCCTGTAGCCATGCAAGGACACAGCAACAGGGTTTCCCCTAACTTTTTAGAGTTCAAACCCATTTTCAAACATAGTAGCTTGAAACAATAATCTTGTATTATCTCTTCATCAATGGGGTAGTTGAATAATTCTTCTAGAATCAGAAGTTTCAATTTCAATTATGAAACATTTAAGATTTATTCATCTGGAAGTAAACTATAGATAGATGATATGTCTCATGTATAAACCTATAGGATATATGGGCCTTGCTGTGTCCCATATATCCTTTGTTTGGTCAGTATTGTGTCATGTTTTCCATTGTGATGTTCTAGCCATTTTCTGATGTCTATTTCCAAAGAGGAACACATAAGGACTCACATAAAGCATTTCTTAGATCTGCATTTCCCCAAGATCGTTAGGTCTAATTTGATAAACTAATTCCCAGAGAAAACAAAATTTATCAGGGGAATCCTCCGAGAAGCATGTAGAGGGTGAGGTCACTAAAACAAAACTAGCCCAGTAAAAATCATCCACATCTGTCCTCTCCTCAACTGTGTGCCCAGCTTATTAGAAGACACAGTCACTTCTTTAAATATTAACTCATTCAACTAAAAAGAGGCAGGGATAATATCATTTGATTAGAAAGAAAGCCAAACATTTTACCTTGTCATAATTACGATTAAATAAAATTGTCTTATGGAAAACACATATTTTATTTGGTTTTTCTTTTTAATATCTAGCATTTTTTTATTCAGAGCCTCCATTAAGAGAGGTATTTGAAACACATGAATTCTTTAGGATCCTGGAATTCTATCTAGTGCAGAGATATATGGGTCAAGGCTACCTTCTCTCCTGAGTGGTCATTAATTATATAATCTTAGGAGTCAATATTCAACTCTGAGTTCTTCTTGATTGATGTTGATGATTTTTGTGGCTATAATCTCTTCTCTTTTAGAAGAGATTCTGAACATTTTTAATCCAAGTTTTGTTTGTCCTTGGAGGCAATCTAGAGCCAGGATTTTCAACTTCCTTAATGCTGCAAAACTTAAATCAGTTCCTAATATTGTGATGACTCTTATCTATAAAACTACCTGTTGTCACTTCATAACTAAATTTTCTCTACTGTTAGAAATGGTAATGTAAATATCTGTTATGCACTATATCTGATATTTGTCCCCTGTGACTGTGCCCTTAGATAGTAGAGGGGTCACACCCCTCAGTATGAGAACTGCTGATATAGAAAAATGTTTATGGTTCCTAGAGAAATGAGATTTCTTTTTTTGCAGGTTCCAACTGAAGAATATTTAAGATATATTTCTGAAGAGGAATTTTAATCCAGCAACACAGTTGCTCTAGAAAGGGATCAGATCTAAAACAATTAGGTCTATGTGATGTAGCTGAATAACACATATTTATTCTCTCTGACTAGAATATAAACATGTCCTTAGTAGACACATTCAATCCCATACAATGTAAGTAAATGTAGCTTATAGAAAGAAACAGCCATATTGGAAATTGACTTCTAATTGAGAAGCAGACAAATAGACAAATCAGAGAAACATTTGACAGAATAGGATGTGCCCAACTTTCAGGACAGGAAAGAGAGGCTACTTAAGAGCAGTGCAGAGTGAGCCAGAAGGGAGAGCAGGTCAGTGAGTGCAGTTCAGTTGACTTCAGGCAATGCAGTGGAGTTTAGCTGAGTTCAGTTCAGTACAGTTTTGTGCAGTTCAGTTGAATGCAGTTGAATTCAGTTGAGTACAAGAAATTTAATTCAGGTTCATTCGATTCATGAATTCAGTGCAGTCAGTTAAGTCAATGTTATTTAGTACGTGGAGACAGGAGGCAGTTTTACTGGGACAGTTTTACAGTGATTGGTTGCAGAAAACAAATTAGTCACGGGTGAAGATAGAATGAGACGGAGAATGAGAAGGAACCAAAAAATTAGAACAGATTGCTGAAGTTACTGAGGCCAGGCAGAGCAATTCAGTGAGAATCTCATAGAAGCTGGGTTGAATCAATCAGCTTGGAGAGGAATTGTAAGTCAGAACTGCTGAGTTGACCAGCAAGCCAGCATTCAGAAAGAACTGAAAAGAGTGAGCTTACTCAGCAGTTAAGTCCCTGAGGCTAAAACACTTTAGGCCAAGGTTAGCAAATGGAGCCTGGGACATGAAGGCTTCAAGATCCAGAAGAGGGGTGGGGAGATAGGGACAGAAACTATATAGTGGTTTCAAAATAGCCTTTTGAGGTAAAAAACTTACTTTCTCTGATCTTTTTTGATTATAACATTACAAATTAATTGTTAGTTTCCCTAAACTTTTAATTAATGTGTTAGTTATGGTTCCAATGACAAATAACATGTTGAAAAGGAAGAGAAGTAAGGGCAGAAGAGAGTATTTTATATATCCATCTATATTTCTGTTAAAAGGTATCTGAACATGATAGTATTTGCAAAAAAAAGCATATATAATTTTTAAGTTGAACAGCTAGGAGGGAACATGAAACGCAGAAGAGACATAAATGCACAGAGATTAAGAGTGTGTTCTCTATGTGTAACAGAGAAGATGTACCTTAAAATTTGAAAACTTGAGTAAAAGTAAGATTACCCTGTGAGAAAAAACAGTGGTTAGCTAGGAAAAAGAAATTGATGGATGCTAGTTAACCAACTGTAAGCATGAGAGAAACAGACTATCTCCCCAGAAAGTAGGAAACCCAGTGATATTTCAAGCAGTCACAGTGAAGGCAATAAGCTCCTGACAACTAAAAGTAAGGGAAAATATCCATTACCTCTGGCATTCATATTGTTCAGAGTGCTAGTAACTCTGGGCCATTGAGTTAAATTACTTTGGGAGTTTACGAACTTGATTTTACTTTAAAATGCACAAAATGTTTGGTAGGATTGTGTAGTTTTATGACTTGAATTGTCCCAGTTTAGACAATTATTTACAATGATAAGTACACATAAACAATTTTAAGGAGGTTCTAGTGACCTGATTAATTTTCTCTAAATATATAAAATGAATGTATAAGCCAGACCCACAAAAATAAATGTGATATGTATTCATGGTATGATAAAGGTTGTAGGTATATTTTAGCTGTTAAATAACTGATAACCAAGCTATAATCCATATACCAAGAAAGGTTAGGTATAGCGGAAGAGTCTTGGGGGGGCTCATGGATTTTCTTTGGAGGGGCAAATACATTAGATTTTATGGGTAAATTGGTGACTGGAAAACTAGAAAGAGAGGATAAGGTGGGATATTGGAATGAACGAGGGGAGTGACAGATAGGATTGAGGGTTATTTGGGGGAGTTCAATGGAAACTTAATGCAGTGAAATCCTTCTAAAATATATGAAGGGTATCCAATGAAATCTACAAATAAGTAGGGAGACTTGTCACAAAACAAAGTTTCCAGTGCTGGCACTGGGTTACGCCTAATTAAGTTTTGAGCAAATGGGTCCTATGGAAATTCCCGAATCACACATCACATTGTCAAGACAAACTGGGAGCAAAGCCCCATTGCTGAAGAGGACACACATAGGACTCACTGTACATGGAGAGGTCAAGCTGGTGTCTACATAGAACCTTTACACCCTATGTTCTAGCTTCTTTGGTACAGGAATATTTTGAAGAATCAAGGACATGTGTCAATAAAATTATGTTTTAGTCATGCTGGACATTGGGTATTTCCAAATGTTCTCAGTGAGGGACAATTTAAAATGAAGTAAGAATAATTATATATGATAATAATTGCGAATAAATCTTTTAATTTTTTCTACTTATATAATACCTACCATCCAACAAAATACTGAGTTTCAGCATCAACTCTGTCAAACAATAATAAACTCATAAGTAAATAACCTAAATATATTTCTAATATATTTAAATATATTACAAACACAAATATATTAAAAACAAAGGGAAATTACTTATTCATGGTTTATATTAAATTAGAGCTTCTACTGAAAGTTTATTTTCATCCAGCCATTTTAAATCTATTACCCTTATCACGTCATTATGCCTTCTGGTGATATAGACTAATTTATTTAATATAAAATTATTCACTGAATATCATTAAAATAGCTTCAAGGGCATTAAAATATCTTTTCAACTTCAGGTCTGGTAGACAGATTTATTTTTTGTTAACTCTAAGGTTTTCATTCTTGTACTAAAGTGCTTCATTTAATGGAATGCTTTGTTACAAATCATAAAAATATTATTTTAAAGTAGGCAAAAGTAGACAACTTTCTTGAAGGAGGAAATTTAGGATTTTTTTCTGGTATTTATTTGTACATTTATTTATGCTTATGCATGTATATGTGTATGTATGTGTTTTGTACATGCTTAACAGCTGAGGAAGCCAGAAGCCAGTGTCAGCTTTTCTGAAGTCAGGAAGTTGTCACCTGCCTGACACAAGAGATGAGCAATCTGGGATTGTCCTGGAGAACAGTATGCACTGTTAACCAATGAACCATCTTCTCCAGTCTTGTTGGGACTATATTAACTAGGCAGTGTGTCTAATAATTTGGTTGAATCAATCCATTCATCTAAAGATTAATGCAAAATGTTACATTGAGTTTAATAAAAGTTTATTGCAGACATTATATTGTATACTGCCAAAATTTTAATGAAATGAATAGTCAATAGATATGTGTGTGACTTACATGATAATTTTATAATATTTTTAATTAAAGGATTCATTTGAATTTATTACTTATTTAAAAATAGCTTTCTAACCTAGTTGGCCAGGCATCATATCTATATCCACCAGGACTTTTATTATTATAGGAAATGAATCACACTCATGGAATGGAGTTATATCATTACCAGTGGATTGATTGTGCTTTGTATGTCTTGAGAATTTAATTGAATTTGCTGATTTATTTCTAACAGTATGTACGGAATGTTCTGCGTCTATGTTCTAGGTTTTGTAAGCAATGAGAAATGAACATCTCAGTGATTTAACATACTCTAAACTTGGGCAGATTAGATATGCTTTAAATAAATGTAGAGAGTTTAAAACCCTTATTATACAGATTAAGAAATATTAGTAGGTTTAAGATCAGATCACAGGACAATAAACTTGTTCTTTCCCATTTGGGAATAAACACACACACACACACACTTTTCAATTGTATCTTACTGATATTCAGTTTTTAGCAGCTTTCAAATTACCAATGTATGTGTAGTACGAATCATCTTTGAAATCTGAGTTCTTCTTTGTAGAGTTTTTCTGAGACAACCAATATTTTTTTCTACTTCCCAAATATCACCCTCCTTATTTGATATCTTCTATGTTCTACAGAAACATATGTTCTTTTCTCATTTAAAATGTTCATAAATTCTAGCTTGTAGCTTTAAATCATATGATTACCTAAAATAGAATAATCCATAGTCATGTCATTGCTAATGTTTTGACTTAACAAGTTTTTCTGAGTATTAATATTTATACTATTACTTAATAAATGAAAATTAGAAAATTTAAAATGGAAGGGATACTACCTAATTAAATGATACAATAATAATAATCACATTTTCATTTTAGTATCTATAGAACTGCACTTGCTAAACTGATCAAGAGACTCGAGAAGTCTTTGAATCGAGAACAGTTAGAGAGAACCTCCCTAACCAAATTAATATTAAAGACAAAATGAGGTTCCAAGAGAGGAAAATGCAGAATTTATATGTTTTTAATTCAGTGCAGGATGGCCATTTTATTGAGACACCAGAAAAATGGTACAATTCATACTAAGCTTTTATTAGTTTTGTCTATTTCAAAGGTTTTTCAGTAATCCTAGGAGAAATCTCTTTCTAAGCATATAAAGACTTGCAGAGTTTAGCATGTATACATTTTTATAACTATATATACATACAGTTATATTTCTTTATGAAAATTCCATATCTTTTTATTTTATTCATTCCTAATTTTTATATGTTTTGTTCTTATCATATTTCCAAGTCTTAACACATTATTTTACAGGTAACAGTAAAATATTTAAGATTTTCAGTGATGAATTAATATATGTGATATCTATCTATAAATCAAAATTCACAAATATAATGGATAGGTCCATACATATAATAATAAGTTGAAACCACATGGAGTAGTGAATGCAACAGTCAGCAATTCATTTCCCTTCACCTTCTGTTTTATATTCAAGCCAAGTCTGTGGGTCCAAATTTCTCTGATTATTTTCCCCAGTTATTTCCATGATCAATCCATGCTACAAAATAGTATCATATGAGAAATCAAAACACCGAATAACGTGTGGTCTAGTGTTTGTTTCTAACTGACACTGGCTGATGTAGCATGTAGTTTTGTTTATACCTCTTTGAGTTCCTGCCTAGGAGCTATCTTGGGTCTGATGATAGAAAACACACACACACACACACACACACACACACACACACACTGGTCAGTTATTCTCAAAATGCCTTTGCTAATTCAATGTCTGGGCACTCCTAAATCTGCTGCTACCTCAGGCCCAGTTGGAGAAATGGCCAGAGGCCACTCATGTGGTTGGTTGGCTTTATCTCTTCTGCTACTTAGCCCCCTTCTCCTCTCTCTCACCATCCCTATTCTCACTGTGTCCTACCTCACAACATTCAATGTCCAGCCCCATGTACAATAAATTACTGGCAACTTTATTGATATATCAAAAATCAATTGAGGGCAAGGACATTCATTGTCAGTAACATAGTTTTCAGATCAAACCATCAGAACCACCCCCTACAGGCTGAGGTGATTATAAAGAGTGAACTATTGAGAAAATTCCCCCATTAGATTATTATGTTGAATATCCTTTGGAGGGCATTTTATGATTAGTGTGGATGGGCCCACCCAAAGCAGCCAGTACCACTTCTCATTGGGTGGTTCATGATGAGCAAGTCATAAAGATGAGCAAGTCATAAGGCGTTAGCCAGTAATCAGCACCCTTTCATTACTTCTGTTTCAGTTCTTGTCTCCAGGAATCTTATTTGAGTTCCAACCCTAGAACTCAACTTTTTATGATGTTTGTGAAGTGCAACTATAAGCTAAAATTAACCTTTTCTGGCCCCAAGTAGCTTTCAGATATGGTGTTTAATGACAGGAATGAAAACTCCAACTAAGACAAATAATATACAACAATTAAAATCTAAACTCCACTTAAAGTTTAAATCCTTAAACATTGTGAGGGAAAAAATGAATTTATTTATGCAATGTGAAAAAAGTATTAGAATTCCCCAATAGTTTAAAATAGAACTACAGTAAAATCAAGCAGACCCACTAATTGATTACACTTATTAGAAATGAATATTAATCTTCACTCTCTTGCTTATTGATGTAAGAATATCTAAAAGAGAGAAAAAAGAGTCCATCAAATTTGAATGTATGAAGAAAATGTGGTGTATTTACAATGAAATGTTATTAACACATAAAAGAAGGAAATATCCTGGTATTTGCAGCAACGGAGAACTCAAGATCACTACATTAAAATGAGTTAGGCAAGTGTCAAAAAACAAAACAAAACAAAACAAACAAATAAACAAAACCAAGAACTTTATGATCCCAATTGTACATAGAATCTAAACATGTTGATCTCATAGAAAGTGAAAGTATAAAGAGATTTCTAGCTGGTAGGGGCACAAACATGTTATATGGCTGAAGAAGAAAATATTTCAAGAAGCACTTGTTGGGAGCCAACTTTAAGCAGAAAGCGGCTAGAAAGCAGCTATCAACTTTGCAGCCATCTGGAACCACATACCCTGATGAGAGACTTGTTTTTCAAAAGCCTACAACAGCTGAAGCACACTCTGATAAATATATTGTTTATCTCACATAGCTTGCTTTGCTGTTTAGTGACCCCAGCTGCATGGTGCACATGGTAAAATGTCTTCACCTGTGTTCCATTCTCCTGCTTGTGCTTATAAATACCCAGGATTTCCTTGTAGTAGTGTGGTGTAGTAGAAGGAGGAGTGTGTGGGGGTGGTGGTCAGTAGGAGGTGAATATAGTCTATGGGAGACAGTAAACGAGACTTGACTACAGATCCTCTGGTTTGTTTCCATTCTTTGCGTCTCTACCCCTTCTTCCCCCACTCTCTCTCTCTCTTGCTATACCCCTGACCTGCTGAGCAGAGTGGGCCATTACAGTTTGATGCTCAAAGTGAGGCTCCAGTAAGCGCTACAAGTTCTGATTTGTTAATGTACACCAGAGTGAAGATTTTTAAATACAATGCCTTTGAAATTCCACAAGGTAGAACATAGGAATCTGAGTCTTCACCATGACAAAATAATTACTGTTTAGAGAGACAAATTATTCAATATTATAAAATACATATGTCTACTCAAACATGTAACATCTTATTAATAAGATCAGTTTAATTTCTTTTAATACATCATGTGCAGTTATATTTTATTAGGATTTACAATTCCTCTAAATATATTTAGTATATTTATATATACACACACTCATATAAGCTGGGATAGATAAATAGAGTTGGTGTTCTAGCTGACCTTTGTCTCTCTTTGTGTGTCTTTTTCCTCTTTGTTTCCTTTTATATTTTAAATTTTTATTATTTTACCTATTCACTTCACATCTCACTCACTGCCCCTGTCCCAGTCACTCCCTCCCACAATTCTTCCCCAATTTCCCTTTTAGTCTGAGCTGATGAGGGGCCCCTGGGTATTCTCCTCCACCCTGACACTTCAAGTATCTGCGAGGCTGGGTGATTCTTCTTCCACTGAGGTCAATCAAGGCAGGCCAGCCAGTAGAACATATCCTATGTACAGGTTGCAACATTTGGTAGAGTCCTCATTTCAGTTGTTTGGAATCCAGAAGAAAGTCAGCCTGCACATCTGCTACATATAGGCAGGGAGACCTAGGTCCAGCGCATGTATGGTGTTTGGTGGTTCAAGAGTCCAGGTTAGTTGACTATATCGATCCAGAGCTCTGTACATGACCTGACTCTTAATGATCAGTGTTCTGTCTGAGCTTAGAAGATGTTTAATCCTAATCAATTCCAAGCTACACAATTTTGAATTGTTTATGTATGAAAGGGGGTGTTATGTTGTTATTTCCAGGTCTCAGGACCTTTAAGAAATCTCAAAGAACTGTCATATCCGCTGTAAAGATACATAAAAGCCCTTTATTTCAAACCCAGGTTTGGACCGCAAGTTGCACGAACCAAAGTTGCGACCCTGTTTCTAGGAGTGTAGAGTCAGCTTCTATGTGTGTGTGGGCTGAGTGAGAAAGGGGAAGCACTGCAGCTAGCACCAGCCTGCTAGGCTGCTGGGGAAATGCCTACGCCAGCACTGGCCGATTAGCTCAGCTCCTTCAATATAAACCTATTGATAGTGATTTCTTTTTTGGTTTATTTTGTTTTTGTTTTTAAATATTTTATCTTCTGTAACTGGCTTGTGAAGACTCTTGTTGAAGTTTCTTCCTAAACTGTTACACCTTCCCAGGAAGCTTTCTGAGGGGAACTTCCATCTGAAGGACTCCAAGCTAGGTCTCTTCCACAGGCTTTACTTCTGACCTGACTCATGCCAAACATTCCCCTTTATCACATTGTTTACAAAAAGGTGGTAATTTAGCAATTGTTAGCTATCTGTGCCTTTGGAGAGCCTCTGGGTATTTATTTATTTATTTATTTATTTATTTATTTCAGAAGGCTAAATGTCGCCTGCTTCTCTTTGACCCTCTTGGGGCACATGGTATTTGAACAGTATTTACTCAAAGCCTTTTCAAATTGTGAGCAAATGGCGTATTCTTCTCCATCATTTCAGCAGTGAACATATCTAATTTTTCACCTCAGTTTTTTTTTTATCATTCTCTTATTCATGCTCTCTTTAGTCAGTTTAAGGTAGTAGTCATCTCACGATTTTGAACCTAATTTTATATCTAATTTTATAGCTCACTGTCTGCTTCTAAATTCAGGCAGAATTGCTTCACAACCTCATTTTAATATGTACATATAGATATAGATACATATTCACATTCACTTATATACATAGACATGCATGCATGCATATATATATATCACATTAAAATGCAGAATTAGAAAGAAAACTATGTATAGACAAAAATATGGGATCATAATTTAGCAAAGATTAATTTAGCTGCTATCAAGACATGTGATCAATTCTCTGTTTTATGTGTATTTTTTTTCAAAGTGGAAATAGTCACAAAATTATTCTAATTTATTTCTTTTGTTTTACTTGTAGTATTTTCAATTTTATACCTAAAGAGCTACCATGCCACAAAATGTCACTTTACATAATCATTTTCAAGTATTGACTTGTATTTTCAAGTAATGACTATCCTCATTGATATATATGAAAATAGGAAATTTTTAATGATTATGCTAATGACAATATATTTGTTCTAAAATGTTCAAAACATTGGCTTGTGTTCTTCCATCACACTGAAGTAATAAAAGACTACTGCGGTGATGGAATCACCCTGCAAGTTATACTGTTGTCATAGTTAGGGTTTTACTGCTGTGAAGAGACATCAGCAAATCCAGTTAAAAGATGTCTTAAAACAAAAGAGTTACTTAATTGATATTAACAACAGATCAAACAGATCGATCAGTATACTGAATATAATAAACTGCAATGTACTAAATCAATTCAAGATTCCCTGTCCTGTATTATGTTGAAGATAAATACTCACCTAAATACCATGCAATGACATGTGCTTCAAGCTCAGCCAGATGTGCTTAAGTCAGTCTGGAGAGCCATAGCTAATTATAAAGAAGCTGTCTCAAAAAGCAAATGAATCAACACTCACAAGCACATGCACACAAATGAAATAATAGATTTTTTTGCAGGCAAATCTCAGTAATTTATATAATCTTCTGTTTAAAATTGTCAGGTGGAAACTACATTGAGAGCAACTGTGCACTGCATCACAGAACTTTCTTTCCAAAGAATGCTATGCAGCATGAAAGAAACCACAAATTAAATGAAGAGAGTGATCAACATTTTCTCACCTGGGGGATCTAATTAACAACCATAAATCTTGAATTGGAGTGTTTCTCAGGTGGTCTTTGGCTCTTTGAGGGAGGGTATTAGCATTAGCAGTGAGAACACTGATAAAAATAGTTTATTAAAACCATATATTCATATTTATACATTGAATTAAATATATTATATTTTAGGCTAATAATATTGTAATAGTAAGATTCATTATGGCCTTTATCACTCTTTATTCTTCATTTACTGTATTCCCTTTTGTTAGGATCTCGCCTTTCCCATTTTAACATCAGATTAGTTAGATCTTGCCACTCCACTTTATCGGTATTTCTCCCACCATATTCTGTATTTATCTCCCTCTTAACTCTTCAAATCCTCATTTAGTCACCTAATTGGACATAAATGTATTCTTAAGTTTGTCCCTTTATTCCCATATATTAATATAACTCTCAACATCTATATCTCATCCCCTATTCCCAAGTTTCAGGGATTGTCCCACATGCATGGAGATTATAAGAGCCAGAGAGAATATCTTTATGCAATGAACTAGTATTTGATAGATATTAAAAGGCACTATATAGCACATCTTATAGTGGCTAGAACTACATACACAAGATTTGAACAAATTGACCCAGATAAAATTTTGACATGACAAGAAGCAGACAAAAATCCCATCATGATTGAAGACAGGTGTTGGGTTATATGGGGTCCTGTGTCTGCCTCACCATGGGGATAGGGCTACCTGGGGCAGCAGGTCACGGGAAGTTTGACTGCACTCACCACAAGTTGGGTGGGTGCAGGGCTATGGGCCTGCAGGGTTTCAGGGGACCTTCTAGTTCTCAGGCTCTTGGACACCCAGATACCGCTGGAAGCCTCAGAAGAGCTGAGAAAGAAGTGGGGGCCCACGGGCTGGACAAAATAATGTATTTTATACCTTCATCTCATAGTTTGTACAGCTGTAGAATTTATGCATTGCACTGGACAAAATAATTTAAAAATGAATTAAGCCTACAAGATAATTGGACACTTTCATCAAGTCCAATGATCATGGGTATATTTCTTTTACAGCTACACTGTCATGTGTAATAGTTTCAAACATTAACTTCAGGAGGACACACAATCCTACTAGAATCAAGGCTGTTGCTAGTTGTGTTTGTATGGTTGCTTTTGGATAAGAGTAATATTTGAATCTGTAGACACAAGAAAGAGTGAGTGAGTCAGCGAAGATGCACCTAACCCTCAAGAGACTGGAGGTCCCAGGGAGTGAGGTCAGGTTGGGTGAGGGTGGGTGGTGAGGACATCCTTGTGGAGACAGGGGGGTGAGGAGGTCATATGGGACATGGAATTTTAGGAGGGTGGACCTGGAAGGGGAATAAAATCTAGAGTGTAAAAAAAAAAAATAAGGGCTGGAGAGATGGCTCAGAGGTTAAGAGTACTGACTGCTATTCCAGAGGTTCTGCGTTCAGTTCCCAGCAACCACATGGTGGCTCTCAACCATCTGTAAAGGGGTCTGATGTTCTCTTTTGGTGTGTCTGAAGAGAGCAATGATGAGCTTATATACATAAAATAAATAAACAAATCATTAAAAATAAATAAAAGATTAAAATAACATAAATAAAGAGTGAGTGAGTATAAATTTCTTATATCTTTAGTTGTGAACCTCACCTTTAATGGCTGAGCCATTTCTCCAGCTTGTGTATAAATTTCTAATAAATCATTTAACTTTATGTTCTAAGAAAGCTAGCAAGAAAGTATATATAAGCAGCAGGCTTTACATAAACTTCTCTTTATTATGATATCATTTCCTGCACAGCTTGGAAAAAACAAAGTAAATTTTGAGAAGCTATACAAACTTGATCTTGAAGGTAAAGATGGAAAAAACCTCTTTATGGTAGAGTCGAAGTATTTAAATCTAGCTCCAGTCTGGAACAGAGATTCCTGTGTGTAATCTCAGAGCACTAGATGTTTAAAGAAGAGTTCAAGTCCATCTCTGGTTACACAGTGAATCCCTAGTACAGCTTTAGATAGTAAAATCTTCATTCAAATAACATTATCAATAATAATAAACCAAGAAAATGTAGTAAATATAGTTGTATGGGAAAAAATCAAAATGGTTGTGGGGTTACTTTGTATGTGAATTTTCTGTTATTATTCTCATAAGCTCTTATAGATGTCATAGAATTGACTCTGCCCAATCAATGTATATGTAATATTCTTTATGCAATTTCTCTTACTTGTTTATTTTCATTGGATATCTTCAAGTACAATATTATAACTGCATTGCAACTGATTTCTAATTCATGAAGTAATCTTCAGTTTGATTATTTAGAATACTATGTCCTTTTATACCATATAGTATTTGGCTGAACTTAATCTAGATGTCAGACATATCCAATCTGAATTTACTATCCACAACAAGTCTGTATTCACAAAACTGGTAATACAAGTATAATGTAGATCAGTGTAATTTAGTTACCCCACTCACAAAAATCATCCATCCATTGTAGATTTACTGTAAACTATTTCATTGAAAATTTTGAATTGGTAACTTATATCTTCAACAGTGGTTGTGACGTTTATACCCTCAAAAACAGTAGCTGTTGAGTTTATTGGTCTGTGAGATTACTAGGTATTGAATTTTTTTTTGTTCTCTGTATCCAAATTATGGCTTGAGATCACAAGAGATGTGATCTATACATCAAATTTCCAAAACATTTTTAAAATTCTTATGATTTACAACCATTTCTGTTATCTGCACCCAAGAGAAATGTTTTGGGTTTTTTGTTTTGTTTTTGAAAATTATTGCTTGTGAGTTTATTTTAGACTTTTAAAATATGTGTAGACAGTCATAACTTTATAGTATCACATTGGTATAAACAAAATAAAAGAGCAAATATTTTCTTAAGATTACGTACATCATTTAATCTCTTGAGGAATAAAGACCAGGAATGCTGAGTATGCAGCTATTCTCCCCCACCTCCTGAACTAGCACATCTCCTGCCCTTTCTTCTCTAGATCTACTCCCCTTAAGCTTAGCTTAGCCTTCCCTCAGCCTCTATGAGACTCAAACTTTTGGAATTGGAATGAACCCTACAGTTCTTACAACCAATTCCCATTTATTCTACTCTCCTTAAACAGATAGTGTGAACCATAGCAATCTACTATAGAGATAAGATATTTCTCTTATGTCCTAAGAATGGAATCATTTTTTCTATATGCTTCTGATGGAAGAATCATCAAAACAATTTCTTTTAAAGATAATGGAAATGACTGGGAATTTATAAAATATTTTTCCCATAGAGTAAGCCTAAAATTTTAGGCTTCTACATTCTATGCTATTTTGAAGATTTAATTTAGAAAAAAAATGACAAAAAATGTAAAATTATTATTTTGTTTTATGTTTTGTTACATTTAATATTACATAGCTTGTGACATCTGAGCCTGAATGTAGTATTAGTTCTTCTTCTTTTTATTTTATTTTATTTAATTTTTTTTTTACAGTCCAGATTTTACTTGCCTTTCAGTCCATCCTCTGACTGTTCGAGATCCCATACCTCCTTCCCTCCATGTCTCCATAAGGATGTACCCTCTTCACCAGACCTCCCCATTCCCTGCGGACTCCAATCCTTGAGGGTTGGGTGCATCTTCTTTGAATATAGACCCTGCAGTCCTATGCTGGGTACATGTTGGGGGCTTCATATCAGCTGATGTATGTTGTCTGGTTGGTGGTCCAGAGTCTGAGAGATCTCGGAGGTCCCTGTTAGTTGAGGCTGCTGGTCCTCCTACAGGGTAACTCTCCTCCTCAGCATCTCTCAGCTTTTCTCTAATTCTACCACAGGGTCAGCATCTTCTGTCCATTGGTTGGGTGTAAATATCTGCATCTGACTGTTTCAGCTGCTTGTTGGGTCTTTCGGAAGGCAGTCATGATAGGCCCCATTTTTTTGAGAACTCATAGCCTCAGTAATAGTGTCAGGCCTTGGGACCTAAGAGGACATTGGAGTAGTAAAAGCTGACAAGCACAGTGAACTGAATGGTATAGGAAGTACAAGTCTAAAGAGCCAGCATCAGAACAGAAAGCAAATGTCTCAGTTTAACTTTTATGGAATAAGATAAAAGATGAAGAATGTGAGATGACTGAAGTACAGGAATGACTATAGCCTTGCACGGAGACTTACCAAAAATTCTAAAGCATTGTCCATAATTAACAGATTTGCAAATGGAAGCAGGAAAGTAAGCATTTAGAATTTATACTTGGCTAAATCATAGTTCAAACCTAGATAACTTATTATGTATGTATGTATGTATATGTGTGTGTATGTATGTATGTATGTATGTATGTATCTATCTATCTATCTATCTATCTATGGATTATGTATATATAACTTTTTATAAAAATGAATATAAGAAAATTTTAATATAAAATGCAAAGTTTGCTACTTCAGTCTAAAATACTCAAATTATCTATTAAGCTCATTTCTTTTGTTTCTAGAAATCTACAACCTAACATAACCAACACAATAAAACTTTCAGATCTACATTTTATAGAGAAAAAGTAATATCAGAACTTATGAAATATATTTTTTATTACATAATTAATTTCTTCTAGTATAAAATAGTCATTGCAGAGACTGTGACACTTTTATAAACCAATGTATAGTTTATTAAATATATAATTTGTTGAATAAAGGAATGTTTGACCCCAGTGAATAATGAATTTAAATGTTGAAATTTCTCTACTTTGAAAGGAAATGTAGAAGGAACTTTGCCTCAGCCTTGTGAAGATAATCAGTTGAAAGCCAGTCACTTCACTTTACTGTTTCATTTTGAATGGTGGGAAAACTCTTCCATCTGAAAATTAAATTTCCATGAGCATAAGAGGTTTTTGAATTTCCCCACCCCCTCTAGAAATTGTCTTACTAGAGTTAAGGAGCTCTAGAAATTACCGAGCCTTTTGATTTCAATGCTGGATAGACTAAGTTTATTTGTATTCAATTCATTTATGCCATCCTTATAAAATAGGTCACACTTTTCCTTCTTACTTCTGGCAAACTAATTAAGAACTGAGTTAACCAGAACAAGGATCTCTTCAAAAGAGTTCTGCAGGTTTTAAAATGTTCAATGAATTTCAGACTTCAGTAAGACAGCAAAAATGTGTCAGTCTCAACTCCATCGTACAGGCATAATTCATATAATTTTGAAAAACTTGCACAGTTTTCTATCCATAATCCTATTCTTCAAAGTGAGAGCAGAGCAAAAATAGATCCTATTTTCAGGAACAGCTGTAGTGATTCTGAGAGAACTTTGATTGAGTCAAACAGCAAATGCCTGGGAGTACCCTGTTACTGTGTGTACTCATCTAATAAAGTCCTTTCTTTTTTCTATTTTTGAACTTAAGAGTTTTCTTTTCCTCATAATAAAGCAACAAAATTAAGAAAATTTCCCTGGAAGCTGTAACCTGTGGTAGCTGACTTTAGTACTGGTCTCCCAAGAAGTTTTATGAGAGTCAAGTGCCATCACGAACTCCCACTTCATCAAAAAGGATGAGAAAGAAAATCTTCAGATAATGTAAGACATTGAAAACTCTCATGGTGATAAAATTAAGATCTGATAAATATTTGTTGAGTAGAAATGTATTTAGTGGTAAAAGATTGTGGAGACCCTGGGCTCTATCTCCAGTACTGACCCTACTGACTACCAAAGTACATAATTGGTACATCTTGAGCAATGATGGTGTCTAAGACAAAGCAGCAGATTCTGGAAAGGAGTGTTTGTAACAATTTAAATATATATATATATATATATATATATATATATATATATATATATGACATATAAGCATGAGAGTGGATATTTTGCTAAATGGTGACAATTTTTCCATGTATCTTTCTTTGTGGCATTTGAAGTTTTCCAAAAGTAACATACATACTAACTTTCCATAACATCACTGTAATTATAAAGAATTCCTTGAAAGTACCAGTAATTTCTTTACCCAAAAATTTTGTAATATATAAAATAATGACACAAGGTATACCAGAAAAAATAAGTTTAAAAAATTATTTTTATTCTTTAACCATTTTTACAGTCCAAACTTTATCTCCTCTCCCAGCCCACCCTCTGACTGTTCCACATCCCTTACCTCCTCCCCCATCTCCAAGAGGATGTTTCTACGCCCCACCCCACCAGACCTCTGCACACCCTGGGGCCCCAAGTTTCTTGAGGGTTAGGTGCATCTTCTCTGACTGAGGCTTGCTCATTAAAAAAAACTGATAGATTAGACAGCAAAATGATATTAAAAGAAAAGAATGTTTATCTCATCCTATTAACAATAAATCTCACCAAAAGATTTTACCTTATTAATATTCCCTCTCTATATAAAGTTCAAAATAGCTAAAATTAATGAGATTAAATCTAGTAAGTTATGGAGGGCATGCAGGCCAGGTGGGAATGTCATTGGCACACTGGGGATTTAACACTATGATCTTGAGACTCATGTTATTATTACATTTTATTAAATTTATTAAGTTTGACAACATGGTTGCTGTCTGACCAATACCAAATAGGAATGTATAGGAATTGCTCCTAAAACACATAAATATATCAGATTACTTGTGGCAGCTCTGTTTTTTATAATAATCTCAGATTTTAATAGCCGTGTATGCCAGTCTTTGTAGGCTGCCAAAATGGTGTATGATATGTGTGTGCCAAAGGTGGTGATGGCAGTAGATGGGTTTATATGTTACACAGAATGGAGGTTTAAAATTTGGAACTTATTTTGTCATAGTTTAGGAAGCTGAAAAATCCAAGATATAAGTTCCAAAAAGATTCATTTGCTGAATTTCTTGTGGATTAAAAGATGGTTGCTTTCTTGCTAAACCCTTCTGTAATTGAGATTATAAGGAAATAAGAAGAAAGGAATGAGAAAAAGTAGACTAAATCTACTTTCTTTTTTTCTCACAGTTCTGATTCTTCAAGACATACCTCTATCATTTCATTTAGCCACAATTACAAGGAAAGGTCACACTGGAGATTAGGGCTTTGACATTTCAAATCTAAGGAGATCCATTCACTCCAGTTGTGGGTTTATAAACTGCAAAATAAGTATTTTGTAGAATTCAAATGATTATTATGCATCATTAAAAGACAACTTCTGCTGCAAATAATAATATAGATTCATCTTAAGGAAAAGATAAATTCATATGTGTGGATAACTTTCTGTAAATACCAAAAAAGTGTCATACTTTATATCATTAAAAGTCAGAGCAGGAATTACCTAGAATAGTACCTCCTGTTTCTGCAGAAATGTGCCACTATAAATGGTTTGAGGTAGTGATGACACTTGAACCAAAGCTTTGTGTATGATAGGGAAAAACTCTAACCACTGAACTGTATCTCTAGCTCTCATACTGATGAGTATTTTTTCCTTATCTCAGTATATTTCAGGTTATCTGAAATATGCTTGGATTGGAACAGTTATAATCTGATAGTAAAAATAATATAGACTCTCTTTTTAGAGACAGCTTGTGTAAAAGGACAAAGACATATATATATATATATATATATATATATATATATATATATATATATAAAATAACTATGTTAAAGGTCATTCTTGGTTCCAGAGTTTCAATTGATTTTTATTTCTCTGTTTCTTTCACTGTCTCTGCTATTAACATGCTGATTCTGTGGTGAGTACTAATTATAACTGCTTTTATATGCATGCTTCTTTGAAAATAGAATTTAGCTTCTCTTTCAGAATGACATCATATCTCTGATAAACTCTTTTCTAAAGGAAAAATCTCCAGGGACTGAAATCTTTGATTTGATGTAGAATTCCACAGTAGTGGAGGTATTATGGGTGGACCAAAACTTTGTAAACACAGCCTGCAATCTTTTGATTTTTTTTCAAAGCAATGTCAAAAACCAATATAAAAATCAAGAAACTATCTTAGGTTGGTAAGGCACTGTGACAAATCTTACCCGTCCTTGGCTTGCCAGCCTGTTAATTTAATAACTCTGGGGATCCATTTTCAGTTTCAAGCCATGTACTTTGGCTGCCAACATGTTGATGTTGTTAAAGACAAGCTTTAACAAAATGGGCAGGAATAAAAGTATTCCAAAAAGGGCTAGCATAATCAAGCTTTATATGCCAATATTGAAGCTTGATCAAAATCAAAATACTGACCTCAGGACATGGGTAATTTTATCAGCAGTATCTACTGTATCAATGCTCAGGAGAGCTGCATTATTTAAACGCATAAGCTCACTATGCAAAGTTAAAACATCCAGAGAGTTGTTAGAATTATGCCAAATATACTACAAGTGCCTTTAAACTTTTTCCTAATTATAATGACTACTACTGTAAATTTTAGTACTAATACAAATCCAATGGTATTTGGTATGATACTCAAGATGGTTCCTTCCTCTTAAACTCTGAACCTCCTTCTAGTAATTTGAACAGGATACAGCATCAATCTGTTGTTCCAAATGCCTATCTAAATCCTCTTGTATATTCAAACATTAGTAACAGTTTTGCTAAATGATTAACAAAAGTAGCTGTCTTAACTTCTTGTGTCAAAGCAATTCCAGAAGCAGTGGTACTAGTAATTAATGTAATTAAAGCTATTATACCAGTAATAATTAAGCCTATTACACTCCTGTTTTTGCTTAAAGCCTGACTCACTTCTTCCAGTACTTGCAAGCTTTTTTTTTTAGCTACCAAGGTTCTGTGATACTCAGGGCAATAAAACAAAAGCTGGTTGATAGATCTCCTTAACTGACATACCAGATTTCAACACACTAACACAATTAGAAAGTGTATAATGCAACTTACGTTAAATTCTGTAGAAGAAACAAAAGTATTTTTAACTCTACAATTAAAAGAGCCTTGACACATTTACTAACACTTGTTTGAAATCCAGATCCTGTCCTAACTTTATCTCTTGCTAACATAACATCATAGAGAACTGCAGCTAACTTCCAAATATGTCTCTGAAAATGTGTAGAACCAGCCTTCCAAATGAAGACTGTTATTTCCAATATTGGATTGATTTCTAGACCACTACAAGATCGAGTCTGAATAACTGATCACGTTTAAGAAAAATACAAGAATCATTATGACTTTGCTTTTTGATTCTCTTTTCCACAAGGTCTAAAAGCTTGAGGCAAGGCAGCTTGTTCCATCTGGAGTATAGGTAAGCAAAGGCGGGTCAGTAACATATGTCCAATACAGCTTTCCAGTCACCATTTCAGAGCACTCAGGAAGCTCACAGGTCAGCATCCTTCTTTGTCTTAGCATCAGCTTGTCTTACTCATCACTCTGGCAGCCACCATGCTCCTTCAGCATCCTGCAGAAAAAACACAAACATGCCCTCTTTCCCATATTAAATACCTAATCAGGATCATGCCATATGCAAGTAAGTGGATTCTTCCCTTTCACATATACATACGTATCCCTACTTGTAGAGTGCCATAGACATTCAGCAGAAAGTTCCTTGGCATCCATTTTGTTTAAAATTAAAATAAAAAGAACATGATTTAAATAAATTTGTGTTATATGAAGATATACCTCCCCCTTTTTTTATTTTATGATGATACTGTTTTAAAGTTCCAAGGGCCCTTTCCACAGTCCCTTGTCCACGACTATCATAAGGAATCCCAGTAATATGGGTAAAATTAAATTGCTGCCAAAAATTCTCAAATGCTCAACTATAATAAATAGGTCCATTACCTGTTTTTTGTTTGTTTCTTTGTTTGTTTTATTGTTGGATACTTTATTTATCTACATTTCAGATGTTATCCCATGTCCCCATTCCTCCCTACCCCCCAGAAAACCCTTATCCCATCCTCCTCCTCCTACTTCTTAGAGGGTGTTCCCCTAATCATCCACCAACTCCTGCCTCCCTGCCCTCGAATTGTCCCACAGTGGGGCATCCAGCCTTCATAGGACCAATGACCTCCTCTCCCACTGATGCCCAACAAGGCCATCCTCCACTACATATAGCTGGAGCCATGGGTCCCACCATGTGTGTTCCCAGGCTAGCTGTTTAGACCCTAGGAGCTCTGGTTGGTTGGTACTATTGCTCTTCCCATGGCCATTGCTTTTGATAATGCATATTCCATGGGTAAGGAAGACATTCTTGTCAGAATGACCTAAGACAGGCTCAGGTTGTTTGTGAAGTAAAAACGGAGGAGAGGTAGAGAGCTTTTTGGGGCTGCTTGGCAAGAATCTGACATGGGCCAAGGACGAAGAAATGGGCTGCTTGGCAGGAATCTGTCACTGGGCAAGGAAAAGGAAGTGAGCTTCAGGCAGGAATCTGACATTAGGCTAGAACAAAGAAGTAATTTCAGGCAGGAATCTAAATCTCAGGCTAGAACAAAGAAATAATTTCAGACAGGTACCTAAAAAACTGAGTTAGCAGCATTTTGAAAAAAACAACATCATTCATACATTTGACTTATCTATGTATCTGTGCTGTAAGGCTCCACTATAACAATGAATATGGTGTTGCCAATCTAGTCAGACATCATTGTCAACCTGTACTGACTCTATGTATGGTTCTATCCTTGGCTTACACTGGTGTGAACCAAGGCAGATCACAGGACTTTCAGAAAAATTTCAAATTTCTATGGTGTCCACAAATATGTAATGAAATGCACTTGTAACAGCTTAATAACCATGCAGTAAGTCTAACATTTTGTATTCTGTTCTTTTTATTAATTAATTATTTATTTTATTTACATTCCAAATGTTGCCCTCCCTTCTTCATCCCTCCTCCATGAGTTCCCCCCCCGCTCTGCTTCAGAGAGGGCCCTCCCCTATCTACCCATCTACTTCCCCCTCACCACACTAGCATCCCCCTTCCGTGGGACAGACATCAATCTTCTACAGGATTAAGCACATCCTTTCCCACTGAGACCAGACAAGACAGTCCTCTCCTACATATTCAGCAAGGGCCATGACCAAACCATGTATTATCTTTGGTTGGTAGCTTAGCTCCTGGGAGCTACTGTTGTTCTTCCTATGGAGCTGCCATCCCCTTCAACTCCTTCAGTCCTTCCCCTAACTCTTCCATAGGGGTCCCCAATCTCAGTCCAAAGACTGGCTGTAAGTATCTGCATCTGTCTCAGCTGCTCATAGAGCCTCTCAGAAGACAGCCACACTAGACTCTTGTCTGTATGTACAGCATATCCTCAGTTATAGTGTTGGGATTTGTTGCCTGCACATGTGATATATCCCAAGTTGTGGCAGTCTTTGGATGGCCTTTCCATCAGTCTCTGTACCATTTTTGTTCCTGCATTTTCTTTAGACATGAACAACTCTGGATCAAAAATTTTGAAGATGGCTGGGTGGCCCCATGTCTCAAATGGGAGTGATGTCTATCGACTGGAGGTGGCCTCTTTAGAGTCCATCTCTCCACTGTTGGGCATTTTGGCTAATGTCATTTTCATTGTTTCCTGGGAACCTCTCACTTTCCTGATGTCTGGGAATTTCTAGAGGTTCCCTATGTTCCCCACCCACACTATTGCATATTTTTATTCATTCTCCTGGCCCCCTGGGCTTTTCTTCTGTCTCCCCATACCTGATCCTGTCCACCTTTTTCCTTCCATCTCTTTTCTCCCACTGAGGTCCCTCCCTCTCTATGTCACCTGCGATTATATTGTTCCTGCTTCTAAGTGGGAATGAAGTATCCATACTTGGGCCTTCAGTGTTGTTAAGCTTCATATAATCTGTGGGTATTCATTGTATCATGGATATTCAGTAATTTTTGGCTAATGTCCATTTATTAGTGAGTACATACCACGTATATCCTTTGGGGTATGAGTTACCTTATTCAGGATGATATTTTGTAATTCCATCCATTTGCCTGCAAAATTTATGATGTCCACATTTTTAATAGCTCTATAGTATTTCATTTTGTAAATGAACCACATTTTCTGTAACTATTCTTCCATTGTGAGACATATGGGTTGTTTCTAGCTTCTGGCTATCTGCTATGAACATAGTGGAGCATGTGCCTTTGTGCCACAATGGGGCATCTTTTGGAGTATGCCCAAAAGTGGTATAGCTGAGGTCTTCAGGTAGATATATTTCCAAATTTCTGAGGAATGTTCAGATTGATTTCCAGAGTGATTTTACCAGTTTGCAATCTCACCAGCAATGGAGAAGTGTTCCTCTTTCTCCACATCCTGGTCAACATGTGCTATCCCTTGAGTGTTTGATCTTAGCCATTCTGATTGTTGTTAGGTGGAATCTCAGGGTGATTTTGATTTGCATTTCCCTGATGACTAATGATGTTGAACATTTCTTTAAGTTCTTCTCAGTTGTTTGAGATTCATCAGTTGAGAATTCTCAGTTTAGTCCTGTACTCCATTTTTAATTGTGATATTTGGTTTTCTGGAGTCTAATTTCTTGAGTTCTTTGTGTATCTGCTTCTTAAAATAAATAAAGGATTGTATTTTATTGCTGTATGCCCTTAACAGTTTCATATATTTTATTCTGAAACCACTAAAATTCACTGAAAGTACATGGGCATCAGACATGTAGTTTTGGGACAATTGAACAGTACATTTCTCCAGAAATTTGGCATCAATGTCTTTAACTCTGGTCTGTGTTTTATAATTTGACAAATAGGGGAACATTTGGTGTGTAATAGCCCTCAAAACTTTTACTTACATTTAGACGGCAAGCTGTAACATGAAATTTTCAGCAAGACTGAGTGAGATCAGTTTCAGAGTCTCCTGAGAAAAGAGTGTGCACAACTGTGGAACAGAAATAGGGTACAGTGTATCCTACCTAGGAAGTAGATGAAAGCTAGGTACTAAGGAGTGTCTTTCACTAAAAATCTAAAAGCATACACACTGATTTTCTGCAGATTTGGGGATTTGAGTAAAAGTGTCCTTTAAAAGAGTTGGGAATTTTCTTATTTTAGAGTCTGTAAACCCCCCCAAACAAACCATTAATAAGGAGCAAATTACAAATCAATGCTGACTCCTAATTAAAACTCACCTCCCACAGGTGTCCATCTGTCAGCCTTGATTCAGCCTGACCACCTACTTCTCTACCATTGGCTAAAAAACAAAGTAAAATTCTCTGTTTGAGAAACACACCTTCCCTCCATGTTCATTTTAAACCTAGACAATTTAACTCTACTTTTTAAATATATAGTATTCAAAGATTACCTTCTCTTTTTAATCTAGTTATCAGGGCCATGTAGGGAATGTGCCCAACTCGCTCCTGGTCCCTCTGGATATGTATGAGAATGGTCTTCCTAGAGCTCTCTGCATTCATCTCTCTTCAGAAAATCTGGTATGATGTTGCTAGTCTCATTTTTAAGTAAACGACTGACAATATTAATGATTTGTTTAAAATTCACCAAATTTAAATATCACGTGGACAGGCTTTTCCTAAAATATCACATAATATCTAATTCTCCTACTTTCTCACACTTTGTGTTTCTAAATATCATTGGCTTCAAGTTATTGATACAACATATGAAATGTTTAGCCTGTGCTATAGAAGATTAGTTTCAGAATATTTTGTTTATTTATTTGAAAATGAATTTTTTCATACAATGTATTCTGGTGATGGTTTCTTCTTGCTCATCTCTTCCTAGATCTTCTGTTCCTACCCACCTATCCAACTCAATACTTCTTTCTCTTTTTTTAGAAATCGAACAGAAAAATTATCCTGTCCTGGGGCTAATTTTGAGAAAACAGCAATCAGATGTATATATTTACATAATGTTTGTAGTAAATGGTGTTAGAACATTGAAATAGAGGTTGAGAATGCAAATGAAAGTAAATATTTTATAACCACTCCTTAACATTTAATGCCAACAATCTCATTTGCTTTCCACTATGGCCCTTATATACTTCTGTGTTATGATATACAATAAATGTAGCCAGTCTCTTATATCTATTAACCATTAGTTAAAGCCCCTCTCTACAACACTTGTAAGTAGCAAAGTCAATGATTACACAAGACTCATATGTATATGTTTGCACACAACACAGTCCTGTTTTTCCATATGCTTTAAAAAATATTGATTTTTGGGGGGAGGGGTTGGTTTTTTGTTTGTTTGTTTTTGTTTTTTGTTTTTTTTTTTGTTTTTGGTTTTTCAAGACAGGGTTTCTCTGTGTAGCCCTGGCTGTTCCAGAACTTACTCGGTAGACCAGGCTGGCCTCGAACTCAGAAATCCACCTGCCTCTGCCTCCCAAGTACTGGGACTAAAGGCGTGTGCCACCACTGCCTGGTTCTTGATTTCTTTTTTACCATTTCATTCAGTGCAAACCTATAACTTTGATTGTTTGAATGCAATATGCCCAAAGCTGTGCTATAAACTTTAGGTCCCACCCCCAAACTTCCTGGAAATAAATGTATAGTTTATACAATAGTTGACTGAATCTGTATATTCAGAATCATAACCATAACCATAAAAGGCCAAATGTATACTCATTCAAAAAAATGGCTCAATATGGTATAATTTTCTAAGATATTTAAACAAAGACAGCTTCTCTATCATGAAGCACTATACTGTTAAACATTGTACTGTGTTCTAAATTGCTTTGCAATAGAAGTGTGTTCAATTTCAGCTTTTTAAAAATGTTTTGACATGTTTATGTTATTCATATTTTAAAATAAATATTTTTTATATTTAATAGGCTATCTTAAAGATAAGATTCTGATTCAACCATAAAATTTATTAGTTTTATGTGTACTTTCTCTGTCTTTCTGTGAAACTTTTTGAGCGTGAATGTTTATTCTTGGCAATAGTAGATTAAGAAGCAGTATTTAAGAAAATTCTTTGTAGAATTCAGGTTTTATTCAGACAATTTTCTTTGGGTATTGTGTGTGTGCTCTAAATGTTTTGTTTTTTTAATGGTTTGTATTTTGGACCTCTTTAACCTGCTTAAGATAATGTTTAAGAATTTTATATGAGTTATCTAAACTTTGTGTTAGTCTATACAAAAACTTCATTTCAATAAAAAATCTTTGTCGACTTTTCATCTTAACACCAAAAACTGCCTCTTCCTTAGGAGGAGAAGTAAGCTTGCACACACAGATTTCTCTCACAAGATCTAACAGCTCTAATTAGGATAATAATCTCTCTTCATGGGAACTGAAAAGAAAACGAGGACAATGAAGCTCCTAAAAAGTATTATTAAAATGTCAACCACAGAAAAGCCATACATGTTAAAATCACTCAGGTTCCTTGTCTCAGCACACTTCCTCCTATCTGTCTTCCTAATCGGACTTTCTGTTGCTTATTTATATCTGTACAATGGAAGAAATATGCAAATCTAATGTGCTATTTGGTAGACTCACTATTTTAAGTTCATACTTTCAACAGAAGAAGAGTGATTGACATATTCCACATCAACATTATTGTTACACTGTTAAAATATAAATTATTAATATTTCCAATTTTTAAGTATTTTGGTTTACAGTAAAGAAATATAAAAAATGAGGTAATAATTAAAATATATTGTTAAAGAGATAAATATATGTATATTAAAAATATAAAGTCAGATTATTTGTAATAAAATGTCACTACATAGAGTTATAGTTCTGTATAACCAAAATATCATATCTGGTTTGCAATCTTTAATATAGTTGTGGAAATTTATCCTTGAGATTTGTTTAGAGAAATGACACTTGATCTAGATAGTGTAGAAAAGGCCAAATTTTCTAAAAATTTAAATGAAAACAAAGTTAAAAATAAAAGTAGAAATTTACCTTTGAAGTATGAGAGATGAAGTATCAGGATTCATAATTAAGATTGGTTTGAATAAATCATATAAAGACAAGCTAGCTTTATAAATGGGAGTTTCAGTTTAGTTTGTGTATAAATATAGCTTCATAATTTAATTACTATGAATTATGAACATGTTCTTCCTGATATTGTTGTTATTTTGTAACAGTAATTTTGCTTCTTCAATGAATCATAATATAAATTAAGAGTTTTCAGATAGTGATGGTCATAGATGATCCTTGTGAAAGTGTAATTTGAACTCCTGAAGGTTGGGACCCAGAGGTTGGGAAGCTTTGGTTTAAGCTATGCTTTTGTGTAAGCCCTAATACAAATTCCCTAAAGGAAAAACAATGTTGCATTCACTCTTCTGGCCATGTGACACTCTTACCTCTCTCCCCACACTTGATCCAGAATCCCTTTCTTACCCTCTCCATCTGCCTTCTACCTATAACTATTTTATTCCCCCTTCTAAGTGAGATTCAAACATCTTGGCTTGGGCCTTCCTTCTTTTTTAGATTCTTTGGATCTTTGGAATGTAGTGTCATAATCTTGTACTTTTTGGCTAATATCCACTTATCAGTGACAGATACATATCGTGTGTATTTCTGGGTCTGGGTTAACCTTCTCAGGATGATATTTTCTAGTTCTATCCATTTGCATGCAAAATTCATGGTGTCCTTGTTTTTAATAGCTGCATAATATTCCATTTATAAATGAACCATATTTTCTGTATCCATTCTTTGCTTGAGGGGCAACTGGGTTGTCTCCAGTCTCTGACTAGAATGAAAATCAACAATTGACAGGGGTGATGCATAGGAGCCATCCCTAGGACATGTCAAAAACCTGAGATGGAGGACAACCTGGGATGGAGGAGACTCCCAGGAGTCTAAAGGGATGACTAGCTGAAACTCTTAACAGTCAAGATGTGGAACCTGAAGTGGCTATCTTGTAACCAGGCAGGACCCCCGGTGGAGGGATAAGAACATCAACACATGTACAAAACTTTTGAGCCAAGATTTGTCCTGTCTACAGGAAACACAGGAACAAAGATGGAGCAAAGACTGAGGACATGACCAACCAACAAATGGCACAACTTGAGACCCATCCCAAAGGCAAGCACCAACACGATTAATGGTACTCTGTTATGCTTTGAGACAGAAGCCTAGCATAACTGTTCTCTGAGAACTTCCACCCAGAAGCTGACTTACACAGATACAGAGACCCACAGCCCAAATTTGGATGGAGCTCAGGAGTTGAAAGAAGGACCGAGGGCCCAGAGAAGATAGGAACTCCACAGGAAGACCAATATAGTAAACTAACCTGGAACCTTGAGGGCACTCAGGAACTGAGCCTTCAATCAAACAGCATACAAAGTTTAGACCTAGGCTGATCACAAGTATATAGCAGATGTGCAACTCGGTCTTCATGTGGGTCCCCAAACAACTGGAGGAAGGGCTATTCCTAAAGCCCTGTTTGTGGATTCTGTTATCCTAACTGGGTTGCCTGTCTGGCCTCAGTGGGAGAGGATATGCTTAGCCCTTCAGAGATTTGATGTGCCAGGATGGTTGGATACTCAGGTGGTACCTCCACCCTTTTAGAGGAGAATGGGAGGGGAGATGAGGTGAGAGACTTGTAAGAAGAGGGCACCAGGAGGAAAGGAAAGAGTGATCAGGATATAAAGTGGATAAATAAACAATTAATTAAACAAAACAAAACCAACCAACCAACCAACTAACCAATCAACAAATAACAACAAGCAGTGTTGCTCACACTAAGGTTTTTGTCCACAAGTTGAAATTGACCTGCTTATCAGATATTAGAGAGACAGATCAGAATTAGAGAGACAACAGACATATTATTCAACAGGTCAGTTTGAATCCACCGATAAGGAACTCCTTAACAGAGTAGAAGTTGCCTAAAACCCTGACATTTGTAAACCCCTTACTTGCCTATTGATTTATTCACTGTCCTTTTTATCACAATGAAACTGGCATGAACTGAGCATCCCACTCTGGGAAGACTGTTAATATTCTGACATTTTCTCTCTACGGATTACCTTCTACTTGCTAAACCACATATTGTTCATCATCTACTCCCTAATTTAGAATTAAAAATGAAGCCAGTTATGCTCTTTAAACGAAACAGTTGTATTTTTGGTTTTTGAGATTATCCACTTGTATTCTTCTGATACATTTCTACTTTTTATGATCTGCATTCAGAAATTTAAATGAAATGTCTGAAACCAATGCCTTACATGACATCTTCTTATTAATATTTTTAAAATGTCTTTCTAACACAGTGAGTTGAACAAGTCAATTGAATTGCTCTTCACATAATAAATCTATAGTTATTAAGGTGTTACAGACAGAAAGAAGTATAGATTACATCTGATATTTTAAGGCCACATAGAATAGTCCTCAGAACTCATTCCATAAAATGTTAATATTCTGGAATTTTTAAAATTTTTAAAACATGTAAAGGAGTGAAGTAAACCTGATATTGTTTGTGTTACTATATTTGATAGCAACATAAATACCAAAGGAAGAAAACGAATTGTTTAGGAAATGTTTTACACCACAATGATTTCTTCATAATGTATACTGAATTATAATTTTATAAATTTAAAGATGCCACTTCTCTTAATACTGAATAGCTTTCTATACATAATTTGCCATATTTCATCATTTAGACAATATATATATATATATATATATAGTGTATGTGTGTGTGTGTGTGTGTGTGTGTATAATGTTTTCTCCTGTGTGTCTTCTGTGCACAACATGTGTGCAGATGCTCACAGAGGCTGATGGTATTAGATCCCCTGCAACTAGATTACAAAGATGATAGTAAGCTACCTGATGCTGGGAACCAGTTGAATGTTCTTGCAAAACACTAAGTACCTACTAATCCCTGATTTATCTCTACAGTCTCTACACATTCATTCTTTTAAAAAGTTATGTGATATGTTTAATAAAAGAATAATTTTTATCTTTCATTTTGACACACACGTTAGTTAGAAGTAACTATGAGTTAAAATTTCTCCAGCTTTCTTTGAGATAGTGGACAGAATATGTTGCTTCAATGAAAATAAAGTTAAATATATATACATTAGGATCTAATTCAGTAGTTCATTAGAATGTGTTACATATGGAATTTTATAAGCACATAATTTACTCTTTTTATGGCTTTTCAAGATTTTTTCAATGTTTTTCTTTGTATAAAAGTCCTGGCTATCTTGAAACTTGCTTTGTAGATCAGGCTGGCCTCAAACTTAGAGATATGCCTTTCTCTGCCTCCTGAGTGCTGTGTTTTGTTTAAAGGCATGTACCATCATGCCTGGCCCTAATTTTCATTTTTATAAAAAAGATAATTTAATGTTTCCTTGCTGTTCTATTAGTTGATTTCCTTTTGAAGAATTTGTTAAATAGTCTCCAGGATAATGTGAGCTAATGATTTGTAAATATCATGTTTTTTCTGGATCAAGAGGTGAACAAACAGACATGGTATAAAAACAAAGGTTTGGAACTTCATGTGATAAAAGGGAAACTTCCTTTTCATATACTTCAGCCCATTTTCTGGTCTGTGTCTCATGAAGAAACCCCTGCTATTATTTATGTATATTTTCAAAGACATAACTTATATATAAACTTTTAAATGCATTTTGAAAGTTATGGTATTTTATTTATATCTTAAACTTAAAAATCTTTTTTAAAAAGAACACTAGTATGTCCTTTGGAAGAGTTTTACAATTTACTTAGAAAAAAAAAAGCACATAAAGAGTTTATCTTAATCACTGTTATGTTGCTGTGATGAGACACCATGACCATGGCAACTTTTATAAAGGACAGCAGTAATTGTGACTTGCTTAGATTTTCAAAGGTTTAGTCAACTATCATCACAGTGGTCAAGTATCAAACATGTCACATAAGTAGACAGGGTGCTGGAGAAGTTGAGAGTTCTATATATGCAAGCAAAAGGAAGACAGGATTTCTGGGCTTTGTATGGGCTTCTAATATCTCCAAGCCCTCCTGTAGTGACACATTTCCCACTACAAGACCACCCTTCTTAATCTTATTAAATAGTTCCATTTCATGATGACTTAGCATTCAAATATGTAATTATTTGTGGGGGGGCATTCGTATTCAAACTTCCACAGAGTTTTCAATCATTTTAAATATCTGAATATCCTTTCCTTGTATACACTTTCTTATTGTAATAATGAATGTAACATCAGAAACAGTTGGTAGATTTCTTTTGGTTTTAATCACTTTCTAGTTTTAAATCTTTCCAAATATCCTTGATTTCTTCTCGGATTCTGTGCTGTGCTTGTTTGAATATTACTCTTAATGATTATGGTTAGTTTTGGTGACATGTACAAACTACTCTAGTGTTATAGATTTGTTGATTGAGGAACACTGGAGAGAATAGGATCACATTTTCAACAATAAATGTCTTGTCTGGGTATATTAAATAGTGGGAATTAGGCTTCTTTTGTTGTTATTGTTATTTGGCATTTTTTAAAAATTAAAACATTTTTATACAATTGATTTTGATTATGGTTTCTATACACACAACTCTTCCTAAATCCTCCATGCTTCCCCACACACTGAAAGTCACACTTTTTCTTTCATTCATTAGAACTGAAACCAGCATTGAACTAAAAATTAGTAATAATAATAATAATAATAATCAAGCTAAAATAAAGTTAGCAGAAAAAACAAACAAAAAAGTGCAAAAGAAAATTATAAGAAACATAGATGTCAAGATATTCCCTTTCATACATAGGAAACTCAGTTAAAAAGTCAGAACTCACAACACATAAGCAAAAGATCTGGAAGAATCCCTTCCCCATACAGACAAAAAAAAAATTGAAGATATCATAAAAGTTACTCTTCACACTACCACACTAACAGAGGAGAAAACTAAGCAGAAATACATATTTACAACCTTTGGTCTACTATTATGATCTGCTATGTTCTGTTAAAGGAACATAACAATAACATGAAGCCTAAGAATATTCCACTATATTCATAGATCAGTATTTTGCTCAGCTTCCGTCAGAGATGATTCCTCTTCTACTACATGCAATCACACCCAGAGAAAAACCGTAATTAAATGTAGGTCCAGTGCTCAGCAGTTGATGGGCAACACAAAAGAAATTCAATCAGGCCTTTGGAGGTTTTTTTTCTCCTAATATTTTTTCATTTTCATTTTTCTTTTTATAAGGTCACAGATCATTTCCATATATTTTATGGCTTCTGATTTTGTGACTTTTTTTTTTTTTGGACTCAAGTGTATGCCGATATTTTTTCTCAAGAGTTGTTTGTATTCCCAGTGAGACTCTTTTAGAGAAAACTAATTTTTCATTGGTTTTCAATTGGATATATCTTCTGGTTAAGGATGGGAGCCTGAATCTAATCTCTTTGCCCTGGCCTTCTGCATGCTCCTACATTCTCTGTGAGTTGGTATGTTCATTGGACCTGCTATGTTTTGGGGGCACTTGTTTCCTAAATGTCCTCCTTAACCTCAAGCCTTCCATTCTTTTGTATCTTCTGTAGGGTTCTGAATCCTGAGGGGAAGGATTTGATAGAGGCCTCCAATTTTAGACCAAATGTTCCAAGATCCTTCAGTCTCTACACATGGTCCAATTGTGGATCTCTGTGTTTCCCATCTTCTGCAGAAGGAAGCTTCTCTGATGATGGCCAAGCAAAATACTGATCTATGAGTATGTAAGAATGTCATTAGGAATCATTTTATTGTATGTTCCTTTAGCAGAATAGCCATATTTGGTTTTCCACTAGCTCCATAGCCTGTACTCAAGTTCTTGTCCACTAAAGGTGCTATCAGGCATGGGTACTATATCATCAAATGGACCTTAATGCAAATCAGATACTCCCTATGTACTTTGTGTTACTATTGCACTAGCATACCTTGCAGGTAAGTTATGGGTGTAAATCAAACTGTTTATGGCTGGGTTGGTATTTTCCTTTTACCTTTGGTAGCAGGCAGAGTACCTTATAGTACAAGAAACCCTATTCAGTGGTGGTAAAAGCTATTTATAAGAAAGGACCACTTTCATTTCTCCATGTTCAGTGAATTGTGAAGGTGTTGTCTTCATCAATAGGGCCTGATTATTACTTTGAAGAGAATAACCAGTAGCCTTGACCATATCCTGGTTTATTTGGGAGTTTCCTTTTAGCCAAGAACTTGATGTTCTATTCTGTTCTTTAAGGAGGCTGAAATAGGTCTGTCGAAAGTATTTGATTTTGTTTGGGAGGATTCAACTACCTTAAAACCAACAGGTTTTCTCAGTTCTACGTTCCAATGGCAAATTGGTTAGTGTGTGTGGTGCTTGCTGGTTTATGACCTCATTGTTTTTAAATATTATTCCTTTCACACTTGTAGCTAATATGGATCTTTAACTAAAAACACTGAGAATACATTATTCACTTATATTTGAATGTTAATGATTTGCAGGGATTCTTTTCTATTGGATATTCACACCTTTTTGTAACCCCAGATTCAAATTTGTTTGGTCCTAGAAGGATTTTTTTTATTAACTGGAATTATCTAAGAGTTGAAAGAGCTCAAAAGTCACAACTCACTGAAAATGAAAATGAAATATTAATTGTTCAGGGTTTTTTACTTCTCCTGGATATGCAAGTCTACGCTACATGTTTTCTCCAATGGCAAATATAATTTTAGCCAAGAAATGAAGAGTAGGAGCAAATAAAACCCATATAATTTTTCTAGGAGTGCTCATTTTATTTCTCAAACTATCAATAAAATCAGGATTAGATTTTAGGCCTGGCTTCCCTTAAATATATCATGAGTGTTGATTTTACTCTAGTAAAAGCTTTTTTTTTGATGGTGCAATAAAATTAGATGTACTCTGAGGCTAGAACAAGCAGTGATGTTTTTAAATAAAGAAAATATAGGTCTAAAGATACGAAACATTAATACTAAAAAAGGCTTCTGCTAGAAAAACATATCTACTTAAATATATATATATATATATATATATATATATATATATATATATATATAACCTGAACAGAAGTATATGTCCTGTCTGAGCTGTATTACAACCTGTGTTGCAGAAGAGATTCAACGTGAGATTTACAAACCTTTTTAAAGAAGTCAGAGAGAGAGAAAAAAATCTCATATGCAATCACACAATTTAAGCCGTGTGGGCTACCCAACACCTACTTTCACTGCACCCTTAGTTATTACAACTTCCCCAACCAACCTGGCATTAACCATGGATTTAATTTTAGAAAAAGATGTATTTGTTAAATGATATGAAGTCCAATTGTATGGTCTTCATTGCCTAGAAGACATACATAGATTGAATAAAATCCAGTTTCAATTACAAAAACTTTTACATGAGACATTTTTGAAGAACATTATAAAATTTAACATTCCAAAGCCTTAGATCAATGTTTGCAACACCAAATGAGTTTCTATTTACCAACAAGTAATTCAAGTGTAGTTTCACCTATGTGATCCATCTAAAAATCAAATACATGGCAGTTTATGTCAGGTCCTTGAATCCTGACTAATTTTCATTTTGTAATGGTGAATTTCCTGGCATCTTTGTTCTTCTTGATGTGTAGTGTTAGTGATTAGACTCTACAGTGTTCACATTCCCACAAATGTGGGAATTGCACAGTTGGATTCTTCTGAGCTTGTAACAAAGTTGGCTTTATTGAACAATGGTTTATGGGTTTCTATTTCTGCTCTTAAATTTAAATGTATAAGCTTTCATTTATTTCCAACATAATGAGAAGTAATTTATATGGAGAAATACTAAACCACAAGATTTGGTAGTTTTTTTAACACACACACTCACATACACACACACACACAAACACACACACACACACACATATATATATATATACACACACACACACACACACACACATATATATATATATATATATACACACACACACACACACACACACACACACACATATATATATATATATATATATATATATATATATATATATATATATATAGTAAATGCCTCATAGAAAGAAAGAGTTATTTTAGCTACACATTCCTCCAGATAAAAAAAATACTTGCTTTGGGTAGGCATAATTGTTGAGGCTTGAGCTGGAGCCTCACTTTGGGCGGCCAAAAATGTTGCGGCCCTCTCCACTCCACACTTGGCGGCCACTGTTTCCCGGCCCAAGCTGCCGCTCCTGTCTGCAGGTCAGGGTTCAGCAAGAGAGAGAGTGAGGATGGACACAAGGAATGGAGACCAGACAGAGTGTGATTCAATCCCGTTTATTCTTCAGTCTCTCTTCCTAGTCCAAGTCCCAAGTCTTGAGTTCCTAGTTCCTAGTTGTACTCATCTAGCTCCTAGTTGTACTCAATGTTGTTCTCTTCCGAGTGTCTAATGTCTACTCCTACTCCTAGTGTCTGAATCTCTGTTACTCCAAATTGTTCTCTGTTGTACTGTCCTAATTGTTCTCAACTCCTGTCTGCCTCTCACCTTTTATTTGTCTCACTTCTAAGCTGTGACTTTAGGTCACGCCTTTAAGTCATGCCCTTAGGTCTTGTCTCTAAATTTGATCTCTAAGTCACACCTTTAAGTCACACACCTTTAATCTCACACACCTTTACTCTCACACACCCAAGGTATCTAAACCAAGATTATCAGAGTGTGCTCAGCTGTTGTAGGCTATTGTAATCACATCTTTTATCAGGATATATGGCTCAAGATGGCTGCAAAGCTGATAGCTGCTTTCTGCTAAAAGTCGGCTCCCAACACATAATGAGTTAAAAAAATTTTCATACATCTTCTCACCTCTGTTAGATTTTTTTTCCTAATAATACATAATGTTAATGAATATAATGATGATTACTTAGAAATGATCTCATCTTATTTAATAATATACTAAAGTCTATTCTAACCTAGTCAAAGTTGCTGGATGTATACCAGTACTAAGAATATTAATGCCTTAATTAGTGATTATATGTCACTTTCTAAATAAATTGGTATATTTACATAAAATTAACCCTTAGCAAGTAAAACTATGCCTATAAATAAAAACTAACCTCATAACTGCTACTGGGTTTTGGCACAATTTACCAATTATAGCACTAGCCCTGCCTTTTAAATACTGACTCTGTAAAATTAATGGTCCTTCTTATCCCTGTCGAATATGCAGAATGCACTGGAGCAGGTAAAATAACTAACATCCTAATGAGTACACCATTTTACATCTATATTTATATTTATCCTGTAACACTTTAAAATCGGTTATTTTCTGCAAATATATAGTCTACCTTTATCAACAACTATAGTTCATAAAATTACTGATTTCCAATTTTCTGATTGTTTTAAGATTGTGACTTTGAAGAACAATGAAGATGATAATTAATATGGATGACCATGTGTCCTCATGTCCACAATCAACCTCTCAATATCGTAAGTAAAAAAATATGTTTAATATACTTAACACATTGAAAACTATGGTTTACACAACTTTAAATGGGATCTTAACACTTACATTAGGTCATGATTTTGCATAATATTGTAAGTTTACTTTATAATAATTTCCTGAACATTTTACCTGTTTGATGAATATTCTGTATAAAACAATAGTGATGGCCAGAAGGATAGAAGGTAGAGTGACTTGCCTCTACTAACCTGTTGCCAGCATCATTAAACAGTATCCTAATAAGCACTATTGGCACAGAAAAAGAAAATTTGAAGTATAGTGTTGTGGTTATGGATCCCAGATGGTGTCACTGCTAAAATGTGTTTGAATAGCAACAGTAGTATCTTCTTCAATAAATTCATTTACTGATTAGGTTAAAAGTGAATAGACTGTTAGGAAGTCATGCCTAGATAAAGAACGTCTGTCACTAGGAATGTGACTTTGAAGAGTGTGTCTTGACCTTTGTGTGTTTCTGTCCCTCTCCCCTCTTTTAGGCCATCTCGACTACAGTGTTTTTCAGCATCATGTCCTATGCCATGATGCAATTCCTCACCGCAGGCTCCCACAGAAGATCCAAGTTACTGCCAATAACATCAACCTGAAGAAACTTTTCTTCTTACCATCTGTTTCTCTCAGGTATTTTATCACAGTGATGGAAATCTGACAAATGCATGTGTTTTTTGATAATTATTTTTTTTCTGTTATTGTTATTCCTTTGGTCTTATAGTATGTAAATCCAGGGCATTCTACATGCAAGAAACACACTTTAGCACTGACCTTCGTCACAAGACCTAACTAATAGCTATGGATTATTTCTGGTGGTTGGTTTTATTTTGTTTTGTTTTGATTTTGAGCAGGTCATCTAACTATAGACCTGTTACCTGCATACCTCAGTCTCTTACACATATATCACAGTAATTTCTGCACAGAAGATATCCATGGCAAAACAACCCATAAAGTTTCAACTACACATTTACTGCATTTTCACCTTGAACATATTTTTAACTATTGTAAAAATCAATTTATGCACATATACAGGCATACATATATATGTATATATATATATATATATATCCTTATAAAACATTATATTGAATGTATTCACTACCTTATTAATTTTGAGATTAAATAATTCTGCATTTCTACTACTCTAGTTATGAAACACTTATACTTCCATAGTGTTAGTTTCAGAAGCAACCTGATTTTACTTTAGATAATTGTAGAAGTCATTTTTTGTATTCAAAATTTAAATAATATAGCAGTAAGAAGTAAAAACTAAATCATAGTACCCTCAGGTCAGTCTCTACATATTGTAGAAATGAATAATTTCAACTAAATTAAAATTGCTTAGTTATCTCAGATGGAGCTATTCATATTACACTTATGCTTTGTTTTATTTTCACAATCAACAATTTGCATGCTACGGGTATTTGTGCTGTTCACTATTGATCATGTCAAACAAGATGTAGTTTTTATGTTTTATTGTTGATTTCATGTGGCAGATGTGGTAATAATAGACTTCAGACTTCGTAATGCACTGTTCTACTGAATAAACCTGAGATACTGCATGGTTTTCAATATTTAAAAATGTTATACATTCTAATGTAACTAAGAGACTGAAGGAATTGCATTCATTTTATCCCCTCACCATGTATACTTATGAATGACTATCCACAAAATTCAAATGATACTTTTAGTATATTTCGTTGATCAGTAAAAAATTTAAAACATTATATACTTTTTAAAAGTATTTAGGTGACTATGTTTCTGTAAAATGGAATGTGAAGAGAAGAATGACCACTGGCTTATGTTGACTTTGGTATCACATAAGTTTATATACAAACTTTGTCTCATAAGTAGTTCTCTACTTAACTTGATATATCAAGAAATTGGAGCCTAGATTTATTTATTTTTCCTATGTAGTCAATTTGGGAAAATAACATCTCTGGACAAATCCTTCAAAGTATTTCCAATTACTTGGTATGTCATTGATGAATTTTTATTTCTCTCTTGAAATTAGTAACATACACAATCTGAACCAACTCTTTATGTGAAAAGTGTCAGCCTCTAAATTGAAGAATATTTATTTTACCACTTGGTGAATTGAAGAATGAACAATTAATCATGGGTCGTCCTTTCCTTCTCCTAACCTTTGATGGATGTTCTTGCATACATCATGTCATTGATGGATATTTATTCCACTTCTGTAAATAGCATTGCATAAAAGTTTAACTGCAGATTCATGTCTCTTCCACTTGATGCATAAAAATGTAATTGCCACGTTGCTGACAAATAATAGACTGCAGCACTTTAGGACCTAAGTAACTCCCTGTTAGTTTCTCTTTACAGATATTAGCACAAGTAACCAATTTTGTTTTGTTTTGTTTTGTTTTTAAGTACAGTGAAAACAAATGGAAGAGCTCTTTGGTTGCCATGTCCCTAAGCAATTTAGAGCTTTAAATATATTCCCCAACAGCTCCTGGCATGAGTATCTGCTGACTCAGTAAATGAACTGTTCAGAAAACCAAAGGGCACTAGGATGCTCTGCCATCAGTCAGAGTATCTATTCATCGTTCCATCCATCCATTTCTAGAATCACTTATGACATGTTTGAACAACGCATCTATGTAGACAGTTGATTTTGTACCCCAATTGCCTGCTTGGGGCAATTCTTACAATCCAAATGGGTTTTCATTTCTCATTTCATTCCTATTATCTGTACACCCTATGATGTCTGGTACTACTGGTGCCACTGTCTTTAAGGTTCAATCTCCTCTCCCTCTCCCTCTCCCTCTCCCTCTCCCTCTCCCTCTCCCTCTCCCTCTCCCTCTCCCTCTCCCTCTCCCTCTCCCTCTCCCTCTCCCTCTCCCTCTCCCTCTCCCTCTCCCTCTCCCTCTCCCTCTCCCTCCCCTCCCCTCCCCTTCCCCTCCCCCTCCCCCTCCCCCTCCCCCTTCCCCTCTCCCTCTCCCTCTCTTGTATTAAGAAGTAGTGGGTTTTGTCGGAATAGAGAGGATTAGCTAGGGTTTATTGCATAACCTATTAGTAGAAATCTGTATAATTAATATCAAGATGAAGATATAAATTCTTAAATGGCACCAATTTACTTTGTTTACAAATTTTAAGGTTTTCATTGGCATGAGCTTCTTAGTGATATAAGAGTGAGATGAATATTGTTACTCTCATAGGCATTGTACCAGTATAACACACTTAGGAATACAAAGCTTAGACCCAGTCCATCTTTAACTTTTTTTAACTGATTTGAGATGGTCAGCCTGTGAGTTAAGGGACTATAGCAAATTCATGACTTGGAGTTTATTATAAGGGTGTTCTCTATGTTTTATTTAGAAATAGCTGAGTGGAGTTAACAGGCAACAGTCCAGATTACCTTACATGGATAGCTGGTTTTCAAAACATCAGAAATCCTTAGAATTGACATGACAAACATTTCAGTATTAATGTTCATTTTCATTAGAGACCTGTCTGCTCCGGACAGCTTCCTATATTGAATTCTAAGAAGAAATTGAGCATCCTTGGAGTTACTCCATTTGTGGTGAGACAGCCACTAGGCAAGAATTGCCACTTTCCTTCTACAGACAAATTGCTGTCCAGAAAAGGACACACTTGCAGAATAGTCGACTGATTTTATCTGCCTAGACAGAGTAATCAGCCCTTAATAATTCTGCAGCACTAAGGTCTGTCAGATGATCCTGGGCCAGAAGGAAGAAGAACAGATGCTCCAACGTTTTGAAGTAGAGCGAGTGTCCAGGTGTTCAGAGGTCTCTATAAATTGGCTAAGTTTTAGAAAATATGCTTTGTGCTTCCCACAATTATAGTTAACTCAGTCATTCTGGATTTCTGATGGGGTTGAAAGCATATAGCTATTGACCTTAAGAGAAAAGATTTGAGTGGATGGTCATCAGCTGACATTCATCCTAAAGCCAGGTTCAGAACTAAATGTTTTAGTTAGAATAGATGATAGAGGAGCTGGTTAGTCAACAAAAGGATGGACTGGGTATTAGGACTATCCTGTACCTCACTGGTACAAATTGGCATAATTATGCTCTAATTGTATTTTGAGAGAAAAGTTTCATTTTAACAGAAAGGGTGATGTGTAGGAGGAGCTAAGGTAGGAGGAGTACTGAGAGGAAGAAAAGGAGTAAGAAGAGGAGAAGAAGAAGGAAAGGAGAAGCTAGGTGATGAAAGAAAGAAAGAGGGGGGAGACAGGGAGGCAGATATTCATGTATCTCCACCAGTCAAAGATAGTTGTTATATCTAGGTTGGTCAGTGGGTTACACCTCTGATTGAACAATTCCAAATTTATAAAGCCTATGATTAACATTATTTTAAAAAAATGTATAAATGCAAAAAGGGAAAGGGGGCATGGGATAGGGGTTTCCTAAGGGGGGTGGGGGGGAATGGGGATAGGGGATGCCATCTGAAGTGTAAATAAAATATCTAATAAAAAAAGAACATGCATTTATTTTTCTCAGATTTCTTTTCTCTCTTCTTTCATTCATTATTTTGCCAGTATATCAGCCACAGCTTGTGTGTAGATAACATCTTTCAGTCTTAAACAACCTATTCAATTCCTCATAGCCAGAAAAGAAACATTGTTCTAAAATGAAAGCTTGTTTATCACAGTGTACCTAAAATGTTTATAACATTTATTACCTATATATGAGCTCAAATTTTAGTGTATTGTAAAAATTATTGATAAAGTGATCTACATGAGTGTTACTCTTCTATGAGAGCAATTCTCTTTTTTTCTGGATGTTAAAGGATGAATCAATTACAAAAGATTCATGTTTTGAGGAAATTTATACAGGAGTGATAAAACAGAATTTTTTTCTAAATGATAAATCATAAAACAACCCCTATAATGACTCTTTTTATGAAAGTAGGTACATTTTCCCAAAGTAAGGGATATTATGGCATGTGTCAAAATGTTTTTTGAAATGAGTACTCAGGTTTTTGTTCCATTAAAGAAAATTTATTAAGAAAATTTTAATAGTATATGGGCAAAATATAAACTTACTTAGTAAATTTCAATAAAAAAGTAATGCAGATTCAATGTAAAAAACAATCTCTTTGTGAAATGTTTACTGTTCTCACCCAGAATGTGACTTACAATTGAAGTAGAACTATGATGCATGTATTTGAAAATATCTAAATCTAAATGGAAGCTTCATTTTTTTAAATTAGTAAATATAATAAAGTTTTACTTGAGCAAACTAGTCGTCTCTCCCTAGAACTAAGGGGAAACAAAGATAGAAAAGTATGTTTTAATAATTCAAATTTCTTCACTTTCATATACTCATTCTTTACTGCGTGGTTTCCTGATTTCAAAGAATCTAAGAGTGTAGAAATTGATCATCTCAGGAAAAAGAATTACAGCAACATATCCTGAGAGAAGTCTACATTGCCACTAATGCCACTAATTTGCTTAGTATCCACACTATAATAAAATCAATCATAAAATTAGCAAGTATAAGCCATGAGTGGTAAACACTTTGAAGAGAGCAAACTTTAAATCCTGGGACAGGTCAGATTTAAAAGAATCTGTAAAAAAAAACATCAATCCTTTAATCTCCAGCTGTCCAGAAATCAGTCTGTCTACCACTCATCACTGTCAAGTCTGAAAGTTAAATATTGTTTCAATGTTCTGGGAGGATACAGTCCAAATGTCAGCCATGCGAGTCAGAAGACATGGAAAGAAATGGACAATTCTATCAGTGTAATTTCCTTGGGTTCTTTGGAATATTTTATCTTAAGAAAATTAATTTGTGAAAGTTTTAATGTCATACAAATGATGGCTTATTTCCAAGAAGTGACAGGGGAAACTTATTATATTTATTGAGACATAATTCGGGAAATAATGTAATTGTATATTTCTCTTTGCAGTTAATTGAACATTTTCTGTTTGGGGGGAAGTTTGTGGATGTGTTTGTGTCGTGTGTGTGTGTGTGTGTGTGTGTGTGTGTGTGTGTGTGTTTGGATTATGTGGATGTGTGTACCAGGACATATGGCTGCATATGTGCAGATATACATGTAGAAGCCAAGGGTTAACATTAGTTGTCTTTGCTTGATTACTCTTCACCATCTGTATTTAGTTTTCATTATATATGGAGGTGTTTTGCCTGCATGCATGTCTGTGTACCCCATTTGTACATGGGAGACCAGACGAGGGCATTGTATCCTTGAGAACTCGAGTTACAGATAGCTGTGTTTCACCAGGTACCTACTAGGAATTGAATCCCAGATTCTGGAAAAGCAGTCAATGCTCTTAAAGACAGATCATCCCTCTACTGTCCATCATAGTTTTTGGGACAAGGTTACTTGATTGAACATACAGCTCAGCAGTTAAGTTAAAATATGTAGCCAGTGAGATGTGAGGATCTACTTGCCTCCATAGCTTGCTCTCCTACTCTGAGTAAGGCAATTGTAAATTTTCACTGCTCCTGGTTTTGAGTAGGGTACTTATGTCCTCATGCTTCGGTAATAATTACTTTCCAAGCTCAGCCATCTTCCCAGACCTTTTTGAAATTTTTCAAAAATGAAAATATTTCAAAGAACCAAGAAAAGATGATGGCTTTAAAAATGATTTTCTATTCATTCTGAATAACAAGGACATAGTACTATTTGGAAAATATTGTTTTTCTCTCTGACAATAAATATATCCTGGCATGGTTTATGGATCATGAGTGTTGTAGAAAGGTTTCTAATGCATATGAACCTCTTACATTTTAAGTAGAACATTTGATGACAAATAACTGAGTAAGTACATTTGAGTTTGTTGCATGTCTTATTTAGATAGAAATAAGCCACGAAGAATTAATGTTTGAAAAGAAAATCAAGTTTAACAAGACTTCATAAGATCAGAACTCTCAAAGTTCATAGAACTTTCTGTCTTTCCATACATCTTTTAAAGAGTATTGTCATAAAAATTATACTTATCAACATACATTAAAATGGATTAGGTGGGAGTCTCTATACTGCATATATATGCATATATATAATATATATACACACAAACATACATACATTGTATCTTGATCAGATCCATCCACCTTTCTAATATTACCGCTTTACACACTACTACACTTCCAAGGACACACCAGAGATTTTTTTCTTTTCTGTTTTATATTGAACAAGCATATATTATATTAATAATTTAAATTAGCCTAAGTCTTTTTACAGTTCTTTTGCTTTTTCTTCTGAAAATGGTACAGAACACTTGAAGATATAAAATACACCATCAATTATTTATATTGTCCTAGAAAAGTGTAGAAATTAAAATACCTTTATTATGTTTAAATTCTGAATTTTATCAAGATTTTAATGTTTATTATTTAAGTATAATTATCTCAACATTCTCCTTTCCTTTTCTTCTTCCAGTCCCTCCCAATTACTCTCTTTAGAATAACAGTTTAACGTATTTTTGACATGGAATTTTTTTGTAACTTCAATATCTGTCATCTGTTGATTTTCTAAAGTTATGATATGCAAACCTGGTTTTATGTTCATATATAATTCATATTTTGGCTTTAAGACAATCATTATAAAATGTAAAGAGATTGTAAACCTGGGATGAACACTTCCAGAAGATAGGATTATAAATACATGAGTGTGATGATTTTTCCTTTTTCTCCCCTTTTCTTGTCATCCTTTTCCCTTCAATCACTTACTTGATTAGCAATTTCAGTACTGAATAGATATGAGGAATGAGAGTAAAATTACATCTTTTAAAAAAATCCTCATTATTTAATAAGGTGCTTATGGGGAAGAAATCAGTACTTTACAATAAACTCTTATTGGAAACATGTCAAAATATAGTTCTAGTTTATTTTCATGTCAACATAATATTAACTCTAATTTATTCTCAAAAATGTCATAAATGCACACAGTAATGCATGAACACAATATCATCATTCCTCAATTCCAACTGCCCTCAAACATTTCTCTCTACACTCTCTCTTCCCAACCTTGTGCCCTGTTTAATTACTTTATTTTATTTTTATAATCCACTAAGACCCAGTAATACTTCCCTCACAGGCATGGCCAGAGTCTTTAATGATAATTTATACTATAGCCTGTCAATAACAGGATGGTGCTATTCTTTATTGTATATTGTACAACAGAAAATGAATGTATAGGATAGGCTGATTCTAGAACATTCCAGTCTGCTCTACATCGTGCAAATGAGTGTAGGTTTTATTTTGTAGCTGAAGAGGTTGACCTCAGTAGCTTATGGGTAGAAATAAGATGGATAAATGTGTTTGATAAACTGTATAATCAAATAAGGTTGTTTGGTGTAGTGGTTGAATATGCTTGACCCAGGGAGTGGCACTATTAGGTTTGGCCTTGTTGAAGTAGGTGTGGCCTTGTTGGAGTAGTTGTGGTTTAGACAGAGGAAATGTGTAGCTATGCAATTGGACTTCGAGATCCTCCTCCTAACTGCCTGAGGATGTCACTCTTTTCCTGTTTGCCGACTGAACAAAATGTAGAACTTCGGCTCCTCCAGGACCACATCTGCCTGGATGCTGCTATGCTTCCTGCCATGATGATAATGGACTGAATCTCAGAACCTGTAAGTTAGCCCCAATTAAATGTTGTTCTTATAAGAGTTTCCTTGGTTGTGTTCACTTTTCACAGCAATGAGAACCCTGTTACAGTTGGTGATAGAGAGTATTAGACATGTAGAGCTATCTTGTAGTCCAAGTGAGAATTTTGGCAATGTGCATATGCAGGGAAGTGTGTAGTGATTATACCAGCTGTTACAAGATATTTTATGATAAGGGTCTGAGGGATAAAGTATGTTTTGGAGAATTCAGTGCATGATGCTAACTATGCATAGTAATAATTACTTAAGTCTTAAACGCACACTTTATGTTTATTCTGAGAGAAAACTGATATCAATTTTGATCATACTGAATGATTGCTAATCAAAACTAAACTGCCATTTCTCATGGTTTTTAGAACATATATATTCTATGTTCACATTTCCTGATATACATTTAGTAATTACTTTCATGTTTTCCTTTTAAATTACTTTGCAGAGTTCTCTATGATAGAGATAGACTGATGATACATATACACAGTCACACTGATGTCTTTGATTTTCTCCCACCTGCTGGGCTAATCCATCATTTACTATGTTTTTGCTTTTCTCCAAGATACTTCATGACTTCAGTTGACTTTCAGCTTTTGGATATAGTCTGGCTATTAAAACATTTAACTTAAAATAGCACTCATTCCTTTATTTTTTATATTTTTCTTTACTTCAGGAAAATGTGTCTTTTCATCATTATTTCTACCTTTCCTATGATATACCTCCTATCCCTGTCAGAATTTGGTATTCTTACAGTCCATGACAGGTGTTAAGGATTGACAAACTGATGAACATATTATTTATTTTTATTTTATATTTTATTTACATTTCAGATGCCATCCCCTTTACCAATTTCCCCTCCCTAGAAATCACCTATCCCATGCCCCCTTTTCCTTTTTGCTTTTATACATTTTTTTAAAATGTTAATCAAAGGCTTTATAAGTTTGGTAATGCTCAATCAGAACTGTCACCCAATACCCAACCTAGATATATAAACTATCTATGACTGGTGGAGAAATGTGAACATCTGCCTCCATGACCCCCTCTTTCTCTCTCTTTCTCTCTCTCATCACCTAGCTTCTCCTCTCCTTCATCTTCTATATTAAACGGGAATCTCGGAGTTTTCAATGGAAGATGCCTTGTTACTTATAGTTCTATGTGTTTCTTTCTTTGAATTCTATGCCAAGAAACTACAAATCATAGGTTTCAACAGATATTATTGACCTGTTAGTAGGGAGACTTGTTAAACCTCATTGTGATATTGACTAAGCACTGCTTGTGATATGAGAAAAAGACAGATTCACCCATTTGGAAGCACAGAACCGTCAGATTAGTGCAACTCTCTGTTCAATTTTGTTCATGGATGCTGTCACATTTTGTCAAAATTAGTAAAACTTATCAGGCATGTTAGTTTTCTTCTCCTTTTTAAAAATGTGGAAAAGTTTATAAATGGAGCACTAATAAAAACAGCAGTGATATTGATTGGCCTGAAATATGCCCATGTGAGTGGCCAGAGGTCGTGAAAAAATTTACTAAGACGATAATGTATTTGATGGTAAAATAGTGTGTTTAAAAATTAACTTTACGTTTGTAAAGGGCCGTTTTTAACATTGTAGAGAATAAATACAGCAGCCAGGTGAATGAGCCAATGAAGAGACAGCAATATAGATGGCTGGACAGATCTTTTTTTTATAACCTCATACTTTAATTTATGGTAATTTTTAATCTAAATACCATCCTTTTCCATTGTAATTCTGAAGTCTTTTTCCAATATCTCAATTTAAAACTCATTCAGACAACATGGGTAGTCATACTGTGCTATTCGAATTTACACAACACCATAAATGTTTGAAGCAAGGAAGTTCATCATCTCTGTTTCGACAATGGAATTTTTTCTACTTGGATTAAATTATTATATTTCATTCTACCAAAGCATCAAGGATGGAGATGACTGCTGTGAACTTGAAATTTTCAGATGGAAAAGTGTCGAAGAACATAGCATGTTTATCAATTTCTTTCTGTCCAGGCACTGTACACTTGCCTTTTCATCAGGTGAGCAGAGTCTTATGTAATGAGATTTGGGAGAATGCATTGGAGTGAGGGAGTGATCGGGCATTCTGTTGGCATATTCAAGTGAGGCAATGTTACAGGACAGAGAAGAGATAGAACGTGAAATGAATCAAACCAGCATGTTGTTTCATAATTATATTTCTGTAAAATGTATTACTCTCCAGGGCACTGTGAGAAAATAGCTCATTTACTGTGTGTTTATTCAAGACCTCAGCCTCTGATCTCCAGATTGGCACAGGTTGAAGAGCAGCAGCTACTAAAATGACGAACAGCCCACAGTTATTTCCAACTACTGCTAGGTCTTGAGGATTTATAAAAGCAAAGTGTAATTTAAAAGATTGTGCAATGCTAGTTTCTCCTGCGTTCCTTGTGAATTTTACTTATGTATAGGTATAACTATAGGTATAGGAGTATAGGTATGTATAAACACACACACACATATACACACATATACATAATACATACATACATACACATGTGTGTGTGTGTAACAGTCTCCCAATTTTTGCTATCCCCTTTGTTGTTCTTTGATTGGCTTTCAGTTAAACTTTTAGAGAAAAACAAAGTAATTGGACAAAGAAATTACATAGAATAATGACATGTGAGAGCCTGGTCTTTTATGCAGGATATGAAGATGGAGAGGAACCATGAATCAATGAATACTAGCAGTCTGATAAAGCTGGAAAATGCAAGTAAATAGATTACCCTGAGAAGTCTTCCAGCATGCTTTCCTGTATATGCCTGTCACTTATTCAATCTGATGAGGAGATTTAACTATTCAGGACTGTAAGACAATACATCCAGATTTCTTTATACTATTTTTAACTATTATAAAAATGACAGAAATTATACACTGTATCTTAGTTCAGTAAATATTTGGAACTATGTTATTCATAGTAGAGAGGCAGCAATCAAATGGAAACATTCATTATGCTTTAAATTATTTTTATTTTACTTTAAAAGTGACACATTTTTAGAGTATATTTGGGTAATAGATTTACATATACTACATGGGCAACCATGCAAACATACATGTGAGTATTATACAGAATTGGGAAGTTATATTTAATAATAATGACTACACACACACACACACACACACACATATGTATATATACATATATATATATATGTATATATATACATAAAACAGCAATTAATGAAGAAATAGGCAATGAATTTGAAAGAAAGTAAAGATGAGTATATAAGTGGAATTCAAACCAAGAAAAGGAAGTGTTTAATGATGTAATTATATTATCATCTCAAAAATAAAAGAAAACACACAGAAAATTACTTAATCCTCCTAAGATGCAATGTACATAACTTATGCCACTGGCTTTCATGTTATTGTCATTAAAATAATACTGAAACAAGTGTAGCTTCTAATAATATGATTAAGATAAAAAAAATAATTGATCTCATAAACAAAGATCTAAACAATTCCCCATAAATCCATGTCCATTTTAGAGTTCCTGATCCTATATCCTTCTTAGATGAAAAATATTCTCAAATGTCTTTTATGTTTTTTAGGAGAAACATCATTAATGAAGCTATATAGACCTGATAGTAATTCAGATTACTATACAAAAGTTTTATGAGTTCTACTTTTATAATGAATTATTTTTCACCGATTCTATTCTTCTTTCCTGTCTCTGACCAACTTTATAACATGTGGCCAATAGCAAGCTTTAAAGATCACTGCATAGGCTATATGCTTTATATTAGTCTATAAATTAATTTTAATAATATCTTGGGTATGATTTGTATGATGTTTTATATTATTTATAATTCATTATCAATCATCTATTTGGAGGATGTTTATTGCTGGGTTTACTTTGATGAAGTTAAAAGAAAATCAGTGAGTAATCACTTGGACATAAGTATTAGATTTGTATAAAGATATTATTACACACAAAAGTAAGGCTATTGGAAATTAACTCCTATAAACTGTCAATAATATAGCTTGTTATTTAAGTAAATATATATACATGTTTCTACATATCCTTATACATATAAATCATTGTGCATAATTTTCATTCCAAGTACATATAATATCAATCTACCAAGATTAAATTTACATGTGATTAAGTTCCGCTTAGTATATCCTGCTTTTAGTGAAAATACAAGGATGTTGGTAGTTGCCTACAAAGTGAAAACTGATATTTATTTATGAGAGAATCATAAAAGATAAATAACTTTGTTTAGTAAAAAAAAATGACTGATAAAAAGCTGAATCCTGGTGACACGGAATTGCATTGTTGATTTCCTTAGTGTGACAATCTCAGTGCCATCCTATTTTATTGAGACCTAAGACAATTTGTTCATAGTATGAACAGGGACTGGCTGCAAAGCATTGTGGGCAATGCTAGACAATCTAGTACCCTGGAATCACAAAACAGAAAAATATCCAGTGTGAAGTTAAAGCCATAAAGGCCAAGGCTCTTCTCTGCTGTAATTTTAATTAACTACATAATTATGATAAGGTTTATTGCCTATGATTGAAGGACACCGTTAAAGGCCTTAGGGCACCAAAGTAAGTTAAAATATTTTTATGTTTGCTTTTCATTTTTATTTCTCAAGTCTCACATTTGACATTCCAAGGACTTGTGCCATTCAGCTTGCCCACATGGAAGCATGTTTAAGAATGATTAAGCATACCAAGCCTATTAACTTTTGTACTTGATAATTAGAGGGTAAATAAACATTGGCTTAATCATCAGTTTGTTTATTGCTAGGCCTCCCTTATACTCACCAGGTACATTGACATTAGACTTTGACATAATTAAAGCAAGTCATTAAACATAATCCATTAATTTAGAATTTATGGAATATATGATGATATAATAGATATCCAGCAAGTTATTCTTAAATATACCAATGTAACTTCTAGGGTCTTTGAAAAGAAGTCTGCCTACTCAATTGGTGAAATCACCATGGGCTTTTTATAATTTATAAATAAAATATAATATATAAATAAAATTCTTTATAAATAAAATTTTGTTTGTACTAAGTAGAAATGAGTGAGGCTAGTTATTGACTTTTTCTCATTATTTCAACCATTTTAACCTAGTAATAAAGTCTTATTACAACTCTGCCAGAGAATCGTGGTCTAAACATAGATTATTATAACATGTCAAATGAAGTTGACAATGGATTTTAGGGATGTATATGTGAAATGTAGACATTCTATTTCATTGATAAAACATAGAGCAAAGTTTACAAAAGAATGTTATTTAATTACCTAAAAACTTGTTGGTTACTAATTTTTAAGCAGGGATGATCATAATAGCCATCTAGTAGCTCATAGAGTGGTCACTGTTGTTGTTAATATAAGGATATATATTTGCTCTGAATTTGAACTTGAAACATCATTTTTACTGTTGCAACTTATTTCACATTAAATGTAATAATTATAAAAGTTAGATTTATAATTATATAAGTTAATTATTTTATTAAATGTAATAATTATAAAAGTTAGATGTTCCCCAGCTGAATGTTAGCTTATATGCTGGCTGCAGTTACCAATCCAAACAACTCCTTAGAAAGAAATATGGTTTTAGCCCCTCTTGTAATTTCATGTATGTGATAGCATTTTATACTGCACAATATGATTTTCATACCATGTTCAAGACAATTTATTGTAGTTGTGCAAAAACATACAAATGAACTTATCAATGATTTCTCCTGCAATCATTATACTGTTGAAATCATGGAGAGTTGATATTTATAACTAATACTTTCTAAAAAGACTTGTTTTTTCAAGTATAAAAACCAAAAATACTGTCAGACTTTACCCTATGATCTTACACTTTGGTTATCTACCACATTGGCCTTCCATGAAGGGAGGGAGGGAAAAGAGAGAAAATAACTATAAAAAACTATAATCTACCTGTCTGTGTAACTATCTATCTATCTATTATCTATGTAGGTCAATCTATCTACCTGTTTTTAATAAATATCAAGAAATATAATTGTTTTGGATGGCCCAGTGTAGAAGAATTCCAGGGCAGGGAGATGGAAGTAGGTGGGTGGGGAAATACCCTTATAAAAGCAGGGGGAGAAAGGATGAGATAGGGGATCCTTGGGGGGAGGGGGCAGGAAAGTGTATGACATTTGAAATGAAAATAAAGAAAATATCTAAAAAAATAGAAAAAGAATCACTCTTTGTAGTTACAGTATGAAAAAGACACAGTGCACGTTGAGTTTAGCAGATTATAAAAGATATCCTTTGAAAACTACCAGTTATTGCACATTAAAGAAAAATGGCCAAACCTAGATATTTCTTCTCTTCACTGAAGGCCAAGTATACCTAATGAAGATCTATGTGTTCATTTTCAATTGTAAAATTAAATATTTTCTCAAAAATATCAAGAATATCTATAATTGTTGGTCATGGGGCATTTAACAGTATCAGAAATTATGATAGGCTATAAGTGCATACACTCCGTTAACCATCACATATGTGAAATGCTATCATTACTTCCACTTTAGACATTTAAAGGAAAGGGTTGCACAGTTGATATGATTAACTGGGACATGCCATGCACACATTACACGAAGCTCATGTGTTGAACCAAGTTTGCCCAAAGAGGAAGCTCCTGTTCCTAATTATGCTGTTTTCCTTTATACTGATTACAGGCATATGCATCATGATGGTGCTGCTCAGCTTTCTCTTCCAAGAATTGCCAACTTAATTAGATGTTAGAGCAGTTAAAGCCATCTTACTCATTTAAAGTAATTTAGAGTGTATTTTAATTTCTATTGTTTACATAACAATAGCTTTATATTTCATTGAATTAATATCAACAGCTATTTTAAAATAGAATTCATTTAAAATGTATTTATTGATGGATATTTATGTAAATGTATTTCTCACATGTAAAGATACCATATACATATACCATGTATGTACCTGGTAACAGCAGAAGTAAAAAGAGGGCATCAGGTACCATGGAGTTAGAGGTATAGATGGTTGTGAGTTACCATATTATTTCTAAGAATTAAGCCTGAGACCTCTTAACAGCAATGGGTGCCCTAAACTTCTGTGACAGCTATCAAACACCAGAATCTTTTGTAAGCCATTCTTATTTATTCATTGAAATATATGTATATTGTATATATACACACATGTAATATACATAATATATAATATGTAATATATGTGTACAATATATACATATATCTATAGAATGTATTTTTGTCACATGCACCCTTAGTTGTACAACTTTCCTGGGATGCAGCCTGCAACCCCTCACAATTTCATATCCTTTGTTTTATTGACATTAGTAATTCTCTGAGCTCAATCTGTGTTATATGTATGTGCACAAACCATCCACTGGAGTATTGACAATCTACCAGTGATGATCTAGATACCATAAAAGCAAAATGACTCAGTCTTACAGATGTATGCTCAACTGCCAATTGTTCCTCAGCTAGGAACTGAGATTTGTGAGTCCTCCCTAGTCAGAGGATGCTGAGTAATAACAGCTGCAGTAAGTCTATGTCTATCATGTTTCCATCATGGTTAGACGGCAGTATCCTACATCATGTTGCTTCCTATTGCCCAAGACTTAGAGAACAATGATAAAATCCCTGGATGACCTACTTTTAAATTTACAATACTAAAATGATAGAATTATTAATTATTAGGTTTGCATTGAGAATTTTACCTCATTCATATAAAATGAGATAGTAACTTACAATGAATGTCCTAGTTACTGGTTTTTTTTTTTTTTTTTTGGTTTTGTTTGTTTGTTTTTTTGGTTGGTTGGTTGTTTTGTTTTGTTTTTGTGTGTGTGTGTGTGTGTGTGTGTGAAGAGACAAGCCAAGGAAACTTTAATAAAAAGAAAGTACTTAATTGAAATCTTGTGTATAGCTTTATAGGGTGAGTGCATGATCATTATGATTGACAAAAGAAAAGCATATTACTGGAACAGTAACTGAAATCATTATATCCTAAAAGACAGGCAAGACACAGAAAGACACTGGGCTTGACTTTTATCTCAAAACCCATCCCCAGTGACATGCTTTCTCAAACAAGTTCACACTTATTTCATCAAGGCTACACATCCTAATGCTACCTAAGCTGTTCCATGAACTGGATACAATTATTTAATTATATGAGACTATGGGGACCATATTCATTCAAACCAATACAGTTAATAATGTCAATATTAATTCAACTAGTTTTATTTTTTTCTAGAAGTGATCTTATTGAAACAAACTTACATTTCTTGAGTACTTGATAAGAAATACTAGAACAGTTTTATACACAGTTATAAGTATGTACAACGATTCCCATCATTTACATCTTGAATTAATGTACTAAATTTGCAAAAGGCCACCATTTTGCTGCTTAGTTTGAACTGTCATCTTGACACAATCTAGTTAATAAATGTAACTTTTATTTGCTTGATATGACTGTCATCTTGGAGACTTACTACTGAATAAACTTACCATTTCTTGTTCTTTTTGAACTCTGGCTCACTGGTTCAACTCAGTTGTTCTGTTCAAAACTCTTCTCCAGGATGACTGCTTTAAACTGGCTTCTCTTAGCTTCTGACTGAATTGCTCTGCTTGGCCTTAAACTAACTCTGTCAATCTGCACTAATTTGGCTCTTTCTCATTCTCTGACTGCAACCTGCATCTGGACTGACAACTTGAACTAAACTGAACTGATGCACTGAACTGAACTCAATGAACAAACTTACAAATGAACTCAACTCCATTTTTCTGCACATACTGCACTCCCAACTGACTGTCTTTCTGTGTGATGCTCTTAAATAGCTTCACTCTCCTCTGCTGTTCTCTTAAGAATTGGACATATCCTATCTCTGACTCAATTTGTCAAATATTTCTCTGATTCATCACTTTTGTCTACTAGGTCATGTCTGTATTCCAGCAAGAGGAATTAAACATGTGTGTCCTGTCTTCATTCCAGCCAAATCATATCTTTAGATGTGATTCCTTGCCTTAGTGGCAATGTTATTGGATTAAAATTGTTCTCTACAGAATTGTCCAGAAAGACAGTTTCCAGAAGATATTATCTAAATTAGCTTCGTCTGTAGGAAAGTCTCTAGGTAATTATCTTCATTTTTACCTGCTACAGGAAAGCCCATTGTCAGTGACCATATTCCCTAGGCTTGGTGACATGGTCTGTATAGGAGTGGATTAAAGATTCAATTTGTCTCTCTTGTCGCTTGCCTGGAGTTGGGAAGTGACTAGATGATTGAGTTGTTCCTAACTTCTCTCCCCTAAAACGAAGGATTGCAAGTTGCAATTTTAATCCAAATAGACTCTTACCCCCATGTGTTTCTTTTTGTTAAATTATCTGTTATAGCAACAGAAATAAAACTAGGACAACTGTGTCCAGCAAGGTTTATTTTGTGTGTTGTATGCTCCAGGGGTTTTATATAATGCACACTATTTGTGGTCGCCATTACACTACCTTTTCAACACATTTAAAAGCCCTAAAAATCCTCTCTGCTTCACTGAGCCTGCCATACACACTCATCTTGAAGTCTGGCAACCAGTGAATGTTTTACTATCTCTGCAGTTACTCCTTTTACACTGTGCCAAATCATCAGTATTGAATTTTGACTTTCTTGTTTTAGCAGAATAAATCACTAAAATTACTTTTATGTCATTTTGTAAGTTGAGTCACATTTATTGAAGAATATTTCATGTGATAGACACAGTGACACTGGTTTACTAATTCACCCACAGGAGGTATAACTTTTATATAGGCATGCAACAAACATTTGCATGAACATAATTTTTTCCAAAACATTAGGCAAATACATTAGAGCATGATTCCTGGATCATATGGTTAACTAATGTTCAGCCTTATGAGAAACATCCAAACTAAATTCTAAAATGAGTGTTAGTTACTTACTTTGTTGGTCTGATAAAATCCCAACAAGGGAAGTTAAGGAGGAAAGAATTTATGATGGCTCAAATTCTGAGAGTACAAATCCATCATGGCATAGAAGACACAGTAGCAGGAGCTTGAAGTAGCTAGTTACATTGCATCTGCATTCATATGAATACCGATGCTTGGTTCATTTGCATCATTTTATTCAGTCATCATTTATATCAGCCTATGGATAGATATCACCCACACTTATTGCTTCTTCCCACATCAGTGAGCCCAATCTTCCCCATACCACACAGACATTATGTAAGGGGAGGTGCTGATATTAAGTCTAGTTCCCTAATTGGTTCTTAGATTTGTCAATAAAGAAGGCCAGGAGACAATTTCTGGGAGAAAAAAGTTATTGAAAGGACTGAAGAAGCTGAAGGTGTTTGCAACCCATTAAGAAGAACAACAATATCAACTAACCAGAACCCCCTAGAGCTCCCAGGGACTAAACGATCAACCAAAGAGTGGAGGGACCCTTGGCTCCAGGGGCATACTTAGCAGAGATTGGCTTTGTTGGGCATCAATGGGAGGAGAGGCCCTTCATCCTGTAAAGGCTCAATGTCCCAGTGTCAGGGAATGCCAGGGTGGGGAGGTAGGAGTGGGTGAGTGAGTGAATGGGTGGGGAAGTGGGTGAGTGAGTGGGAGAGTAGGTGGGTGAGTGGGCAAGTGGGTGGGGGAACACCCTCATAGAAGCAGAGGGAAGGGGTATGGGATAGGGGGTTAAAAATTTGAAATGTAAATAAAGAAAACAACCAATAAAAGAGAGAGAGAAAGAGAGAAAGAAAATATAGGCGGGGAGAGGGGGCTTTTTCTCCAGTGCTTTGGAGGGAGCAAAGCAGCAGTCATGTAAGATCTCAGGGCAGGTAGGTCCTGCAGGTTGGTTGGGGCTACCTGATCCAAGCCACTAAGTTTAGGGCAGGAAGAGAAATGCAGGTAATAAACAATAAGGGCCTTTCTTTCCAGGAAGGAGATTCTTCGCCCAGCAGCTGAGCCTAGCCAGCAGGTTCTAAAACAACAAAGCTGTCTGTGTATCCTTTATCTGTGGATTCTAGGGTCTCAAGAGTGGGCTGATAACTTGGCCCATCCTGGAGCAAGGGTCCCTGGAGTGAACTGTTGGAGGTGTAGATTCCCACAGCAAAGACAGGCAGAAAGAGAGAGGCTGAGTTGGGGCTGGCAGCAGCAGATACCAGAGGCAAGCTGGAGCAAAGGGGATTAGAAAAGGAAGCTGGGTTGGGGTTGATTTTGATCAATCCTGGAGCTAAACCAGGTGAGACAAAAGGGAGGCTGGAGGAGCCAAAGCGAGGTGGTTCCCAGGCAAAGACAGTAGCATGATTTTAAAACTACACACAACAGACATACATAAAGGGTAGTCTCCTAGGTGATTGTTAATTCTAGCAAGTGGACAGTCAATACTAAACATTGAAATGAAATGCTGTTTTTTTTTTTTTTTTTTTTTTTTTTTTTTTCATTTCTACTGCAAAACAATGAGGGCTGATCCAGACCTACCTCTGCCTCAGCTCATAGAACTGTTGGAACTTTCTGCTCTTATTAGTACTCGTGAACTGATTTAACCAGAGTTTCATCACTCAAAAGATTTTTGAACATCGTTTCTTCAGTCTATTTGGCACCGAAGGTATTCCTTTGACTATATATAAACCTTTGGATTGTTATTTATATAACATTTATATAGATCATTTATATAAATAGATCATTGGGCAAATTGTGCAAAAGCAAGTTTTAAATCAATTAGTGAAATTGGAAATTTTAGTTTCTAGTTTATAACATTACTTATCCCAGTGACTTATAATATCAATTCAAGTATGTACTATATATGATTTTATATATATGTGTGTGTGTGTGTGTGTGTGTGTGTGTGTGTGTGTGTGTGTGTGGAGAGAGAGAATTTATACAAATTTTCTTTGTTCTATGCACTGATGCTCTTTTGTGTATCAAAATAATACCATCTTTGTCAGTTGTTTGGAAACCAGTAGCAGATCCTAAAACATTCATATAAATTCAATTATCTTTCAAATGTAGTGAGTCATTTGTTTTTTAAAAGCACACAAACAAATATAAAAAAGTGTATTAGAGACTGCAATTCTTCATTCTTAAAATTCAGATCAACTTGAAACCATTGTAAAGGGACATTGAATTGTCATTTTACTCATAAAATAAATTATGCCAAATCTCTCAGACTGCAGAAATAAGCTTTGGGGTCAGAGACCCAGGACTAATTATCATTGTGATTTTAGACAAGTCTGGACTGGCTATGACACTCCTCTACACTTCAAATCCATTTACACTTAAAACAAAATATAACAGGAGCAAATGACAGAGAGAATGCAGTGAAGAGTACCTTGAAGCTGCTGTGTGCACTCAGTGCTAGCTATTGAAATTGTAAATGAATATGAGATATACACAGCAAATATAAAACAAAATAAGCTTAAGTTTGATGACTAACAGTAGCATGTATATTTGAAAATGAAAGGTTTTCTCGTGACATACATTCTCTTACACAGTGTAGGAATTTATAGATTGATCATTTTTATTTGTATACAAAGTAATTTATTTCAGAATAACAGTTCTGATGGCTCATAATACAAACATAGGTTCCCAAAGCGTTGTGTAAGTAGAACATTACAATATGCTATGACAGACAATTTCTGGGTATAAATTAAGCTCCTACTTAGAGAGTTTACTTTCTTTCTTTCTTTCTTTCTTTCTTTCTTTCTTTCTTTCTTCCTTCCTTTCTTTCCACTCCAGATTTTATTCCCTACCCCCATCCACCCTGTTACTATTCCACATCTGATACCTCCAGCCCACACCCCTGTCTCCACAAGGCTGTCCCCAATTCTAAGCCCCACCCCACCTGACCTCTAAACTCCCTGGGGCCTCCAGTCTCTTGAGGGTTAGGTGCATTATTTCTGATTGAACACAGACCTGGCAATTCTCTGCTGTATATGTGTTGGAGGCCTCATATCAGCTGGTGTATGCTGCCTTTTTGATGGTCTAGTGTTTGAGAGATTTTCAGGCTCCAGATTAATTGAGACTGCTGGTCCTCCTACAGGGTCACCCTCGTCCTCAGCTTCTTTCAGCCTTTCCCTAATTCAACCACAGGAGTCAATAGCTTCTGTCCATTGAATGGGTGCAAATATCTGCATCTGTCTCTTTCAGCTGCTTGTTGGGTCTTTTGGAGGGCAGCCATGACAGGTCCCTTTTTGTGAGTGTTCCATAGCCTTAGTAATAGTGTCTGGCCTTGGGGCCTCCCTTTGAGCTGGATCCCACTTTGGGCCTGTCACTGGACCTTGTATTCCTCGGGCTCCTTGCCATTTCCATCCCTGTAGTTCTTTCAAACAGGAACAATTATGGGTTGGAGTTTTGACTGGGGGATGGTAACCCCATTCCTCATTTGATACACTGTGTTCCTTTTGGAGGTGGGCTCTATAACCTCACTCTAATTTCATCAAAGTTCCCTCCCTTTAAGTTCTGAGAGACTCTCACCTCTCAGGTCTTTGGTGCATTCTGGAGTGTCCCCCAACCTCCTACCACCATAGGTTGCTGGTTTCCATTCTTTCTGTTGGCCCTCAGGGCTTCAAACCTTTTCTCTCACCCAAAACCAGATCAGGCTCCTTCTCCCCTCAACCCCCATCCACTTTCTCTCCCAGGTCCCTCCCTCCCTCCCTTCCTCCCCACTTGTGATTGCTTTCTTCTCCCTCCTTAGTGGAAAATGTGGTTCATTTACACAATGGAATACTACTCAGCTATTAAGAATGAGGATCCTGAGTTTTGCAGACAAATAGAAGGAACTAGAAAATATCATCCTGACCCAAAAAGACATGCACAGCATGTTCTCACTAATAAGTGGATATTAGCCAAAAATAAAAAATAAAGGTACAGAATACCCAAGATATAGTCCACAGAACTCAAAAAGTTCAACAAGTGAGAGTTTACATTTTTTTCTCTTTGAGAGAAACAAGATGGAAGAAGCAGCGAAGAAGACCCCCCTGAAGGACCAAACCCAAGAGCAAGAGCTGCTGTATACCCATGTTCAGCACTGATGTCCCCTGCTGCAGCCATTCCCAAATGAAAGGCTGAAATGGATGCTAAAGGAAACAAAGCCAAGGTGAAGAAGGAGCCAAAGAGAAGATCTGCAAGGTTATCTGCTAAACCTACTTCTGCAAAGTCAGAGCCCAGTCCTAAAAAGGCCTCTGTAAAGATGGGAGAGAAGGTATCCACAAGAAGAAGAGGAAAGCAGACACTGGTAAGAATGCAAATAATCCTGCAGAAAATGGAGGTGTTAAAACAGATCAGGAACAGAAAGCTGAAGGTGCTATAGATGCCAAGTAATATGTTTGCATTTTTGATAACTATATACTACAGGTGACTGTACAGTTTGAAATACTATTTTTTACTTTTTAAACCCTATATTTTTAGCATACAGAACACTTCATTTTTGAGGGAGAAGAATCATATGTCACTTACAAAATAGTTCTCAGGCTGGATTGAGGACAGAAAACCCATTTCCCTGATAATTTTTAAAGGTTCCTGTTGGCTCCCAGGAGAGACATCCTTGTCTTCACATAGGTAGCCACAAAGGCACAAAATGCCTTGTGGTCTGTGAAAACTCTAAATTTATTGTTTTATCCTCCTCCTCCTCCTCCTCCTGTGCCATCAACATAGACTTAATTCCCTTAAAACTAGAGTCCTGTTGGGACCTGGCCCCCCAAATGGTTTTTCCAGTCTATTGGGAAATGTGGACTTTGCAGTGACTTCATTCAGTGTTCTCAGAAAAGTGCTGGTTCCTTTTATAAAAGATTGTGGATCTTCAGATTATAATTCTGCCATTTTCATGTACTAAAAGTCAGGGTTGGCTTGTGAAACGTTGTTTAAAAAAAATCCTTAATTTGAAATGTCAACTCTCATTCTAAGCTACTCTCCCACTTTCAAAGCATTGAATGAAGATTTCATTGGGTTTTATGGTAGCTTTCTGATTTGGTAGTCTATACAAGAAGGGAATTAGAAAGTTCTTGTATATTGTTGATTGTCTGCCCATGTCCTGCCTGAAATACAATGATTGTTTGTGAAAAGTACCTTTAATAAACTAGAAACAGTTGAAAAAAAGAAAGAAAGAAAGAAAGAAAGAAAGAAAGAAAGAAAGAAAGAAAGGAAGGAAGGAAGGAAGAAAGATAGATTAGTAACTAAAGATAGACTCCATGTGATATCAGGTTGAACTGACAGTTGTGAGCATGTTTAAAGTGGCAGAAGCTGATGTTATGCAGATGTTTCATGGAAGATGTTTTTATGTCAGTAAAAACAATAAAGATAATGGAGTACAACCATGTGTAGGACTTTGAAGGCTTTTACCATGATATAATAAAAGTTAGTTTCCTAGATAGACATTTTACCATGATTCACTGCCCCCTCTCCCATGGTTAGGTCATCTGTGCTCATGAAGTACAGCTCAGTGAAGTTAGGATCTTCCATTTCCCAAATGACTAAACAGACCTAGTGTTTCCTTCAATATTAAACAGTATTAAAGGGGATGTCAGAAAGATAGTTTCTGGGTTATAAACATAGAAAAAAATCAGAGGAATGAATTATATATAAACCCACAGGTAGGAAAAGGGATTTCACAAGCACACATTCCAAGAATGAATGCCCAAAGACAACGGAGATGAAAAGTCTGGCATCAAAAATATATCTGGCTACAACTGATTGGGACCCGGGACATCTGGGTTCTCAGTCAGGACCAATAGGTTGAGTTCTACAAAGGTAAATGCAGCAGACAGCTCTGGTCATGAGCAAATTGATATGTTTGATGCTCTTTCATTTCAATGATCCTTCACATTTCTGTGCACCTTTTTTTTTACTCCACTGTGGAAACATTCACTTTGGTAGCTAAGACTTGGATTATAATTTAAGAATTTCAGCATCGCCTGGTACTTATTAGATGTAAGGAATCCCATCCCTAGAAAATGAAATCAGCTGTCTCACTAATCTTCAGATTATTCTTAGGCAAAGAAGACAGCAGGGCATGGCTGTTTCTCTCTTTTTCACTCAGCACCATTAGACATTTTCTATTAGTTACAAATCCACAAGCCCTTTGCTCCAGATTGATGATGTCACATCTAGCTAATCTAATAAATGGTACTGTAGTTGCATAACAATAGAGAATAATATACTCCTGAGAACAACAGGACATCTGACTTCTCTCCTTAGACTTCATGAGAATTTTTCCTCCACTGAATTACATAAGTCAAGAAAGTGAGCATCTATTGGCTTGTTTAACCCAATCAAGAAAGAACAAGTTTCTTCATAGACAGAAGGAAATACTCTTTAATGACCTATTCACACTAACTTTTACCTACTATTTGGATACAAATATATTGAGACGGATACTTGGTTGCTCACTATTTATGTAGTTGATAAGATTACAACAAACCCATGTACTGTTACCATGACAATGGAAACATAACTATATTTTTTCCTGTATAGGTACTGAAGTTTTGTTTGCTGTTGTTGTTGTTGTTATGTTTATGATGACTCAAGCATTTGAATAGAAATTTGGATGAATTTTTCACTATTATGTGATTTAAATGCAACATTTAGCATTCATTGCAGTAAATAAGCAGAAGCAAAGAAGTATCAACTATGGACCAGTGAATTTGAAGTCTGCCACCAGGATTGTGTTTGACTGAGCACAGGACCTTATTATAACTGAATTCTTACTTTGGACACATTTTCTTAATCATAAGGTGAGTTTATTTAGAAAGAAAGTGTTCTCTAAGTAGCTTCTAGGTCAATGGTGCGTTTTTCTGTGACTATAAATCTATTCTTAGTTTATATTGTTAGCTTTTGTAGATGAAGTGGCTTCTCTGTATATTCCCAGCTTTCAAGAAGTTATGTATCCAATTTATATGGATGAAAGAGTTGAATTAACTGGAAAGAGTTGTATTGTTTCACCTGATATGTTGCATGAGGTGTCTAGGCGTATACTTTAAGCAATTTTTGCAGGCACTTTAATATGGAAGAGTTAGCTCAAGTGTACAGATACTGAATAAAGTTGCTACAAAGCAAGTTTTCTTTACAGTGCCACTGCTGTATGCATGCATATGTCAAATAATTGACTCTTCAAGGCAGACAAAGAAACAAATACAGTGAATATATCCATACACTACAGAAAGAAAAGATAGTAACACCTAATTCCCTGGGAAAAGTTGAGGCAAAGACTTTAGTTAATGCTTTGCAGGACAATGAGCCATCAGGTACAAAACCACTCATGACTGAAGTTTGTCAATGTTATCTTATTTTGAAACAAGATAATTTAGCAGAGGTAATTAGGATTTAGACATGTGGTAATTTACTATGGGTCAATGTTGTTGCTCTAAATGAAAAGGCAAAGGGAAACAATGCACACACACAAAAGACACTGGAAGACTAACAAGATGAATACCAGGACAGCCACCTGAAGCTGGAAGAAACGCTAAACTAAGTTCCGTGTTTGGAGTGTTCCATGGGAACTCAACACTTCGAATGTCAAACTTATGCTATCCAGAACTGTTGAATAAATTGGTTTAATCATGCATTCTTTTATGTTGTTTCAGTAAAATAACTTCAGGTAATTAACACAGTTTAGGTTTAAAAAAATATTTAGTCAAGTATTTCTCACCTTAAAATATAGCTTTAAATGGAAAAGAAATACTTAAATCAAATAAATAAGGTAATAGTTACTGAATCCAAAAATGATATAGTCCATTTTCAATGAGATGAACTAAAACATCTGAACTATCACACAGCTCCCAAAAATTCAGGAAGTAGAGGAAGAAACTGAGACAAATTTGAAATTGTAGACTTTTTAAACTCATTTCTAAGTCAGGAAAAGCAGCTACAATGAATACCAAAAGACTCTAACACACAAATGGGGAATTTCTACCAAATGGAAATGGGATCATGGAAGCCATGTCTTCCTGATTTAGGTAGCACTGTTCTTCACTATTTTATAGGGACAAATTTTATTAGCTTTTTATAGAATATTCCAACTGAGCACCCAATGCTTAGTAGAAGTCTAGTGAATAGTTATTTGTCTTGATTAATGATTTTATCAGACCTACTTAAAAATCATATACATTTTACTCTTCAGATACATCTTGAATGTGATAGTAAAACAAGGTCTAGAAGTTTAAAATGGCATGCCTCAGATCACCACAGTTAGATAGAAACCCAGTTGAAATCCAAAAGTTGATAGTGAAGGTTGGATTTCTCAGCTTCTGCTTTGAGATATGAATAAATCTGCTTAAGAGTACTTGCTGCTCTTGCAGAAGACTTAAGTTTGGCTCTGAGTACCCATGTATGAGGGATCTAACTCTTTTTGCCACTGTCGGCAGGCAATGTTCATATGTATCCATATCTAGATGTAACACATACACACAGACAAACACAGGCACACAATCACACACACATACACACACACTCACACATACACTCATACACACTCACATACTAAACATTTTATAACAAAAGAAAATATTTATTGACATAAGTTGCATGGAATCTTCTGAGTGTAGTTCTAGAATAACCTTTTGTTCCTGGAGTCAGAATTACCTGTCTTTCTCAACTCTGGAACCCAGTTTTAAATATCTACTATGCAGAGTCACACAGGAGAACTGAATATTTCCTTATGTTACCTACTGGTATTGTGTGAATTAAGTAGTGGTGAGCATATTTTTCTTGTTCAAAGTTCACTAGAAGGCTTGTAGCATCTGTTCCTTCTGCTCTTTTTGGTGAGCTCTTTGATCTTTCAATCATTTAACTGACAGTCGACATTTGAATATACAATATGATGATCTTGCTATGAGAATTTTTAGATGTAAATGTTATAAATGAAGACTCTGTAGAGACAGAAACCAATTTGTTGAGGTAACTGTATTTTGTAGCTTATCTTAAATTCCTTAACTAACCCATTTTCTTCGTGTGGTTTCTTTTTGTTTGGGTTATATTTCCTAAAAGCTTAGAAAACAATAAGCCTTACTGAGCAGCCTAGACTTATCTATAGTGAACAGTCAAGTTGGAGCTTCTGTTCTGGATTCATTTGAGTCAGATCTGGTTGTCCTCCCATCATTTTCATACCTGAGTTTTCTAAAGTTTATTTGTAAGAGAAGAATTTTAAAAATGCAATCCTAGAAATTGTCACACACCTTGATCTTGAATAGATATTACATCTTGAAAGGCCATTCACTTCTATGAAGGTTTATAGATAAATCCATTCTTTATTTAATCCTTGTCCCACATATATAGTAAGTTTAATTTATATTTTACACTCTGTCAATTACCAGTAGGTTCATTAAAGAAACATATATATTCTAAAGAGAATACCTTATACGTCGGTATTTACCTGTAGTAGTGATGGTATTTAATATGCTAGTACAATTCCATTATTCTAGAATGGCTCTTTGAACTTTCCATATTAGGTAAGTTAACATGCCAATTTAATAGGTTGTGTTTCTATGACCAATGACTTGTTAGCTTCTGCTTGTAACATAGAAAGCCATCTCCTGTTAATGTCCTTCTGGGATCCCTCTAAGGCCAGAGTACTTTCACTTCTAATATAAATCTGACCTGACCTTAACTGGAGCTCTGTTCCTGGTGCCCTTCTTGTCCAGCCAATTAGCACGTGTTTGCTCTTGTTCTAGTGCCCACATTATCTATCACCCACACTTTTGCTCTTGCCAACAGTCTTCCCGATCTCTCTTCACAGCAAAGACTGAAAATGGCAAAGACTGAAAACAAGGTAAAGATAGCTTTTCTCATTTTTTTCACTTTATGAAAATCTTTTGCATATTATCAGAGGACTCCATGAGTTTCTAAATTTAGGTCTGGATTCTGAGTTTTCCTTTAACCTCAATGGTTCCAGAGTTTTAGCCGAAGGGATGCTTATTTCACAAACATGTTTAGAAAATATTAAAAAAACATTAGTATGTCATATGTAGCAAACATATCAAAGCAAATGAAAGTTAACACTCTACAAGAAGTTTTAGTTATGCTGGAGTCTAAAATAATAATGAAGTGTCTATAATAAGAATGGACTGTAGAGTTATATGTAGGACACTACTGAAACATGAAGATTTTGAGAGACATTGTACAGAATGTGGAACACATTTGCAACTCTATAAAAATGATTACTAGTTAGCAATAACATTTTTATTCAGGTAACATAAACTTCACTACATCTAATAAAGTTCAAAACAGTGAGCAAGATTCCACTATATAACTCAACATCCAAGTATAAATTTATTTCATTCATAATTTGCATAAAAATTAATAAATATCATCAAGCTACTTCACTGCCAAGTAAGATATTCTATATGGCATACAAAATAGATATGCCTTTCTTTACAGAAATTTTATTATCATGTGCTAATTATATATAATAGGATAAACTTAATAATACATTATTATTAATAATACAATATAATTATATACAATACAATAATTGTATATAACATAAATATATAATGTAAATAGTATAAATATATAACAATAATCATACAACAAAGCTTTTATTGTATTTTCATTATATATTTACTATATTGTTATCCTATTCACTCCCAACTAAGCTTTCTTGTCTCTTTCCTCAATGTGTCTCCTTCTGCTTCTCAACTAGTATTTCTTCAACTTTCATGTCTTTCCTCTGAATGTTTATATTCCACTCTTCTCTTATTATTTGTCTATTATCCACAATAGATTAAAGATCAAATATTTTATCTAATGTGACAGATTTTAAAGACCCTATCTCACCGGACGGTGGTGGCACATGCCTTTAATCCCAGCTCTTGGGAGGCAGAGGCAGGTGGATTTCTGAGTTCGAGGCCAGCCTGGTCTACAGAGTGAGTTCCAGGACAACCAGGGCTACACAGAGAAACCCTGTGTCGAAAAACAAAAACATAACAAACAAACAAACAAACAAACACCCTATCTCTTCTCCAAGTACAGTTACATCCTGTAGTGTTTGATCCAGTAGAGAATATAGTAAACAGAACTGACTTAGCTGAGGTTGGGAATCTAGCCTTGAAGAAAGGAAGGAGGTGATCTCAAAGAGAAAGATGTCAAGCTTAGTTGAATGGGGTTTGGGAAACATTAGCATTATCATTCCTGTTTTGAACCAGTCTGTCATTAAAGATTATAATGTACACACAATGAAACTGTCTAAAGTTAAAGAAGTAAGTTTTGTTACTATCCCTGGGATTTGGCGTGCATAGTATTTATAATTAAGAATATATTTTGATAGGCTATAGAAAAAGTCATATCTTGGCTTATGAGTAACATTAAATATTTCTTTTTATATGTATCATATCTTCAAATGAAAGGTAAAGGTTATCCTGTTTTATTACTTTTGTAGGTGAATTCCAGGTATATGGAAGAAATATATTAATCTAATAATTAGACACAAATATCTAAAGAAAGAAGCAAAGAACTTTAGAGTAGTTTTCCAAAATCCTGTGATCAAGGGAGTTTACCAAATTTGAATCTTGTTCTCTTTGAAATACATATTTGAAGCTTTAGTCTGATGAAGGGGCTGAGAGCAGCCAATGCTCATTGATCAAGCATAATAGAAAAAGTAAGGAAGTTTACAAAGCCTTTATTCAATCAAAGATGTTATCAGATATCAAATGTTTGCATAAAGTTTGCACAATTCTCCAAACAGAGGTTAGGGTATCACTTTTGCAGTGGGCTGGAAAGTAACTATCAGAGACATAAATAATATTTTTCAAAATCACTGAGCACACGGTAGGTAGTAGATGTTAAGGTGATGTGTGGGCAGCCCTAAACCCCAGATTTGCAACCCACTCAAACCCACCCCTCTGGAAGACCACTTCTACCCCTCACTTGATACTTTTGGCTGGGACAGACACCTGGTTGGTCTGCTCCATGACAACACCTTATCCTGAACCTTCTTAGAACAGCTGGTAAGTAAGAACCCTTCCCTACAACCTGAAGCACCAGAACTGCAACTAAAGCCTGGGCCACTCTGGACCTATCACACACTCAAACCCTGCCACTCTGGAATACCACTCCCCTTTGGCCCCTTGCTTGGTCTTTTTGACTGGGGCAGATACCTAGGGTCTGCACCTATGAAGACACCATACCCTGAACCATCTTAGACCAGTGGTAGAACCACTGCACTCAGATCAGTTGAGGTACCACTGCACTCAGAGAAGCTGAGGAACTACTGCACTCAGAGCAGCAAAGGAACCACTAAACTTGAAGGAAAGGAACCACTGCACTCAGACCAGAAGGATTTCAGGATCCCAGAGGAAGCCTGAGTCCCAGGAGCTCTTCTACCCAGGAGCTCAGGATCACAGGATCACAGAGAAATCTGGATTCTGAGGAGTTCTGACACAAGCTGATAACTGGAAAGACAGTCTCCAGTCAGAGACAGTGAATACAGGTAGCACTAGAGTTAACCAGATGGCGAAAGGCAAGTGTAAGAATATAAGCAACAGAAAACAATAGTTACCTGGCATCATCAGAACCCAGTTCTCCTACCATAGCAAGTCCAGGACAGCCCATCACAATGGATAAGCAGGATTTAGATTTAAAATCATTTCTCATGTGGATGATAGAGGACTTAAGAAGGACATAAAGAACTCCCTTAAAGAATTACAGGAGATTCAGGTAAACGGGTAGAAGCCCTTAAAGAAGAAACACAAAAATCCCTTAAAGAATTGCAAGAAAACACAACAAAACAGGTGAAGGAAATAAAAAAAAAAAAAATCCCGGGTCTACAAATGGAAGTAGAAACAATAAAGAAATCTCAAAGGGAGACTACCCTGGAGATAGAAAACCTAGGAAAAAGATCAGCAGTCATAGACACAGGCATCACCAACAGAATACAAGAGATAGAAGAGAGAATCTCATGTGCTGAAAATACTATAGAAAACATGACACAACTGTCAAAGAAAATTCAAAATGCAAAAAACTCCTAACCCAAAACATCCAGGAAATCCAGGATACAATGAGAGGACAAAACCTAAGGATAATATGTATAGATGAGAGTGAAGATTGCCAACTTAAAGGGCCAGTAAATATCGTCAACAAAATTGTAGAGGAAAACTTCCCTAACCTAAAGAATGAGATGACCCTGAACATACAAGAAGCCTAGAGAACTCCAAATAGACTTGACCAGAAAAAAAATCCTCATGTCACATAATAATTAAAATATCAAATGCACAAAACAAAGAAAAAATACTAAAAGCAGTAAGGAAAAAAGATCAAGTAACATATAAAGGCAGACCTATAAGAATTACACCAGACTTCTCATCAGAGACTATAAAAGCCAGAAGATACTGGAGTGATATTATACAGACCCTAAGAGAACAAAAATGCCAGCCCAGACTACTATACCTAGCAAAACTCTCAATCACTATAGATGGAGAAACCAAGATATTCCATGACAAACCAAGTTTACATAATATCTTTCCACAAATCCAGCCCTACAAAGGATAATAGATGGAAAACTCTAACACAAAGAGAGAAACTACAACAGAAAAAGCAAGAAAGTAAATCTTCCAACAAAGCTGAAAGAAGATAGCTACACAAACATAACTACACCTCTAATAACTAAAATAACAGGAAGAAAACAATATCTTTTCCTTAATATCTCTTAAAATCAATGGACTCAATTTCCCAATATAAAGATGATAGACTAAGAGACTGGATACATAAACAGGACACAGAATTTTGCTGCATTCAGGAAACGCACCTCAGTGGCGAAGAGAGACACTACCTCACAGTAAAGGGCTGGAAAACAATTTTCAAAACAAATGGTCTCAAGAAACAATGTGGAGTAGTTATTCTAATTTCAAATAAAATCAACTTTCAATGTAAATTTATCAAAAAACATAAGGAAGGACACTTCATACCCCTCAAATGAAAAATCAACCAAGATGAACTCTCAATTCTGAATATTTATGTTCCAAATGCAAGGGTACCCACATTCATAAAAGAAACTTTACTAAAACTCAAAGCACACGTTCCACCTCACAAAATAATAGTGGGGAATTTCAACACTCCACTCTCAGCAATAGACAGATTATGGAAACAGAAAGTAAAGAGAGACACCGTAGAATTAATGTAGTTATAAACCAAATGGATTTAACAGATATCTATAGAACATTTCATCCTAAAACAAAAGAATATACCTTTTTCTCAGTAGCTCATGGTACCTTCTCCAAAATAGACCACATAATTGGTCACAAAACAGGCATCAACAGATGCAAAAATATTGAAATAATCCCTTGCATCCTATCAGATCACCATGGACTAAGGCTGGTCTTCAATAATAACAAAAACAATGGAAAGCCCACATACAGGTGGAAACTTTACAATGCTCTACTCAATGATGGCTTGGTCAAGGAAGAAATAAAAAAAGAAATTAAAGACTTTTTAGAACTTAATGAAAATGAATGCTAGTCACACCAGAACTTATGGGACACAATGAAAGCAGTGCTAAGAGGAAAACTCATAGCTCTAAGTGTCTTCAAAAAGAAACTGGAGAGCACAAACACTAACAACTTGACAACTCACCTGAAAGCTCTAGAACACAAAGAAGCAAATACACCCAAGAGGGAGTAGACAGGAAATAATCAAACTCAGGGCTGAAATCAACCAAGGTGAAACAAAAAATAACTATATAAAGTATCAACAAAACAAGGAGCTGGTTCTTAGAGAAAACCAACAAGATAGATAAACCCTTAGCCAGACTAACCAGAGGACACAGAGACAGTAATCAAATTAATAAAATTAGAACTGAAAAGAGAGACATAACAACAGAAACTGAGGAAATTCAAAAAATCATCAGATCCTACTACAAAAGCTTATACTCAACAAAACCGGAAAATCTGGGTGAAATGGACAATTTTCTAGACAAATATCTGGTACCAAGGTTAAATCAGGAGCAGATAAACCATCTAAACAGTCCCATGACCCCTAAAGAAATACCAGCAGTCACTGAAATTCTCCCCACCAGAAAAAGCCCAGGATCAGATGATTTTAGTGCAGAATTCTATAAGAACTTAAACGAAGACCTAACACCAATTCTCTTCAAACTATTACACAAAAGAGAAACAGAAGGATCACTACCCAATTTGTTCTATGTAGCCACAATCAACCTCATACCTAAACCTCACGAAGACCCAACAAAGGAGAAATTCAGACCAGTCTTCCTTAAAAATATCAATGCAAAAACATGCAATAAAATTCTCTCAAACCAAATCTAAGAACACATCAAAACAATCATTCATCAAGATCAAGTAGGCATTATCCCAGGAATACAGGAATGGTTTAATATTTGAAAATCCATTAATGTAATCCACTATATAAACAAACTCAAAGAAAAAAAAAACACATGATCATCTCACTAGATGCTGAGAAAGCATTTGACAAAATTCAACATCCCTTCATGGTAAAAGTCTTGGAAAGATCAGGAATCCAAGGTCCATACCTAAACATAGTAAAAGCAATATACAGCAAGCCAGTAGCCAACATCAAACTAAATAGAGAGAAACTTAAAGCAATGCCACTAAGATCAGGGACTAGACAAGGCTGTCCACTCTCACCCTACCTATTCAATATAGTAGTGGAATGCCTAGCTAGAGAAATTAGACAACAAAAAGATGTCAAAGGGATACAAATAGGAAAGGAATAAGTCAAAAATATCACTATTTGCAGATGACATGATAGTATACTTAATTGACCTAAAACTTCAACCAGAGAACTCCTAAACCTGATAAACAACTTCAGCAAAGTGGCTGGTTATAAAATCAACACACAAAATAATTAGTAGCCTTCCTCTACTCAAAAGATAAACAGCCTGAGAAAGAAATTAGGGAAATGACACCCTTCACAATAGTTACAAATAATATAAAATACCTTGGTGTGAATCTAACCAAGAAAGTGAAAGATCTGTATGACAAGAACTTCAAGTCTCTAAAGAAAGAAATCGAAGATCTCATGTTGGGAGCCGACTTTTAGCAGAAAACGGCTATCAGCTTTGCAGACATCTTGAGCCATATACCCTGACATGAGACTTGTTTTTCAACAGCCTACAACAGCTGAAGCACACTCTGATATCCCATATATTTTGTTTTGCTGTTTACTGCCCCCAGCTGCAAGGCGCACGTGGTAGCCACGCCTGCAAGGCATGCAGTTCACGTGCTGTCCACGTGCTATCCATGCCATACATGCCTATAAGGTGCACATGGTATCCACACTTGTAAGGCTTACATCATGTCAACACCTGCAAGGCACATGGCAAAAGTGTATAAATACCCCAGATTTCCCTTCAATAAACAAGACTTGAGACTTGATCAGAGACTTGATCAGAACCTCTGTCTTGTCTCCATTCTTCGAGTCTCTTCCCCTTTATCCTCTCTCTCTCTCTCTCTCTCTCTCTCTCTCTCTCTCTCTCTCTCTCTCTCTCTCTCTCAGACTGGAGCAGCAGCTTGGGCTGGGAAACAGTGGCAGCCAAGCATGGAGTGGAGAGGGCCTCAACAATCTCAGAAGATGGAAAGATATCCCATGCTCCTGGATTGGTAGGATTAATATAGTAAAAATGGCCATTTGCCAAAAGCAATCTACAGACTCAATGCAATCCCCATCAAAATTCTAAACCAATTCTTCATAGAGATAGAAAGAGCAATTTGCAAATTCATCTGGAATAACAAAAAACCCAGGATAACGAGAATATTCTCAACAATAAAAGAACTTTTGGAGGAATCACCATCCCTGACCTCAGGTTGTACTACACAGCAATAGTAATAAAAACTGCATGGTATTGGTACAGAGACAGGCAGGAAGATCAATGGAATAGAATTGAAGACCCTAAAATGAACCCACACACCTATGGTTACTTTGATAAAGGAGCTAAAACTGTCCAGTGGAAAAAGGATAGCATTTTCAACAAATGGTGCTGATTCAACTGGAGGTCAGCAAGTAGAAGAATGTAGATAGATCCATTCTTATCTCGTTGTACAAAGCTCAAGTGCAAGTGGAAAAAGGATCTCCACATAAAACCAGATACACTGAAACTAATAGAAGAGAAGGTGAGGAAGAACCTTGAATACTTGGGCACAGGGGAAAAGTTCCTGAACAGAACACCAACGGCTTATGCTCTAAGATCAAGAATTGACAAATGGGACCTCATCAAATTGCAAAGGTTCTGTAAGGCAAAAGACACTGTCAATAGGACAAAGTGGTAACCAACAGATTGGGAAAAGATCTTTACCAATCCCACTTCTGATAGAGGGCTAATATTCAATATATGTGAAAAACTCAAGAAATTACCCTATTAAAAGATGGGATACAAAGCCAATCAAAGAATTCTCAACTGAGAAAACTCGAATGGCTGAGAAACACCTAAAGAAATGTTCAGCATCCTTAGTCCTCAGGGAAATGCAAATCAAAACAACCCTGAGATTCCACCTCACACCAGTCAGAATGGCTAAGATCAAAAACTCAGGTGATAGTAGATGCTGGCAAGGATGTGGAGAAAGAGGAATACTCCTCCATTTTTGGTTGGATTGCAAGATGGTGCAACCACTCTGAAAATCAGTCTGGTGGTTCCTCAGAAAATTGGACATAGCACTACCTGAGGACCCAGCTATACCACTCCTGGGCATAGACCCAGAAAGTGCTCCAACATATAACCAACATATGTCCTTCAACAGAGGAATGGATACAAACCATGTGGTACATTTACACAATGGAATATTACTCAGCTATTTAAAACAATGAATTTGAGAAATTCCTAGGTAAATGGATGGAACTAGAAAATATCATCCTGAGTGTGATAATCCAACCACAAAAGAACACATATGGTATTCATTCACTGATAATTGGATATTAGCCCAGAAGCTCGAAATACCCAAGATTCAACTCAGGGACCACATGAAGCTCATAAAGAAGGAAGACCAAGTGTGGGTACTTCATTCCTTCTTAGGAGTAACAAACTACTCAAGGGAGCAAATAGGGAGACAAAGCATGGTACAGAAACGGAAGGAAGGGCCACCTGGAGAAAATCCCACCTTGGTATCTATCCCATGTGCAGTCACCAAAGGTAGACACTGATGTGGATGTCAGAAAGTTCATGCTGACAGGAGCCTGATACAACTGTCTCCTTAGAGGTCTGCCAGACTCTGACATATTCAGAGGTGGATGCTCACAACCAACCATTGAACTGATCAAGGAGTTTCCAATGGACAGAAGGAGCTGAAGGAGTTGAAAGGGTTTGTGGCCTCATGAGGAGAGCAACAATACCAACCCACCAGAGCTCCCATGGTCTAAACTACCAGCCTGGGAACACATAGGGAGGGACTCATGGTTCCAGCTGTATAGGTACGGGAGGATGGCCTTGTTGGACATAAGTGGAAGAGGAGATTCTTGGTCCTATGAAGGCTGGACACCGAGTGTGGAGTTATTTGTGGGTTGGGGAGTGGGGATGGATGGGTGGGGGCACATCTTCATAGAAGCAGAAGGAGGGGGATGGGATAGGTTGTTCCTGGGTGGGGGGGAGGAATGGGGTAAGGAGATAACATCTGAAATGTAAATAAGATATCCAAAAAGCCCCTAAATATATTAAATAATCTAAAAATAAAAAGTGATGTGAGGGTTTTCATATATAAAACTTCATTTATAATACAAAGTTTTTATTTGCTATCAATGCATAACATTGAAACGGTGGGTGAGACAAAAGCAATTCTATACTCATTGAATATGTATTAGGGCACTTTCAATAGGTTACTCTCATCATACTTAAAATGGAAAAAAATGTATTAAAAATGTCAGGTCTACAAAATCAAAGAAAGACATATTTGAGTAAAAAGAAAAAATATAGTAATTTATTGTCAGGAGGGCTAAAGTAAATATTTTATAATCCTACAATCTCTTTGAACATTCTTTTAGAGAATGGTTAATAGTATGATATTTAAACAGTGATTTCCCACTACTGAATTTACATTCACAAATAAGATTTTTAAAATGCTGTTAGCAGTAAGAACTTAAAATTGCCACAAATTACTAGGACATCAACCAGCATGGGGTTTTGGCATGTAAATAATATTTAACTGACTTAATGGAAATTTTAGATACATTAACTGGAAAATAACACACTGATAACACAAGCAATTAATAGGCAAAAAGGAACAACACTAAATGTGGACATTTAAAATAAAAAAAAAGTTATGCTAGAGCAATTTTCTGTAGAGAGGAAATTTGCCTTCTAGGAGAACAGAACAATGTATGGAGTCTTAAATAAAAATCTATTTCACTCCTTCTAAACAAAAGAAATTGACAAACTTCATTTGGTCTTTGTTTTTTTGTTTTTTTTTTTAATCATTCAATTTACTTTATTTTTTATAATGATATTTGTTTATATCTTGGTTTTATTTGAAACAAAATACTTATTCATGCTGAAGAAATGTGCTTATGGCACACATTACTAAGTGACTATTATATATTTTTTTAATGTTTATTACTCCAAAACTTCAGCTTCATTTGACATAACTGCTTATTAGAATGGTCTTTCTGAGTATGATTGTCTTACAGATCTAGCTAATGACACAAAAGCTATAAACAGTCTTCAAAAAAATCTTATTATCTGATACGCACTTCCAATAATTTATATTTTCTAGTAAAAATGAATATAGATGGCAAATCATTGCTGCAAGTTCCTGATGGTCATGAAGTAGTAAGCATAAAAATAAAGCAAATATACTAGGAAGAATAGACACAAAATTCTGTGATTGTTAATAATTTGAATTTCACAGGATCCAGATTCAACTAGGAGACAAATCTGTGGGAGACCTATGAAAGAATTCCTTGGTTTTAAAAATATATTTATTTTACTGAAATATTGTAAATATATGCATGTATGTGCAGGTGCCTGTTTTGTTTAGGAGAGTGAGTCAAACCCTTGTTGATGGTCTTCAGGCTAACAAGCTTCCTGGTGTCAGTGTTTGAAGCTGGACTCCATCCTTTGGAAGATCAGAGGACACTTTTAATCTCTGATCTATCTGTCTAGCCAGGGGTTTTCTTAATTAAGTGATGTGGGAATATCAGCCCTTGACTGTGGCATTTTCCCCCAGGTGTCTTGAAGATGTTCAGGGAAACAGGTTTTATTCTTTATTTCCTCTCTGTCTTTTTTGTTTTTAGGTGCATCCGGATGCTGATATTAGCACCCAATCTATTCATCCTTCCAACATGGCCTAAGACCTATAGCGTTCAGGTAATCCCGAGTGACTTTAACCCCATATCTGTACTCCTGACTTACATACTCTTATGGACTAAGTAGTTACTGAGTTCTCAGAATCTTCTGTGTGAGAAAGTCACTGTTGGACTACTCAGACTGTATAGTTTAAGTCATTCTGATAAATTTTCTCTCAACACATGTTCATTACAAATTTTTTTTTTTGTTCTACTCCTTTAGGGAGCCCTAACCAGTGTAGACTGGAAATACTGGTAAGATCTTTATAACATTATGAAATAATATTCCCAGGGATGGAATATCTATTAGAAATAAACTTTAGTTTAACCAGCTCCATTTGTTAAAAATGCTGTCCTTTTGCCACTGGACGGTTTTAACTCCTTTGTCAAAGTCAAAGATGACCATAGGTTTGTGGGTTCATTTCTGGGTCTTCTATTCTATGACATTGATCTTCCTGCCTGTCTCTGTACCAATACCATGCAGTTTTTATTACTACTGCTCTTTAGTACAGCTTGAGGTCAGGGATGCTGATTCCCCAGAAGTTCTTTTACTGTTGAGAATAGTTCTCACTAGACTGTTTTTTTGTTTTTGTTGTTTTTGTTTGTTTGTTATTCCAAATGAATTTGAGAATTACTCTTTCTAACTCTATGAAGAATTGAGTTAGAATTTTGATGGGGATTGCTCTGAATCTGTAGATTGTTTTAGGCAAGATGCCCATGTTTACTGTATCAATCCTGCCAATCCATGAGCATGGGAGATCTTTCCATCTTCTGAGATCATCTTTGATTTCTTTCTTCGGAGTCTTGAAGTTCTTGTCCTACAGATCTTTCATTTGCTTGGTTAGATTCACACGGAGGTATTTTATATTATTTGTGACTGTTGTGAAGGGTGTCATTTCCCTAAATTCTTTCTCAGACTGTATAGTCTTTGAGTAGAGGAAGGCTACTGATTTGTTTAAGTTAATTTTATAACCAGCTACTTTGCTGAAGTTATCAGGTTTAGGAGTTCTCTGAAGGAATTTTTGGGGTTACTTAAGTATACTATCATATCATCTGTAAATAGTGATATTTTGACATCTTCCTTTTCCAGTTTGTATCCCTTTGACTTCCTTTTGTTGTGTAATTGATCTATCTAGAACTTCAAGTACTTGTAGATGCCAAGAACTGCATACTGACAGGAGCCTGTTACAGCTGTTGTCTGAGAGGCTCTGCCAGAGTCTGACAAATACAGAGGTAGATGTAGCCAACCATTGGACTGAGCACAGGGTCCCCAATGGAGGAGTTAGAGAAAGGATTTAAGGAACTGAAAGTGTGTGCAACCTCACAGGAAGAACATTAATATCAACCAAGAAGACCCCCCCACAGAGCACCCAGGGGCTAAACCACCAACCAAGAAGAACACATGGATGTACCCAAAGCTCCAGTTGCATATGTTGCAGAAGATGGCTTTGTGGGGCATCAATGAAAGGAGAGTCTCTTGGTTCTATGAAGGCTTCATGCCCCACTGTGGAGGAATTCGAGGACCTTGAGGTAGGAGTGGGTAGGTAGGTAGGGGAACACTCTTATAAAAGCAGAGGAGGGGGGATAAGATGGGGGTTTCTGGGGATGAAGGACCTGGAAAGGTGTTAACATTTGAAATGTAAATAAGAAAATATCCAATAAAAAAGAAATAGACTTGAATAATATCACCACATGATACTTTTATTTATAGTAATATGTAGATTTTCCTAGGCAACCTCAAGCAGTCAGAACTGCACAATGTGTGAGATCTACTGAGTGTGTTTACAGACTATCTGGGGCTTTTTGTGGTCTCTTCAATTGACTCTGAGACAAGGTTCAGTTGAAAGGCAAGATCTAAGGTGAAAATAACAGGAGCAAGGCTAAGTTTTAGTTAGCCTTCCAGAGAAGGGCAGAATGTCTCTAGAAATTTGAGACTTGCTTTCCTTCTAGGAAGGTGATGCATAGACATTTTTCCATTGTCAAATTTCTTCCTTTCTACACTGATTTCAATGTCAGCAATTTGGCTCTGCCTACCTTCCATACCTCTCCTTTCTTTTCTTGCTCCCTCACAAAGAAACAAAACCCAATTCCAATTCACTGATATCTACAAAATCTATCCCACCATTATATAAGATATTTAAGGTAATAGGAGCTAATAGAATGTTGAAACCCAGGCTCTCTGTTATGCAAAGAAAAATAATATTTTACATTAAACCTAAGGGGACTCATTTCTTTTTCTTTTCTATTTTAAATTGGACATTTTATTTACGTTTCAGATGCTATCCCTTTCCATATTTCCCAACCTCCCAAAAAACCCTTATCGCATCCCTACTCCTCCTGCTTCTATGAGGATGTGCCTCCACCCACCCGCTCCTACCTCCCCACCCTCAAATACCCCCATACTCGGTGTCCAGCCTTCAGGCACCAAGGACCTCCTCTCCCACCTATGCCTGACAAGGTCATCCTGCCCTACATATACAGCTTGAGGCATGGGTCCCTCCCTATATACTACTCCCAGGCTGGTGGTTTAGACCCTGGGAGCTTTGATTGGTTGGTATTTTTGCTCTCCTCATGGGGCAGCAAACCCTTTCAGCTCCTTCAATCTTCTCTCTAACTTCTCCATTGGAAACCCCATGTTCAATGGTTAGCTGTGAGCATCCACCTCTGTATATGTCAAAGCAATGTTTAAAATGTGGCAACATACAATTAGTTTTTACATAATAAAAAATACAAATTCTTTAAATTGTTGACATATTCATGATACTGTTCAACATCTTTATTACAGAAGACTATGTGACAAACAATATAGCTTCCACACTAGTGTACCTGAACTTTTGTAATTAAAAAACTTATGATGCCCTAACCTAGAGCTTACTCTTTCATTAAACTTTTATTGGTGTTATGTCCTAAATGTATCTGTGTTCTCTTTCAAATCATAGTTTTGTTTTGACTTATTCTTTATTAATTCTACCCTTTATAATTTAAAATCACAGATGATATTTCCACAGGACTGCTAATAACTTGTAGGACAGTATGCTATCTTATTCATAGAGAATTTCCCAAATATCCTTTACCAATCCCTTATCTGAACAAGGTGTAGCAAATTTGAAATATTATATTGTCAAAAATAAATTCTCAGGATTTAAATAAGTAATAAAATTAGATATCCTCTTAGAATTCCCCCATAACTATCCTTTATCTAATGCAAGTTACCTTGCCTTTAGGTTTGTCCACTAAAGAAATAATACAAGTAAGAAAAAAGGGACTATTTAGAACAAATGTGTGTCTAACATAAATATTTCTGAACTATCATTACTAACATACTCAGTTGCTTTGATTTTGAAATCTGTACCTCTAACAAACAGTAAATAAAATTGGCATTTAAAATATCTGCTTCATTTACTTCTATGCTTTCTCCAAGAAAAAACTCAAATTCATTGTTGTAATAAATATTAAAGATGACAAAATAGTGTAAAGGCCTGAAAACATACATCATGTTTCCTCTATGAACTGGTACTTCTCTTTGTATTAAGGTGATGGACGTGCCATTATTTATTTCCTGATAGTAACATTCCTTGATAGTAACATTAGTATACTATTTGAAAAAAAAAATAAAGGTTAGACATAAGATTTCACATGAACATTTGTCCTGTTGTAAATCTTGTAAATTTCTCACCAGAGCAATTATTGTTCTCATAATTCCCACTTGATAATGCTCCTCATAACCACTTCATTGTCTCTAAAGGAGAGAAGACATGGATACATTGATCAAGATGTAATTGCCTTTGGGACACTTATGCTGGCTTTTACTCTTTTAGCTATGATGTTAAACATGATGAATTAATGAACCTTATTTTACACTGAGATGCCTCTATAGTTACTGAATTATCGGGATGACAATGCATAGATAGCTGTGTCTTACTGTGTATGTGTGCACATGGGTAGAAATTACAAAAGATATTAAAACAAAAAGGAAACATTGGAGTTTGAAACAGTTTACTGGTATAGGTGACACTGCTGAATCGTAGTTAGAGAACAACAGGTAGTCACAGGATTGCTTAAGGCAGCACATATTATGAACATAAGTTAAAGGTAAAGGAAATTAGTAAAATAATTTGGAACTCTAAATGTATAGGATATTTTATGAAATGTATTTCTGTGTTTTACAATAATAATGAAAAAAATCGAAAATTATTAGCTTCTTATGATAAAGAAAATAAAAAGGGAAATATTTTTGACTGACAACTCATTTTTATTGATCATGAAAATCCTTCCGAAGTATTTTGCACACATTATAGAGATGGTATAGATATTATCATGTAACTCTAAGAACAAAACTTATTCTAAAATAAAGGTAAAATATATTTAATCTCAACAAATAATTCAGAAGAATGATGTTTATTGTAAAATTCACTTGTGATTGATTTTTCTCACAATATTTATTAAAACACTAAACTGAATTCATTAACAATGTGGCAGTATTTCCTAATTAATAATTTTAAAATTCATTTGATAATATATCACCAAGAAGACAAAATATATGATATATATATAAAATCTCCCAAAATCTAATGGTTTTCAGAACATCTCATGCTGGCTCTTACTCTTTTAGCTATGATATTAAACATTATGCATTAATGTATCTTATTTATATATACTTAGCATATAATAATATATAATATATAATATATAATATATAATATATAATATGTAATATGTAATATGTAATATGTAATATGTAATATGTAATATATAATAATATATAATGATATATGATATATAATGTGTATAATATATGTATTATGTCTATATAATATTTACTTGGGAAAAATTTGTTAAAGTATCATATTCTCTAATTTGGACATGGAATTAGGTGAATCAAGAATGCAGATTCACTTTCAGTCTTACTCAGAAGATATACACACAGGGAGTGACATGGATCAGGTGACCTAGGGTATTCCTGGATCCTTTCATGTCCTCTCTGCAAGATGATACCATTATGGCTCAGCTCCAGTTGTCTTATTGAGAAAATACAAAGACCATATGATCATTGCATCGCTGAGCCATCTTCAGAGAAGTTTACTCCTGCAGCAGAAGTTTCTCACCCTGGGAGAAATCAGTGATACCCACAGCCAGACATTATACAGAATATGGGATACCTTGGAGCATTCTGATTTTTAAAAATTTTCCAGCAAAATTTTCTTCTATTACTTGAATAAAAGACAGAAACAAACAACAAATTTGTAAAACTACAAGGCCTAATATCCTTTAATTAACCCCCTCTACTTTTCTGATGTCTTCTGTCATTCTAGAAGTTTAGTTATAACCATAAAACTGAAGTATGTCTATCTCTCTATCTCTCTGTCTAACTCTCTATCCATCCACCCACCTACCCACCCACCAATCCATCCACCCACCCACCCAGCCACCATCTATCTATGTATGTACCTATGTATCTATTTATGTATGTATTTACCTATTATCTATCTATCTGTGTATCTATGTATGTATCTATATATGTATGTGTGTATCTATCTATCTATCTATCTATCTATCTATCTATCTATCATCTATCATCTATCTATATCAATCTATCATCTGTTTAAAGGCATACCATGCTACTGAGTTCATGTGGTAGGCACAAAATACCTTGTAAGGTCTATTCTTTGCTTTAAGCATGTAGATCCCAATGAACAAACTTACAACATGAGTTTTTATGTTCCCACTCTTTAAGCTTTGTCTTCACTGGATTAATTATTTTCTTTGCTGTACAGAAGCTTTATAATTTAATGAGATCCTATTTGTTAAGTGATAATTTATTAAATGCCATTTGCTAATATTCCTTATTATTTTACAAGGGCTGCCGTGTGCTCAGAAGTGCTTCTCTCTGCTTACTTCATGTTGAAATGATTCTGTATTATGAAAGACTGAAATCTAGACTTATACTTCCTCAGAAGAATATTAAGTTTCTCCAGTACAGACTGGCATATTTTTAAGGTTTATGTTCATACATTTGTAGAAATAAAACTGGCTGTTTTCATAGACATTTATAGGCACACTTTAAATTCTTTAGTGATCTCTGTGTGTGCAACTGTCAATATTACATTGTTTTCTTCACTAAGGACTTAAATTATAATTTTAAATAAGGTATGGTGATAATACCAGTATTATTAATTTTGCTTAGAATTATTTAGAATATCTATGCTTTCTTGTGCATTTATGTCAACTTGAATATATATCTTATATATCTAATACATCTATTACTATATTATAATATACAATATATTATATATAATACATATAATGTGCATATTTTATATACCTATATGTATGTATATATACATTACATATATCATTTTAAAATTCCATTGAAATATCACTGGGGATTAAAATTAATATGTAGATGTTTTTTCTATTGAAGTAATGTTCAGCATTAATTCTTTCAATCAATGAGCATAGAGCATATATATTTCCATCTATTTGTGTCATCATTGTTGTTGATTGTTTAAAGTATTCCATATAGAATTTTGTTACTTCTGAGTTAGATTTATTCCAAGATACATTTTGGATGCATTTGTGAATGGAATCATTTCTGTGAGTTGTTTGTCAGTATATTTTTTGGGTCAACAGCATGGCAACTGAATTTTTTATGTTCATTATTTACTGTGTCATTTTGTTGGAAGTGTTGACTGGACTGTGGGACTAAAGCTATTAATGCTTTTAATGTGGGATCTTGGAAATGAATATGAAAGGAAGGGTTATGGCTTAGTAATGATGTGTTTGTGTGTTAACGAGGTATCAGTTGTGCCAGTTTTACTGATTTTGTGTTTTACTGGTTTGGTGTGTCAATTTGATACAAGTTAGAGTCCTCAGAGTAAAAAGATTGAGGAAATGCCTCCATGAGATCCATCTATAAGGCATTTTCTCAATTAGTGATCAGTGGAGGAGAGCCCAGTCCAGTGTGGGTGATACTATCACTGAGCTGGTAGTCCTGGGTTTTAAAAGAAAGCAAGCTGAGCAAGCAATGGGAAGCAGGCCAGTACTCAGCACCCCTTCGTGCTCTGCATCAACTGCTGCCTGCTGGATTCTTCCCTGCTTCAATCGCTGGACCGACTTCTTCCAATGATGAACTATGATCTGGAAGGATAAGCAGAATAAACCTTTTCTTTCCCAACTTAATTTTCGGTCATGGTGTTTTCTCGCAGTAATGGAAACCCTAGCTAAGACATTGGCTTTTTTAAGACAAGTGGAAATCAAGCCAACATTGGTGTTACAACGAAAACTCTGCTTTTTGGCCTTGAGTAAGCTATATGTTTTAAAAATTCACAAATATGCAGACAAAACTTCTTCCACCTATGTGAGACCAGTGCTTCATACATTCATTCATTTTGTTTTGGAAGGAAATGAAAATAGCAAACTAAGAAGTTCCTGGTAGTATAGGTAAAAAGCTAGTAGTAGTTTACAATAGAAAACATAAGCTAAATAAAAAAATATAATTTGATTGATAGGTAACATTATTAGAGTTGTATACATTACCAATATAAGTATATTGTAAATTTGAAAAGGAAGACATGTACTGACTGCATTTAACCAAATAGTGAGGTTTCCATACATGTATCCATTAATAATCACTGAACATTCACCCAGCTGATACTCTGTTCTGAAAGATATCTGTACTCCCCCTGAACACCTATGCTCCTGTGTCATCCCCTTCCCCATATCCTGCATTTTTGTGTTTATAACCCCTGTGTTAAAAATTATGATTTGATAAGAAAAAACAATCACAATATCTCTTGGGAAATCCACTAATCTTTGTTTAAAATAAAACAGTTTTTTGAAATCATGAGGCTAATTAGTAATGGGCACAGTATTAGAACTGAGAGTTTTTATGCCTAATGGTTTATCCTAAATATGCATGAAAATCATGGGAGATAATGATAATAGGCGAATGATACAAAGAAATAGAAATGACTCAGATTGATATTATTGCATTAGCCTCTGGAACAGAGACATTCTAGCATGTGAGGAAGGGGATCACTGGCTTTCACTCCTAGCTTTGAACTTACTGACAATGGATGGCTCTTAGGACAGAGAAAGGTACATTTCTTTAAGGGTGAGCATCTGGAAAGTTAAGTATGCTCAAGTGAGTGACCCTACGTACATGAATATATAGGCAGCAGTAACCGAACTTAAAATACAACTTATAGAAAGGAAAGATACATGAATTTTAGAGGGTAGAAGATAGGCAAGAGAAGTTGGTCATGAATAAGAAAGGTGAACACTATATTCATTTGTGAAGCTCTCAAAGAGTAATTGAAAATCCTTATACTTATGGATTTAATCCATAGATAGATAGATAGATAGATAGATAGATAGAGATATGTTAAGTATAAGGATTATCATTATATAATAATGAACATTATATATATATATGTATATACATATACATATACATATACATATACATATACATATACATATACATATACATATACATATACATATATATATATAAAACATCGCTGACTTAAAATAGCACTCTAAGAAAAACAGTATGTATGGATGCTCTCTTCAATCTCAAGAGAGTCTATAAAGCTCTTTGACAGGGAATATCAGACGGTATGTGCTAATGTAACAGTGGGGGTGATAGTAAAGAGTGGAATATTGGGAGTTTGTATTCTTAGAAAGTTGTAGTCAAAGGCATTTTATGACAGGAAAGTATCATAATCAAAAAATTTGGTGAAATATATAAATTCATATGTCATTAGACAGATCTTATTGTTAAGAACTTGCCCTCAAATTGTATAGGCATTATTCTATCTACCATTATGCTATTTACAAACAAAAACATTCTAAACTCATGTTATTTATAAGCAAACCACATTTTTTAAAAAGCTCATTAAAATGACACAAAAATAGCTAGTTTTCATTACACATTGGATTTCTGCAAATGAGTTTCTAAAAGTTATTGCAATGAGAAAGTTTTCCATGGCAAAAAAAAAGTATTTGGAGCAACATCTGTTTAATCAACAATTTTTAAATTCCATCTTCATCTCTCTATTCATTAGCTATTCATCTGGAGTTTAAAAAAAAATAAAGCCCATCTGTATTTTCTTTTCCTCCTGCCCAGTACCAATTTTGTATTTCCCAATGTGCCTAACTCTGCATTAGTAGTTGCATGTGCTTTTCATAGGATAAGCATGTCCTCAGAATCTCAGACTCGGTGACAGATCCTTCCACTTTGCTAGTACTTCTCACCTTTATTCCTCCTGAGAAAGCACTCTTTGAAGACACAGCCAGATGGTTTCTCTCACACTTTAGGGGAGCAGATTGGCAGCTTTCATTCTATTTCAACACTTGTTGAACAGCTATTTCTGAGAGCTCCCACAGGTTAGGGTGCCTGGTATATTTATGGCCCAAAACATACACAGGAAATAACTTCTCAGTCTGTTCGTCCTTAGCAAGTGATTATGCAGAAGCCTGGAAGGCTGAGTTCATGCACTCAATAACTCCCCAGTACCACAGCGATACTTTATCTCACTGGTTTATTTGCTGCGATTGAAATGGGGCCAGGAAGTCCCCTGAATTCATCATGCCACACCAATTACTCTGATTCCTTTTCTAGTGCTGGCTAGGTTGATGCAATTAGCAAGCCAGAAAAGGCACAATTTCTGAGGTCATTTCCACACACTTGTAGCTGGAGCAATTACCACTCTACTGAGCTTCAAATGAAATTCCTTCTGCTAACCTTTAGCTCTCAAGTCATAGCACATTTAAAAAAAAATCTGTATCTTCTACCCTGATTGCAAAACTCACAGATAATGATGCTTCAGCCGTCCTTCTTGCATTGTCAAATGTAAAGCCATTCTTAGGACCTCCTGTTTCCAGCCTTTCTGTCATTGGACTATGACTACACTTGCCGACCTGTTTACTCCTCATATTGTCAAAGCTAAAATAATTTCATAACCATAGTAAGTGATTATGACATTACTGCTTTTGTTGCAATGGACTTCTCATTTATTAAAAAATAAAATGAAAAAAAAAAGTTAAAATGTATTTATTTTGCTGACTCTTATAGAGCTTTGTTTCACTTTAGTTTGTGCTTATGAATTGAGAATATCATTTTTCGACTCCACAGCTATTCCAAACTCTCAATTGAATGTTAGCTAGGGTTCAATTGAGCACTACCCCAGAGAGCTCTTTTAAAGATATGTAAATGACGATGTGTGCTGCAGAAAGGTATGCACAAGGCCACATTTCCACTCTAACAATGCCTATATATCCATTGTCAGATTGTATAAATATATACTGCCTTGCATTAAGAAAAAGAAATCTTTAGGTATTTGCTTGAACTTATCGAACTGAATGTTGAGTGCCCATTTGCAATAGATTGTTTAGATGGAGCATTTTGTTCAAATAAGTCCACAGTAAAAACACTTTGCCAACTGGAGATGGAGTGCAGAGATTTTCGAAGTGTGAAGACTTGGCTGACAGTAGCTGGTGCTGAAGGTAAAGACTGCCTGGTGAAAATGAATTCAGTTAGCTCTGGGAGGGAAGGGAGGCTATGCAATAATAATTAGCATGGTAAGAGGTAAGGGAATATAACACCAACCTAGCAGTCTGGTTTACTCACCAATGTCACAGAGAAAGGGAATTATAACAGCCTCTAGAAAGGAACCAAGGGTACAGCTTTCATGATGGGGTCTTGTGCATGGAACAGAGGACCCACATATACCATATTAGGCCTGATCTTCTGACATAGAAGAACATGAAATAAGAATGAGTATGGATTTAAGCCAGACAATTGTAAACATTTGTTTCAATCCCAATACAAAATGTTAATGTTTATAATGCTAACAGAAAGATAAGAAGTATCTACCATGTGGAAATCAGTATGCAATGGTCACATTGGAACTTGGATGCCACTGAGTGTAGTAAAGGAAGGAAGAAAGTACATTTTTGAATCGACACGTAGATGAAAGATGAAATGACCAGCTTTATCGTCAAACAATAACACATGGAAAGTGGAACTATGACGACTATTTAAATTTTGAGACCTTAGGATTAAAATATCATGTTCATTGAATGTGGTTATATGGGTCCCTCAGAGCACAAATCATTCTTCAGTTTGTCACAGAAAGACCAGAAATGAAAATATGAAAATCAGGGAGATACCATTATTTTGATGCTGCTTTTGATGAAGTTGGAGAGAGAAACATGACTAAAAAAAAAAAAAAAACAGTGTGAACTATGGCTCCAAGGGGAAAAAACAGAGAGGTACTCCATCCTGTTGTCACTTGCAGGTAAATCTAAACAGATACACACACAGACACACACACACCAAAAAAAAAAAAAAAAAAAAAAAAAAACAAAACAAAAAAACTTAATGTACCTGAAATAGAAAGTACACAGAATAAAAAGAGTAAAAGCTTGAAAAAACCTTCCGAGGAATAAAGAGTAAAGACCATGTCCAAAATCTCAGTGTGAACTGAGGAGCAGGGTCAACACCATGGTTTCATGAAGTGTATCAAGATGGTCATTTCTCGGGATTCTAGTATTCAGAAACTTCATCCGTTTTAGGACTTATGAAAAGTTCTTAAATAGAACATTATAATGACTGTGGATAACCATGCTCAAAATTCTCTTGCTTTAAAATAAGACTAGGAACCCTGTGATGCTCCCCTTTATAACAGCACTGAATGAGCTACAGCTGAGTATGTGTGCATAGTGTTGTGAGGGATAGAAACACGGGTGAGGTATAGACTGAATGCCTAACATATGTGAGGTCATCTGCTTGACCCCTAGCGTGCCCCAAATACAAAGGAAATAAGTTATATTAATACCACAATGGGATGTTAATTAGGCAAATGTTTGAGGGTTGTGGTGCCTATAATTTCTTAGCATGACTCCAAGGGACCCTACTGTTGCACATGCTAATACCATTTTTTTGTTACTTTGAGATTTAAAATGGATTGGTTTTTTTTTTTTTCTGTATAATTATCTAACTTTCAGAAACAGATAGATTACTAACTTAAAAACAGTTAAATGTTGATATAAATGTTATGTTTTATCTGGCAGGATCTCAGGAAGATTCATGTTTGTCTGCTTGGGCACTGCTCAATATTTTTGTTTACTTATTATTACAGACATAAATATTAAGTAGGACGACTTAGATAAATACAACTTTGTAATAATTTGAAAATTATAGTTTTCTGCTATTTTTTGAGGTGTTAGGACAAAATCCAGGGTCTTAGGCATGTTAGGCATGCCTTGTCTATGACTTAGCTATAGCGTAAGACTTTAATTTTTGGATTTTAAAATGAAGGAACTCACTGAGTTACCTGGTTTATTTTTTGAGCATTTTTTTGAGGGTCAGCAAGAGTGAACTCATGATCCAATACAGTTGGCCAGCTGAATAGCTAGGTTTATAGACTTGTTTCACCAGCATGGAAATGTCCTCCTTATTTCCCAGATACAACTACCAACAACTTCTATTTACAGAAAGTAAGAAATAACAGATTATTATAGATAGTTAATTTTGTTCTTTTTTTTTCTTTATATGTGTAACGATGCCTGACACTTCAAGTCTCTGTGAAGCTAGGTGCTTCCTCTCCCCACAAGACCAGACAAGGCAGCCTGGCTACTAGAACATATCCCACATAGAGGCAACAGCTTTTGGGATAGACCCTGTTCCAGTTGTTCAGGAACACATGAAGGTCGAGCTGCTACATATGAGCAGGGAAGCCGAGGTCCAGCCTGTGTATGTTTTTTCATTGGTTGTTGTGACTCTAAGGGACCAGGTTAGTTGACACTGTTGGGTTCCTATCTACTTTGGTGCCCACAGTCCTTCCTATGCTTCCATAGCAGTTCCCAACTCCATCCACTGTTTGGCTGTGGGTGTCTCTATCACTGGGAGTCAGCTGCTGGGTGGAGTCTCTCAGAGGGCAACATGTTCCTGCCTGTAAAAATAGCAGACTATCACTAACAGTGTTAGGGATTGGCGCTTGCCCACGGAATATATCTCAAGTTCGGTAGGTTAATGGTTGGGTATTCCCTGAGTCTCTGTTCCGCCCTGTGTGCCTGCGTTTCTTGTAGACATAGTAAATTTTGGGTTGAAAGTTTTGTGGGTGGGTTGTTGTCTTTAATGATCCACTGGGGTTCCTATCTGTCTACAGTAGGTGACTTCTTCAGTTTTCATATCCCCAATGTAGTAAGTCACAACAAGGTTACCCCCATTGATTTTTTTGGTGCCTCTATACCCTAGTTCTCTGTCTCATCCTAGAGACACATCTACTTCCTTGTTGCTGCCAGTTACAGATTTCCATTTATTTTCATGGCCATCTAGCTATGTCCCCTCTCCTTTCCACACCTGATGCTGAAACTCTCATTTCTCCTCCTGTCCTCTCTCCCTCCTGGTTCCCTTCCTCCATCTGTCTTTTATGACTATTTTATTCTTCCTTCAAATTGGTATTCAAGCTTCTTTACTTGGGTCTTCCTTCTTGTTTAGCTTCTTTGGGTCTGTGAAGTGTAATATGGTACATGTATTTTATAGCTAATATCCACTTATAAATGAGTATATACCATGAATATAATTTTGGGACTGGATTACCTCACTCAGGATGGTGTTCACAAGTTCCATATATTTGCCTGCAAAATTCATGATGTCTTGGTTTTTAATAGCTGAATAGTATTCCACTGTGTAAATGTACCACATTTTCTTTATCCATCCTTCAGTTGAGGGACATCTAGGTTGTTTCCAGTTTCTGGCTATTATGAATAAAGTTGGTATGAACATAGTTGAGCAAGTATCTTTGTGGAATGTTGGAGCATCTTTTCAGTATATGCTTGGTAGTAGTGTAGCTGGGTCTTGGGTGAGAATTGTTTGAAGTTTTCTGAGAAAATGCCAATTTGTTTTTCAAAGAGGTTGTATGAATTTGCACTCCCATCAGCAATGGAGGAGTGTTCCCCTTGGTCCACATCCTTGCCAACATGTGCTATCTATTGAGTTTTTGCTCCTAGCTATTCTGATGGGTGTAAGATGGGACCTCACAGTGCTATATTTTGTCAAAGGCTGTTTTATTGTCCAATGAGGTAATCATGTGACTTTTTTCCTTTCAGTTTCTTTATATAGTAGATTACAATAATGAATTTTTGTATATTGAACCATTCCTGAATCCCTGGGATGAAGTCTACTTGATCTTAATTGATAATGTCTTTGATATGTTCCTGGGTTCAGTTTGTGAGTATTTTATTGAGTGGTTTTCCTTCAACATTCATAAGACAAATAGATCTGAATCTATTTTTTTTTTTTAGTCTTTGTTTAGTTTAGGTAGCATGGTGACTGGAGCCTCATAGAATTAGTTGGCAATGTTTTTTTTTTCTGTTTCTATTTTGTGGAATAATTTGAAGAATATTGGAATTAGCTCCTCTTTGAAGGTATGGTAGATTTCTGCACAGATGGTTTCCATCTGGCCCTAGGCTCACCCTTCCTTCCTTCCTTTCTTTCTTTCTTTCTTTCTTTCTTTCTTTCTTTCTTTCTTTCTCTCTTTCTCTCTTTCTCTCTTTCTCTCTCTCCCTCCCTCCCTCCTTCCTTCCTTCTCTTTCCCCTTTCTTTCTTTCTTTCTTTCTTTCTTTCTTTCTTTCTTTCTTTCTTTCTTTCTTATTTTCTTTTTGGAGACTTTTAATGACTGCTCTTCTATTTCTTTTTGGCTTATAGGGATGTTTAAATAGTTTACCAGATCTTGGTTTAACTTTGGTAAATAGTATCTGTGTAGAAAGATCATTGATTTCATTAAGATATTTTAAGTTTGTGGACTACTGGTTTTTTAAGGAAGACCTAATGATTCTTTGAATTTCCTGTGTCAGTTGTTATGTCTCCCTTTTCATTACTGATTTTGTTTATTTGGATGCTGTCTCTCTGTCTCTTGGTTAGATTGGCTAAGGGTTTGTCAATCTTGTTGATTTTCTTGTTTTTTGTTTTTTGTTTGGTTTTTGTTTTTTGTTTTTGTTTTTGTTTTTTTTTTTTAAGACTTTAGACATCTGGATGGTTTTGGTCCTTGGATATTTTTCTTGTAATAGGTATTAAGATGGGGGGCAAACCTTGTTGGCACTGGTGTTGCAGGCCTCTGATGAGTATCTTTGGACTATGGTATGGTTCTGCATCTGCAGTTCTGTATGATTCAGAAGTCTCAGGTCTGATGAAGGTGGGCAGAGAGATGGCAGAAGAATGGATGTCCCTTGAGTTGGCAGTTTGCTCAGGGTAGCTTGGCTTGGCCTGGAGATCGCAGAGAGTAAGGGAAATTCAAACATAAGTGTGAAAAGGGATGCTTGCCGGGCGGTTTTGGCGCTCGCCTTTAATCCCAGCATTTGGGAGGCAGAGGCAGGTGGATTTCTGAGTTCGAGGCCAGCCTGGTCTACCAAGTGGGTTCCAGGACAGCCAAGGCTACACAGAGAAACCCTGTCTCGGAAAAAAACAAAACAAAACAAAACAAAACAAAAGGGATGCTTACATGTATGGTTCAGGAGTCTTATGGAAGTGGGGGAGAGGCAAAGGAAGAATAAGGTTCTCCTGGGATATCAAACTACTCAGGACACCTTGGCTTGGCCCTGATGGCTCAGGGAGCAGGAAAGATGGGCAGGAAGAGAAAAGCTTACCTATATGGTTCAGGAGTTTGGTGGATTATCTTCCCTCTAGTGATGGCATTTTTTCTGGCTTGAGTTGGCACAAGTTATGTGCTCAAACCCTAGTATGTTGACCATAATACAGTGGATTTCCTTACACTTAGGAGTATTTAAGCAGCACAGAATAACAAAAATGGTGATATAAAGCTGAATATGTAGGATGGGAGATGTATACGGGAGAATTTTAAAGACAGAGAGACAGAGAGAAAATCAGGGAGAATACAAAAGAAGGAAGAATGAATACAACACAAATGACCAGTTGAAATTCTGCAAGAATTACCAGAAAAAAAAAAACCAGAAGTTCTAAATGAAAAGCAGTACATAATATCAAGAAAACATATCTTTGTTCCTGAATGGTGATAAAGGATGTCAAGCTTTTGGGAATTTATTCATAAATATTTATTAGGTAAAACATTAAGGAAATAATCTTTCTAATTAGAATTTTTAATGAATCAAAAGACCAGCATTCATGAAAATCATTAGCCCAATCAAGATTGAAAATTATGGTAGTATTATATTCTGCAC